>NW_009259044.1:328494-334104 GCF_000687185.1 Egretta garzetta | reverse complement strand
GGAGAAGAGCCGGTCAAGAGGAAAGGGCTCCGGGGGAGCGACCGCGGGCCTCGGCTCAGGATCCGTTGGGAACCGTGTCCTCCTCCATTTCCTCTTCGCCGTCCTCCGATGGGCCTGAAAGGACACGTCAGAGCTTCAGGGCGCTCATTGCAAACGTCAGTTCCCTGTCTCTCGGGGGAAGCGCTAATTCTCATCCCTCTGAAGAGGGGCGGTAATAACGGGAATTAAAAAAACAGTACAGAAAAAAAAAAAAAAAAAATCTACGTAGCTCTAATATACAGAAAAGAGGTGATGCTGCCAGTCTGCAGGAAAGATTCTTCCGTGCAGAAACCCCTGGGAGATCACAGAGATGTTCCCGTACCCCCACCTGAGGCGCTAATGCTCACAGCGGCAGTCTCCAGATACGCTTTGTGATTAAATTTTTTTTTTTTTTAAGTAACTGGGACAAACTGGTTGGAGTTAGCCAATACAATAAAGCACTTTAGGCTGATGTCTGGCACCTCGCTCTCGAGGGAATCCACACATAACAGCCCTGAACTGCACTCTAGAGGCCAGGTGGCTAATACTGCCGACTGCAGAGTTTTACGGATGCGATTCCCCAGTTATTCAGACTATAAAATTACACTCGTTTGAAACAGTTTTTTCAACTTGCTAACTCTTTGGCCCTTCCAGTGTAACTCCCTACTGAGATCACATAAAGCATCTGGAAGCAATAAAGAGAGGTAGATTGTTTGGGCAATAAAAGGAAGAGAAGTAGAGAGTGACCTTTTCGTTCTCTGCCAGGAATCTGACCAGCCTGTAGCAAGCCCTTCAGTCGCTCCACTTCAGCCAAAGTTGTGGCATTTGCTATAGCAGTCTAAAAGACAGAATAAAGAACGCGATAAATGGTCACATACAGTATTTCAGTCTGTGTACAATAAACATAAACTGAGATTTTTTTTCCAGTTAGGTAAGCTTTTACAGAAAGTTCCTAAGCTTTTACAGAAAATTCTACAAAATTCTAGTTCTAGAAAATTCTACAAATGACAAAGTACAATCTTGCTTCACCCCTTATTAAACAAGCTGCTCTATCCTGGGAGAGCTCTAAAAGCTTCATTTTAAGTTCTCAAAAACCAGGTATGTCATAACAGAAGAAGAATTACAGAAAAAGCACCTAAAACAAAGTTAGGACACACTGTTCTGTTCGTCTGAACGGGGTTGCCAGGAGGAAGGAACCTTTGTTCAGTCTGGATCCACCTCAGTTTTTCTCCTCCACTTTTGCCCACGTGTGCTGTCCTGACACACTTACCTTAATTGCCTCAACATCCCCTGGGGAGGGCCCGGCTTTCTTTTTGTCAGTTGGCAGACCAGCACCTGGATTGAAGCTTCAAAGGGAAAAACAAAGACCCGTCACACCCGTTGAAGAGTACGTGCTTCTCTAACTTCCAAACTAGGTTTGGAAGCATTTTATTCAATCAAGTGTAGTATCTTATCTTTGTTAACAAACTGATACAGTGAAGATTGCCTCCTTCAGAAACACCAGCAACTTGTCCTCGCTGTCCCATTCCCCCCACCCCGCACCTTTTCATCTCCTCTTAAAGAGAGGCAGACCTTAACTTTAGAGATTAAGCAGCTGACAAAAGCCATTCAATTTGGATGTTGTTGAACGCTCAGGTGGTGTGTCGCCATTACAGAGGCAGGATGGATAAATACAGAGTAACTGAAATTCGGTTTCCTGCTCTCCTATGTCTAATATGACATTACAACAGCCTATATTAAAGCCACTAGACTGGATGCAGTCTTGACACTCAAAAGAAAAAGGTTATCTGCTGCTGCTTTAAGAAAAAAAAAAAAATTGTAGTCTGTGAAAATGGACCTTATTAAGTAAGCAGCTGGAAAGAATTTCCTGAAGTGCTGACCCAGCAGCAGAGTGCTGCAGCCTCTTCTGCAGCTATCAAAAGATTTTCTTCATGTCTGTTTATTGAGCTATTTAGTTCAATCACCTACTTGCTCTAAAACTATTGCAGACCTGAACCCTTTTCTACTCATAAACTAGAGCTGGAGTCCATCTAGAATAGATTTAAATGCTAAGTATGTTCAAGATATTTTTTTATTTAACTACGAATTTGGAAATGCTGTTGCTATACATGATCCGGATTCTGGTTTCCAAACAGGCTGATGAAAGATTAAACAAAACATATGATGTACCACTTGAGAATTCAACTAAATAAGCATATATTTGTTATAGCTCACCTACAGATTTTCATCTGCATTTATCCTCCTAACTACAGCAGATTTTACAGTTTATATTCCCTGGCAAAACAAAAAAAAATGTTATTTACCAATAATCTAGGAAAAAAAACCCACAAAATAAACAATGGCCACCTCTCTGCAGTTAAGTAACAAAAAGAAAAAATAAGTATCTCTGACCAAATGTCTTTCAAAAATATTTCTGAGATATGTTCACCACCATCCAAAAATCGGGATGCTTGGACAAGGCACTTGTGACTACCAAAGCTTTCAAGGCATCCTGCCAGTAGCTGATATTTCAGTTTACTGCCTAATACCGCACACAAAGAAAGTGGTGTTTCTGAAGGAGAATGCCAGTGTAAATTTGGTTTTTTTTATCTTACGTTTTTGTTCTCCTGGCAATATCCTTTGCAAGCTGTGCACCCCGTTTCCCCTTGAACATTTTCTCTGCCTCCTGTCGCTCCTACAGCGATACCACACACACAAAGTTAATTTAAGAACATTGCATTTTGCAAAGCTTCTGTCTTTGCAAAGAAAGACGCTTTGGCTCATCTTCATCAGTGAACATTGGTACGTGGAGACCAGATGTAAGAACAAGCACATAAACATTGCCCAAACGCTCAGACTCAAGACGTATCAACCTAGTGCTCTTAAAAGTACGAGCTCTTTCCCACACTGCATCTTCACTGAAAGCAGAGGGCTCAGTTGCAATTGCTCATTTCTTTCTCTAGAGGTCTGTCTTTCTACCAACACCAGAGGGCCAGAAAAGAACCAAGCTAACAAAGGTAGTAAAACTTAATTAAACATAATTAAACAGACTGTATCCTTAACATAATGAAACCGTGAAGGAAAACAAAGAGCGTGTCTTAGAGCCACTTATGATAACGAATTTCAGTAAAATTTACAACTGTGGCAAAAAGCTCACTGTTACAGCTGAATTTTCAAGAATGTAACAAGAAAAAAAGGTATTCGTCTTGTGCTGAATCAGAAGAAAGCAAACTTACTTTGAGTTTCACTTTTTGAAAATCCAGCACTCTGACCTGGGGAACTTTGTGGATTACGTACAATCTGTAATGCTTCTTATTTGTGACAGGATTCCTTAAAATGCTACAAAGTAAATAAAGGTTATAAAGAGGTTCTTAACATAAAGTATTTTAAAATACACCTACACTGAAATCCATTAATATAATCAAAATGCATTCATGTACCTTCTGCTATAATAGACAACAAACAGCACCATAGAATAAGCCTAGTGACAGTGTTCTTCAATATCATGAAAATGATAGCAAAAAATTGATAGAACACTTTAAAGCCCAAGTAAGTAGCTTTTATTGAAGAAGCACATAAAGAAAAACCTCAAAATATTAAAAAAAAAAAACAAACACCCAAATAACTAAACCATCACATTTCCTACCTGGACACTGATCAACAAAAAAAAAAAAATTCACAGGACAAATTGCTTTTCTTTTTGTGTCCCTCGCACTGAAAGTAACGTTACTGAAAAATCATTGTTTACATGTATTTTAAAGTATTTTGTAACAACAGTTTAAAGCTTTAGTTTCTTAAAGGTTAAGGTCACTTCAGGGCTTGCACATTGATTTATAGAGATATTACATCTCATCATCCCAACAGTCTGTCAGCAATATAAAGCCTCACCCATTAAATACCAGGTGTTTCTGAAGCGTAGTGGAAACGTTGTTTATCAATTCAATTTTTAAGTATAAAGAATCTGTCACAGCTCATAAAAAGGAGAGCATTCCAGGTCAAAGCAAAGAGCCAGGCCAGCACCAGAGTTCAAACAGCAGAGAAAGAGTAGCTTTTCTTTCCAAGGTTACATACCTCAGGTAAGTCAATGATTTAATAGTTGATAATGGATCCAGTTCACCCTATGTAATGGGAAAACAGTAAGAAATCCTAAGTCCATTTATTGAGAATGAAACATTTAAAAACAGGGTTCCCAAACTCGTATCTATTTTAAAGACCAATTAAAATTACTGCAATTAGTTTAACAGGAAAACCACTAAAACTTTGTGACTGCTGTTCCACTGCATGCTGCAAATTATGTCCATTAAAATATGTGCACCATTAACTACTATGAAAACCATATGATACTACTCTAAAGAAAAAGAAAGAAAGGCTAATTAGAAAAACAAGTAGTACCAACTATTACCAAAACCGTATGACACTACTCTCAGGTAAAAGGTTAATTAGAAAGGTGAAAAACACAAATTTAAGCTTGTTTAGATTTATCCTGCATCGATAGCTTACCAATTCAGCAATGTTGTTGTTGGTAAGAATGAGTTCTGTCAGGCTGGGCAGAGCCTGTTCAAGGTTTTCACCAATCCGACTAAAGAAGGAAAAACAAAGGTTTAACTTAGAAATTAGCAATGGCGAAAAGACACGCAGAGCTACGATAACATAGAGGATCTCCCTGTAAAACAACCCAGTCTGACACTGGCAAAGTTTGGGTTAGCATCCCCTACAATACTTTTTCTAATAAAGCTGGCAATAAATGCCAGCCATCGCTGTAACTAGATGCAATATGAGAATTCATTCACTTGCAGATATCCCCATTTTTTTGTCTTTATGGGGATGATAAATGAAATCCAAAGCCCCGGCCAAATTCCAAACTCTCCATTTCACCATCCAGTCTGAAAAACGAAGACTGACTTTTGCACTGGATGAAGCAGGTGACTTGAAGCGGGCCTACGCATCACTCAGCGCCTTTTTTTTTTTTTTTTTTTTCCATAAACTACTTCCACACCTACCCAGCACTGAAAGTCTCACACACTCTTCTCCCCCAAAGGCATTCTCCTCTGCCCCAGGGTCCCATCTGGCCAAAATACAACCACTTACCAAATCCTATTGTTATTCATCAGAAGAGTTTTCAGCCTTCTCAACAGAGGGAACCCATCCAGTTTACGGATCTCATTGTCAGAGAAATCGATTGCATCGAACTGGTCCAGAGTGGCACCCAAGTTCTCAATAACGGGGATTTTATAGCCTGGGGAGAGAGCACAAGAGAGAAATTAGATGGTGCCCACAGGGGCGCAGAGCAAAGCGAGAGACAGCGTGCGTAGGAGGCATATCTGGACGGACTGAGGCTGCAGATAGTCTCAGTCCAAACACCTCCAGAACAAATCTCCTCCACACTGCGCACAGACCAAACTCTTCCCCGCCAAAACCAACAGCCCCCGCAGCCTGGGCAGAGCATCCCTCTTCCTCCGCTTCAGCGAACGCCCTGCCCGCACGCATCCCCTCAGCCCAAACCCACCTTGCTGCCACATCCCTCGTGTGTCCCACCCTCACCGCTCCAGGTTCCTCCGACTTTTCCCCCAGATTTCCCCCAAATTCCCCGTCCATTCCCCCACCTCCACCACC
>NW_009259044.1:323164-327284 GCF_000687185.1 Egretta garzetta | reverse complement strand
GCCAGGATGCCGTTGGCCCTCTTGGCCACCTGGGCACCCTGCTGGCTCATGTTCAGCCGCCTGTCGACCAACACCCCCAGGTCCTTTTCCGCTGGGCAGCTTTCCAGCCCCTCTTCCCCACAGCTGTACCATTGCATGGGGTTGTTGTGACCCAAGTGCAGGACCCGGCACTTGGCCTTGTTGAACCTCATACAGGTTCAGGTCCGGGTCCGTCTGCAGAGCCTCCCTACCCTCAAGCAGATCGACACTCCTGCCCAATTTGGTGTCATCTGCAAACTGACTGAGGGTGCACTCGATCCCGTGCAGCTCCCCCTGACACCCCACCAGGCTGTTCTCCTCCATCCTTGGTCCCCTCCTCCATCTCTCCCCCTTCAGGGTCTCCTCTCGGTAATGTTCCAAGCAGCCGAAGCCTCGTGGCTGCAGGGAGGGCCGGGGCTGTGCACCCTGGGCAGCAGCGCGGTGGCAGAGGGACCTGGTGTCCTGCAGATGCCACTTCCCTCAGCAAAAGCGGCCCCGAGCACCCCGGGGTGCCTCCCTGACACCCCAGAGTGGGCCGGTACGGTTGCAGCAGGCCTGGCCAGGAGGGCAGTGAGCCCCCGTGGGAGGCTGCCGGCAGCAAAACCTCCCGCTGCTGGGGTGAGGTTCCTCCACGCTCCCCTCCCCGGGGAGATGCACAGCCCCGGGGCACCCCAAGCCTCCCTGCAGCTCACAGCCGGGCAAGGGTGATCAGCAAACTGACAGGGGCTTGGCCTTGCTACCAACAGCACCTAAAGCAGCATGAAGATGTCCCCAGAGGTTCCCTCCCAGCTTCTGGTGTTCCCAGGCACAGACCAAACCTGCAGAAATGGAGGCAGAGCAGGCTGGGGACCTGCTTCACGCCGAGGACTGGCAGCAAGCGGGCTGCTTTCCTTTGGACGGAGTTGGCCGCTGTGTGCTTCGCTGGTGGGACTGTGCTTGTCCAAACACACGCTGCTCCCTCTGCCACGCAGCCAGCACGGCCTCCCGCCATCACCGCCCTCGGTGCCTCCTCTCCTCCATCCCAGCGGCAGCTCGGCCTTTGCTGCGGGGCACGGGTCTGCCCATAAACACCTTCCCCCTCCAGCATCTGGGACAGTTGCTCTGGCACTTTCACACGTGTTCCTGGCCTCAGGGAAGCCACGATGGGCTGGGAACGTGCCACAGGCTGCGGCATGACATTCACCCTTTGCCCGTAGAGATAAAACACACCTTCGAGTGCCCCTCCTACCCGCTTTAGGAATTCAGGGAACAGCGAGGAAGAGCTGGAGGTAGCCGTGGGGGAGCTGAAGGGGCTCAGCTTTGCCGTCTCTGGGCCAGGCAGGTCCAGTTCAAGGTAAAGCGGGTCACTAGGTCCCAGGCTGGCACACTGCCCGGTGTCAGCGTCAGGGCTCGGCTGGCAGCCGTCGGGCTTTGCAGGCGGGTGAACCGCAGCGTGGTGGGCGTGGACTGAAGGTGGCATGCGAAGGGAAGCAGTGGACCACCCCCAACCTGCTGAATGTCACCAAGCTGCTGCTTCTGCAGCCCTGGAGAAATACTTCCCCGGCCCTCAAGGCCCCCCCGAGCGAGATGAGGCAGAACGGTTTCTGCATCCACTGCTATCGAGGGAAGGATTTTTTCGTGAGCCGTGACATTTCTGTGAACCCAGAGGATGTGATAATAGGTTAAATGCTGCAGCCACGTTTGGCACCGCACCGTGATGGCTCATACTTTTCTTTTGGGAGCATCTAGCAGCATCACCCTGAGAGTGACGCCTGGCTTGTTCCCCAGGACAGCGTCAGAGCTGGCTCTGTTCTGGCTGGCAGTCCCCATGGAGGTGTCAGCTGGGGTCAGGCAGCTCCCGTGCTCCCTGCTTAAAAAACACCCTTACCAAAGCTGTCTATGAAAGCACGTAGTCAAGTTTCTATAACATCTGCATTTGTTAGCAGAGAGCAGTTAGGAGAGAGCAAGAAAAAGAGAGCTGTCATAAGCAAAAGCAAAGAATTAGCAGCAGTGTTGTACGTGACTCAGGAATCACGCGGTGGTAAAGACAGCAGAGACTTTAGTCATTTCAGGCAGTCATTAAAAGGAGACCCTCTCCAGCCCCCTGGAAAGCAGGTCCTGCCTCTGACACGGCCAAATTAAAGGCGGACCCTTAGCACAACACAGCTGTATGGCTCAGCTCTACAGCGCCCTAGAATTGTAATTGAGAGCAGACAGATTCTTGGTCTCAGATGCTGTATGCGAGCTCTTCAAAGCCCTTTCTTTGCAATGGAAAGTCAAGGCAATGATTTTTAAGATGGGTTCCCCACCTGCCAGCTACAGAATGGCAGATGGCCTCACAGCCAAACAGCAAATGAGGAGTCAGGCTGCACTAAAAAGATTTTCCAGAAAACAGCTATTATAGATGTGTCTTTGGTGCCAAGAGACGATAGAGAAATGGGCTTTAATAAATTGCCTAAATATGCATTTATCTTAAAGACACAGCCACTTTGATCCTCTGAGCATACCAGTGTCAGAGAGACTTTAATAGCTCCAAGCAAGCATTGCAATAGCTTGGATAAATAATCTGAATTTTATTACTTTCCAGGAATGATTTCTGAGGGAGTTAGTGCCCTGGGAAACGATGAACTTGATGTGTAGAGTTTGTTTCTCTCTCCCTGGCAGGCTGGAGGGCAGCAGAAAGCAGAATAAAACTGGGACTGCTGAGGATTGGTCATCTTAAATTGCATTGCTTCACCCAGTGTGTATTTTAGGTTATGCCAAGGATGTAACAGTAAACATCTATCTTTTTTTTTTAGCATTTCAGTACATCTATATATACCAGCGAGCAGTATTTAAAGGCAGGCTGCTGTGAGCCAGAGAACTGAAAGGCAGAGCTGGCGCAGTACTCCGGATTCACAGCTCCCGGTTTTTGACTGTGTGACACAGCAACAGAAATGAAAGTTTGTTATTTTACAACCAAAGGAGCAGAAGCCAGGAGCATTTCACCCCACTTCTGACCTCTGGTTTGGCTGAAGACCGAAAGGGGAATCCTGGAGCAACAGAAGGAATCACTGTATGCGATAAATCATCTGATTATTTCACATTTATCATCTGATAAATGCGAAGACCTGTAAGACGCAGGAGCCCACAGCAGCACAGCTCCGAGAAAGCAACTTCCCTCGTGGGAGGGCTCCGCTATTTTCTTTTTTTCACACTGAAAAAGCTCAGTTCCAGATATCCAGGCACTACCCTGGGCACCTGGCCCATGGTTAAACATTGCAAAACCAACAGGACAAACAAAAAGCTTCACAGTTCCCTCTGCTCCCCGACACACCAGCAGCTCCTCTCCTTCCCCAGCCAGCCAAAGGGGGAAGGTGGCCCTGTGGTCCTCAGCTCCTGCCAGCTGAGATGGGCATCAGGGGCTGCAGGATGCTCCGTGTACAGGTGGGAAAAGGGATCAAGCCCCCCTGCCAGCTCATCCAGCTGCAGACGCATCGCCACAACCGGAGAATACGCCCAGCCATGCCCGAGCGCAGCCCAAAACCCCACCCAGACAGCCCCGGGGTGCACCAGAGATGCTACAGGGTGGGGGTTTGGGATACAAGTTTCCTCTGAAAGTAAAAGACCTTTATGAGAACCAAAGGGAGGTTTTTGCAGATGCAGCTCATCTGTTCCTGAGCCATTTCTCCCACAGGTGCTCTGGGCCGATCAGGAGCTCCAGCCAGGACAGCTGCTTTGTCCAGCAAAATAAAGACGTGCGATGCATCGCTGCCCTGCCCTGCCTCTCTGGTGGGGATGGCGGCTGCGTGAATTCGTAAAAAGCACAGATTCATTTGTCGGGGGAGATCAATAGTTTATTAACTTAAAGGTCAGTTCACCAAAGCTCCATCTTTCCTTGGGTTTGGTCCAGGCAGGTGAGGACTGGTGATGCTGTGGCTCTCCCCAATTCACCCAGCTGAGGTCAGCTCTAGCGGGCAAGCCCAGGCAGGGCGCGGTGTCATTGCAACTGAAACCAAGCAGGGATTATCCCAGCTCCGTGACGAACTGGTGACAATTTGTACTGTGAATTTCATTGGCAAAAGGTTTAACTCATTATTAAAACTATTAACAATGAAAATCAGAACATGCAGCAGCGGAAAGA
>NW_009259044.1:315807-322952 GCF_000687185.1 Egretta garzetta | reverse complement strand
AAAGAGTGTTTACATATGTCTGGTGCAAAGAGCAGCTCTGCAAGGTCAGAGAGGAGGAAAGGAGAAGGATGTAAGACTCAAAAAGATTCCCCACTCCCGTATAAAAAATAGTCTACAGAGAAAAAACAAGGATTGTATAAGTTATTTTTTAAAAATCTGTAAAACAACATAGCCAAGGATATTTTAAACACAATTATATAAACACCACGACTTACTATTAAGAGAGAGCATGAAAAGGTTTGTTTTGGGGAAGGGTTTTGTAGAATTAAGAGTTTCCTGGCCGGATCCCTGGAATGTCTCTTTTGGAAACAGATGCCCAAGAAAAATCACTGCCATGAACAGGAGGATTTTGTGGGAGACAGGGTACACCCAGCAAAACAGGGGAAGGATTGGAACGCAATACGCTGGAGGAGATTAACTGGGACACCCTCTCGTTTAGAGGAAGGATCTAGCTCATTCCAGAACTGAATTAATCAGCAACTTCCAGGAGGGAAATACATTTCGTGGTAAGGCTGTGACCCCACAGGCTGGTCTGTGTGGACGAACCCCCCCCGATTCCGAAAGACTTCCTGTGGGCACATGGGTTTTGCCTGCCTGTAGGTGCCCGCAGGGACAAGCCCTGCCAGACTCGCTGGGCTGTCACGGCTGCAAAGCCACGTGGATCAGCTCTCGCTTTGGTCCTCGCATCTCCAGTTATTGCCACGGCCAGAGAGAAACAGCTACCGACCGAATCCGAACAGGAGTGCCAGAGCAGGCTTTAGGGCACCACTCTGGGAACCACCTAATTCATCGTTTTACGTATGTACAGAGCACAGCGCCGGCCGTTTGCAATGCAGGTCTATACCAGCCATCACCTAGCAGAAAAGGGTACCAAAAATTGAGCCAGAAATGGCTCTTTCTTCGCAGATGTGTGAAGTCCTGCATCCTTTGCAGCGAGGGCTCCCCGCCAGTCGCTCGGAGCGGGCAGATCAGTAGGATTGCTGCGAAGAATCAAGCTTGGGTACATGGATAGTGCATCAGTCCCTGCTCACAAGGAGTGTTTGAGAGTATTAATATCACCGCTTCTCTGCTGCCTTTCAGGACTTGATCATTCAGGGTACGATCCAATCTCTGCTTAACATATTGCTATAGAAACTGTGCTGACAGTGATATTAAAGCTATCAAACTTACGAGCGAATGCTTGACAGCACCATGTAAACTTTCCCAAAGCTGAAAAAATAAACTTTTGTCCTAAACATTTGGCAAAACTGAGCTGGCAGTTGATGGAAGTCCTGGATGGATGCGGCCGCTGAACTTTACCCGGCCATAAGACACGTCTGACAGCAGAACTGGACAAACAGCTTCTTTTCACAGAGCTTGTTTGATTTCACCATCTCACAGAAAGTCTTGTCAGCTGGGAGGCCGAGGCGAGGAACAAGAGAAAATGAGAGCAGATTAACATTTTAAATAAACAAACATCGCACGTAACAGGCGGTGCAATTCGTTCCAGTGTTGGAAGAGAGAGAATTGAAAAGGAGTCACTTTTTAAGGGCATCTTTCACAGGGGTTTAATGAAGGAATAAAGCAGCTTTGCAGCAAGTGGGAGAATTAGCCCCAAGACTAAGCTATACCGAAACACAAATGCTTGGATGCATTTGAGCAATAGGCAGATATCCAGCAGCTCTGCCAGGTAAGCCGCCTGCCCACTGCAGCCAGAGCCTGGCTCGCAGCAGCCGTGCCCCAGGCAAGCCCCAGAGCTGCAGCGCTTTCAGCTCTACGTTGTGAAGGGAATCCCCCAAACCTCTCATTTTTGCTACCGGGGAAGCACTACGGTGCCAGCTGTTCCGCCACAACCACTTACCGTTGGTGCAGGTTTCATTTGTTACGCAGGAGCCACCGAGGAGGCTGAAACCTTCTTTACACTTGAGGCAGTTTCCACTGGAGCCCTCGCAGGCTGAGCAGTGGTCATCACACCTGGGGGACAGAGACCCCGCCGCGGTCTGAACCGGCACTGACACGCCAGCCCCGGCCATCCAAAATGGGCCGTCAGCCAGAAAACATGTCTGCCAGCACTGCAACATCCAGGTTGAACCCAAAGATGTGGAAAACAGTGAATCTGAAGCTTGAAAAGTTACCGAAGCCCTGGGAAAGATGGGCTCAGCGGTGCCAGCTTGATGCCCAGTGACATCCCAAAAGCGCTCCTCTCGCCTGCTGGGAAGGCTTGGCAGGACACACACCTCTCCTCCCAGCAATCCCAGTTAGAAAAAGGGCTGCCAGGGGAATCTGTGCCTCTCCCACCCGTTTGCTCAGGGAAAACAGCCCAGCAGCTGCACTTCCTGCCTGGGGACAGTGGCTTCCCAAAATCCCTGGGGAAGGGATGCTGGTCCCCTGTTCCACCCTGCTGGATAGCTAGCGTGGGTGAGTGAAACCCGGGGCAGGCAGGCACTCTGCTGTGCGTTCCACAGTCACCTTTAATCCTTCCCTTTCATGTTCACTTTAATGAGGCTGAATCCACTCCCACTCCCCACTTAAAGCGCAGAGTGCCGGCGAGTGGGAGCAAATTGCTGCCTCCCGGCATCTCCCCGTCTCCTGCACGCAGCCCCCATGCTGGGCCAAGGAGAGGGAGAATGCTCCTCCAACACGGCCGCGGGGTGAATGGAGCAGGTTTGATTGAAAGTTGGAATATTTGCCTAAACATCACCGTTCCTCATTCCTCCCACGCCTCCTCCGAAGAGCCTGGGGCCCGGGCTGAGCCCTTTCCACCGTAGCCCTAAGACATCTTGGCTGACTGGCTCCGGCGGGGGAGCATGCAGCTTCCCTGCTCTTAAATCTATAGGGTCCAGCCCCACAGCTGCCCTGGCTCCCTCATCCCTATTTTACTTTCCTAGTAAACAGCTATCGCTGTGAGCTCTTTTCAGCATTATTTGTTTGTTTTGTTTTTTTTTTTTTATCGTCGCTGCCAGTGCTCCCCACCGGTCCCAGCTTTGCTCGGGTCGGCATCAGGGAGGTAACGTACCTCTTGCAGACTTTGTTGGGCAGCCCGTGGCTGTCGGCGGGGTAGAAGCCCTCACGGCAAGCAGGGACGCAGCGCCAGTGGGGTGCAGGGGCCTCGGGGGCACAGGGTGCGCAGTCTTCCTCGCCCAGCCCTGAGGGGACAGGGGAGAGGGCAGATGACGTGGGTGGTTTTGGAGAAAGGGGCCACATCGCACCAGCGTGGCTGCAGCCTTGCCTAAGATGGGTGGCACTGGCTCAGCTCTGCCCTGCTCGTGCCTGGAGGTGAACAAGCTGCTTGTTGCGCCACCAGGGTCCTGCATGGCTGCTTGGCTCCCACCCCCAAAAAATTAGCTCCCCATCCCCCAAAAAACTAGCTCCCATCCCAAAAAACCCAGACAGGAAGGACCCAGCATCCTGCCCCTCTGCAGAGCCGAGAGCCAGCCACGGGGGCTCACTGGGGACAGCATATCAAAACAGTTGGACTTGATGATCTTAAAGGTCTTTTCCAACCTAGATGATTCTATGATTCTAAAATCCCCGTCGCGGCGTCAGCCACTGCTCCCAAGCGTGCACCAGTTTGGCTTTCCCACCCTATTCAGAGTAACAAGTGGAAAAAGAGATGCTGAACTGGGCTGCAGAGGAGCTGGAGGAAGAAAGGGCTCAGGAGAGGAGCTGAGAAAGCAGAGGGCCCCGCTCTGACGCTGGCGTGCTGCGGCCGGACGGCAAACCGCGGTGATGGAGGTGCTCTTATTAGAGGCCTTCCACTCGCCGGGCTTGAGAAATGGTTATGCAGGAAAAGGAGACGAGAAAAGGCTTGAAAAATAATTGTGGTGAAGTACATTTACGCTGACTGGAATAAGAATTAGAAGGGAAGTAATTTTCTTAAGGGATTAAGAGCCCGTTCCCTTCCACGCTTGCCAACAAGATCAATAAATATTTTGGATTTAGTCTTAGGAAATTGCCCATGTATGATAAATGAGATTCACACCACTGAACATGAATTGTCTAGAGATCATATTATCATCAGATCTATGATGATTTCGAGGGCAGACGCAAACATTAACAATGGAAAATAATTGGACTTTCAAGAAGCGAAAAAGGCAGGATTTAAAGGGAACGCCGAGCGACTTTGGGCAGCGGGGGAAAGCCAGCAGCGGCCAGCCCGGCCGGGATAATGCACCTCGGCTGCCTGACATTTTTATACGCTGCAAAGCCATCTTCCATCACTCCAGGAGGGTTTTATGGCGTCCCCCGCAACCTTATTAAACTAAAGCACCTGGCTTCAGAGGGATCAGGAAATAAAGAATGGCTCTAATAAAAATGTAAAAACTCTCTAAAAAACCTTTCTAATATGAACATATCCCCAGCACCGCGCAGGGTGTGCTGGAGAGCTGGGATTGCTTCCCCTTCGGCACACTCTGCTCGGGGTGGGTACGGTGGGCACCGGCTCTTGATGCACGAGGATTTGGGGGTTTTGCCTGGGGATGCTGTGGGGCGAAGGAACGTACCTGTGCCAGCGGGGCAGGTCTCGCACCGCCGGGGCTCCCGGCTGAGGTACATGGCGGGCTGGCACTCCGGCACGCAGCTCTCTCCCGCCAGGCTGTCGGGAAAGCAGAGAGGACATTTGCAACGAAAGCTACAGGCTCTGGGGACTCGGCACACCCCGATCCCATCTCTGCATCCCCCAGCGCCCTACGGCAGCCTCAACGCGGAGCGCAGGAGGCGTCAGAAAGCCAGCCAGCATTTCAGGGGAAATTAAAGTCCTACTTGGACTAAAGGGATGGCTGCAGGTTCCTTAATTAAGTATCCAGGAGGAAATACAATTATTTTTTTCCCATGGGCGGCCAGCCAGGGTATCCCAAAGACCTTTCCCACCGTGAGGCTCCCTGGAATAAAAGGAAATTGGTTCAGCGCTGCAGCTGGGCCGGCGCTGCTTCACCATGGCAGGGATGATTTGAAGTCCCGGCTTAAAAGGATATTGGACAATAAAAAGCAAGTGCCGTGCGGATTATGTCTGACAAGTGCCTGCACTTTTGCTTTTCCAAGGGAGTAGATAATCTTTTGGCAGTGGCAATTTCCTCGTCTGAGAGCGCCCCGCTGCTACACTGCGGCTCTGGCCTGCTTACAGCCCCTGAGCGAAGCAAAGCGCTCGGGATCCTACTTCCACGTGAGCTTGGGGATGGAAAACAGCTTCTCCGCAATGCCGATGCTGCTGGCCGGCACAGCTGGGCTCTGCATCCCGCAGGAGCCGTGGGGCCAGCAGCAAGGGCACCCGGTGCTCCTTACGGGGTCAGGGCTGCCCTGCCTGCACCCGCATTGCTGGAAAACCACTATCCTAGCCTAGCCTTGCTCAACAGGTATATCGGATAAAATTTTCCTGCATGGATGAAGCTGAGGGAAGGGTTTCTGCACTTGCAGGGAGCATTTTCAGCCTGGCTGGAGCAGCTCAGCCCGGTACTAGCTCAGCCAGGTGAGCAAAACCAAGCGCCCCATTTGGCTGGGACGGCGCTGGCAGAGCCTCCCGAGACTCGTGAGGAAACACGAGCTTTGCCATGTGCAGTGTAAACGCCTTCATTGCTTTTTACCCCCATTTGAGATGCTGTGACACCAGGAGCTGCTCTGCTCGCAGGTCACCAAAACTGGATAAGCACTTCTGAGCCCGTGGCACAGCACTTACCCACCACCCTGGCAAGCACTGGAGAAAGGGAAATCAGATTTAAATTGTGCTTTTCAGCTAAGAAAGGGACACAAAGCACCACCTTTAAATTCCCAGCTCCACGCCACAGCTGTAGTAGCATGGAAGCAGGATCTTGGGTCTTTAACTAATTCACTCCCTAATTTCCCATTGGTTTTCCAAATGTAACCCACAGGTACCAATGCTGTGGGTATAAACTCCTCCCGTGCCGGTATTTTACCTGAATCCATCTTTGCATGCAGTACATTTGTCTGCTTCGCCGACACATTTTTTACAGGTTTGATGACATTTCAGACAGCGTTTCTGACCTTTCAAAAAACAAAGTGAGGCAGGGAGAATAAAATCCGGACAGTGATTTGCAAGCAGCGGTCGGAGCTGCAAAGCCCCACTGCACCTCAGCGCCAGCTCCCCAGGGCAGAGGCACATCCCCCCCCCGATGGGTCCCTGCTATTGCAGATGACCTTCTCTGTCATTGCTTGCTAAGAAGAAATACGCTTTGCAAGCAGCTAGGATCATTAATTACAGTGTTCTAATTAAGAGCTGAGTTAAGCGCCTCTGCTTGTGCCACCCTCTGCACACCCAGAGGTTTTGCTCCTCCCTTCACTGTGCAAAGTAGGTCCAGGGGGGAATTCAAAGCCAATATTCAAAAATCAAGCTGTTTTCTCCACCCATAGCACTTAAAACAGAAGCAACCCCTGCATATCCTCATGCTACGGCTTGCAAGTCATAAAAATCCTTACGTTCCTCAGCGTAAAACCCGGGAGGACACAGCACCACGCAGGTGCTCATCTCCTGGTGATGGTAGAGGTTCCGCTTGCATGCCGTGCACTGGGTCGGTCCCCTCCCGACGCAGCGCTCGCAGCCCTTGTAGCACCGGCGGCACCTCCGGGCACCTTTGTCACCGAAAAACCCCACGGGGCACGAGCTCACGCACATCCTGGGGAAGGAACCGAGAACACCTGGGCTTTGGTGCCAACAGTTGGCCTCCTCTTGGCAGTCAGGTGCCCGCCACTGTCCCCTTGCCCGCAGCATTTAGGGCATACCCCAGCCTTGATGGCGATTTGGGCTCATTTACTTTTTATTCTTAAGATTTAAGGTGTTTTGAACATTGTGGCTCTGTCAGAAAGAGCCAGGGACTCTCCTGGCCAGCAACCCTGTGCCAAACCAAGAGACTGAGGAGTAGAAACCCCAATTCCAGAACTGATTTGGCACCTCAGCTAGCTGTCCCTTGGGTGTGGGTGACCCCAGCCACTGAAGTCGGCAGGAGTGTCGATCTGCTTGAGGGTAGGGAGGGTCTGCAGAGGGACCTGGCCAGGCTGGATCCATGGGCCCAGGCCAAATGTATGAGGTTCAACAAGGCCAAGTGCCGGGTCCTGCACTTGGGTCACAACAGCCCCATGCAATGGTACAGCTGTGGGGAAGAGGGGCTGGAAAGCTGCCCAGTGGAAAAGGACCTGGGGGTGTTGGTCGACAGGCG
>NW_009259044.1:303179-315581 GCF_000687185.1 Egretta garzetta | reverse complement strand
GCCTCAAGTTGTGCCAGGGCAGGTTTAGATTGGACACTGGGAAAAATTTCTTCACCGAAAGGGTTGTCAAGCACTGGAAGGGGCTGCCCAGAGAGGCGGTGGGGTCCTCATCCCTGGAGGTGTTCAAAAAATGCATAGACGTGGCACTGCGGGACATGGTTTAGTAGGCATGGGGGTATTGGGTTGATGGTTGGACTCTATGATCTTGGAGGTCTTTTCCAACCTTAATGACTCTATGATTCTATTCTATTCTATGATTCTAAGCCAATGCTTCTTCCCCAGCATGATTACATGGGCAAGGTCCTCCAGCGCTCTCCAGTTCCATATCCCCCACCCCATCATACCCTAGTCCAGGGCGGGGTTCCCCATGCTTCCTCCTCCCATTTTCTCTCTCATACGCTTCTTTCTCTGTGCAAATATCTCTCACCCGTGCTGTGGTGTGAGCCCTGAGGAAAGGCACTGCCGCTGCCCAGGGACCCCCTGGGGACACCCCACCACCCCTCACCTGCCAGTTTTCACACTGCCCAGGCTGTAGTGGATGCAGTTCAAGCACTGGTCGGCGTTGGGGCCATCGCAGCCCTGGTCACCACACTCGGGGTGGCACGGACCTGCGGAGGGAAAGACCAGCTCAGTAGAGGGAAAGGCTGAGCATCCCCCAGATCCTGCTGCCAGGATGCTCTGAGCACACCATCCCTGGACCGATGGATGTGGGGAAGGGGCTAGGGACCCTCTGCCTATCTCACCCTATATCTATTATCTTACAGACCTTATCTATTTTAACCTATGGAGCTGCATGGCTCCAGGTCCTCGCCGCTCCTCCAGCTCATCCTCCATGGCAGAAATCCCACCCGGCCATCCTCCAGCTGAACACCCTGGTGCAGGACAGCTTTGAAAGAGGGGCCAGACCCGCTCCTTGGGGACCGGCCCGGACACCCGCCCATGCCCGCACCGGGGGGTGGAGGGGAAGGTGGACAGAGGAGCTTTTTTTACTCCTCAGACAGCTGCACCACCAATTTGTGGTGGGAGCGCAGGGACCGGGGCGTTTTGCTACCTTCTAATTTTGCCGTCCCGCTGCCCCACGCTGGCCACAGGCACCACTCCTCCCAGCCCGCCCCAGCCCCGGGCAGGATCAGGCCTCGTGGCTCCCTAGTTGGCATTTTCCCGAGTACTTTGGGGGGATGACATGGCAGCTCAGCCAGCACTTACCCGAGTACTCCTCCTCCTCCTCCGCCACCTCCACCTGGCTCTGCAGGAAGGCAGCTCTCGATGGCTCCATCTCCGATGCCAGCGCCTCCAGTGTCCTCCCACGGGATTGGGGGCCACCCAACGTGGTGTAGGGGTGCTCGGCCGTCCCGTAGAAGAGGAGGCTCCACTCCTTCAGCTTCCCTGTGGGGCAGGCACAGCATCACCCATCCTGCTCCCTGTCCTACTCCACCCTGGGGAACCCAGCTTTGAGGGAAAAGCAGGAGGAGGACGGACCAGACCGTCAGGGCTTCACCACTGCCACAGCAATGCAGAAGCAAACAACAAACACCCAGAAATGTTCAGGAGCTCCTGAGCTCCCAGCCCAGAAGAATGCAGCTGTTTAAGGCACCTACAAGGGATTTTTTATTCTACAACTTGTCTGACGAACCACAGCATCACCATAGCCTTCATGCCCAACGTGCAGAGAGAACCACGAACTTTAAAAGCTCCACAGTGGAGGAATATTTCTGTCTGATAAAAGCCGTCCAGCACACACCAGATTATTTCTTGCTGCTGTTGTTCCAGCCACCCACCTATCTGACTTGTCAGAGGTCTGAGCTCAGTGTCCCCCAAAACACCATGGGGGCCACCAGAGCCTGTGCTGCACCCTGGGGCTGGGAACCCCCCACACCAGGGTCCCCACACGGCTTTGGGGAGGGGGTCCAAAAAACACTGTTGCTTCTTTCCAGTGCTGTTTTTCTTTCAATTCCCCATCAATGCAAGTCACTTCCCACTCGCGGCACACTCAGCTTTAACTACTAATCCCTGCTTTTCCAGAAAGGGCTTAACATTTCCAGCACCCAAATCCCTTGGCTCTCCAAAAGGGCTGAGAGGGACCCACCGAATGCAAGCAAGCAGCACCCAGGTGGAACCTGCAAAGGGGTGAGCTTGGGGGGGGCACCAGCTTGGGGGGAAGAGCTCAGCCACGCGCCTCCGCTGAAAGAATGAAATTTGCTTTAAATCTAAAATGCCCCACACAAGGAAAGCCTGGGCTGCATGGGGCTGGTGTTGGGGATGAAGCAGTACTGGCGACAGGACACCCATAGTATTAATTGGTATTAAGTTAACCAATTTAATTGGTTTAATTTAATGGCCTTAAATTAACATTTAATACCTGTTTCTGCTGCGGGCTGGGAGCATCGTCCCTCTTTTTCCTCCCGCTTTGCCCTCTCTGCTTCAAACCCCGTGCAGACCCTTTTGGGGGGGGCGGGGGGGGTTAATGCACTCGCTTTCATTTCGTTTTGCAAAGCCGGGTAAAGCTGAGCCCCGGCGCCCGCGAGGGGCTCAGAAACACCCGACACAAACTGTAAATACAGGGGCAAAAGCAGCTCCGTGGGCGCTGCGCTGCCGCTCTCCCAGTTCAAAAGATTCTGGGTGAAGGCAGCAAACAGCAACACCTTCTGCGCAACGAACCCCCCACGTGCGCCTCCTGCCAGAAAGTTGCATGGGAGAGGTTTTTAATGTGCTCCTGGCTGCTTATCAACGCGCGTGTGGATTTTAACACCCCCGCACCATGTGCCAGCCCCAGGCAGGGTGCTTCATGCCCCGCTGCCACCAGCCGACTGCCCCTTCCCGGCGGGGCTGGATCCCGCCAGCCCGGCTCCTTTGCCGGGAAGCGGTCAGGGAGCAGGCGGCCAAGCCGGGGAGGGGGGCACACAGCAGGGTTGGGGACAGGCTGGGGGCCAGGCTGAGCCCAGCCACCCCCCGCCAGCACGGTGGCAGCCCGGGGAGGATGTCCGTCCGTCTGCAGCCCGAGGGGCATCGTCCCCTTGCGCTGTTGCACAACCAGCCCACGAGCCAGATGTCCCAGCAGCGGAGCAAAACAAACAAACAACAATTACAGCTCTCGGGTTTCCTCATTTTGACTCATTACAGTTTAATTTTGGAAACCTGGCTCTCGGTTGCAGCAAGTTTGCTGCTGGGAGAAAACCCGCTCCCAGCTCAGCCAGACGGGCAGCCTCCTGCGCTCAGGGCTGAAGTTTTATTCCCGTTTTCGAAAAATTTGGGCAATTCAGTTTTGCTGAAGACCATAAACCTCACAGCAAAAGTTACAGCCAAGCGGAGCAGCCTGCAAAGAGCTTTTGGGGCAAGGGGAACCGGTGGGTGCTGGGGGACAGGGGTGCTGGGGGACCCTTACCTTGCACGGCGGGATTGCGCACTTGGGACGGCGTGTCGTGGATCTCCAGGGTCCACTCCCCTGCCGCCCGCTCGCCCCAGCAGTGGACGGTCATGAACTCCCAGCCCTTGAACCCCTCGTTTGAGTGGTCGAACACCCTGCAACGGTAGTGCCGTGCATCAAGAAACGTGACTTTGAATGTCTTATTTAATCAGAAAAAGTAGATAGGTAATTAAGGATTTTAGGGATCCTTGCATGCACCCACCCTTGCATGGAGCCCTCTTGCAGCCAAGACCTGAGCATGCCCCCCGCCTTCCCAAAAAACCCGAGAAAAGTCACAGCAACCCCTGAAATGAGGATGCTGCCCAGCCCAGACGTGTGCTCTGGCTGCTCTTACCTTCTGGCAAGGAGCTGCGACCTGGTCCCTGCCGGAGAGATGAGGCTGATCTGGAGGTCGCCCCGGCGCGGGTGCGAGATGCTGAGCCGCACCACGACATGCTCCAGGTAGAGCACGTGCTGGTCGCGGTGCTCGGCACAGGCGCTGCTGAGGGTGCTGGCACGCAACACGTGGTCTGCCCGGATGTACCTGCAGGGGATGGGTAAAGCACTGCATCGGGGCCGGCACCGCTCCCCAATTCCCAGCAGCCTGGGTGCCCAGTTATATTTGAACCTGGTCTCCTACTGCTTCACAGCAAAAATTCTCTCATCCTCCATTGCCATACAGTGTCCTAACCCAGGAATTTGCTGAATTGCTCAATGGTAACAAGATGGGTTTGAACTGCCTCTAAGATCTATGCCTTATGGGCTGCAAGGGCGCTGCTTTATTATAATTATCAGTGCAGCATTCCTCTTTGGAGTGTCATGATCAGATAAATACTTTCATGAACGCATTCCTTCTTTGCATGCGCAAGTCTTTCCGAAGGGACTGCTTTTCTGATGAACAACTCAACTTGCTCTACAGCCAGGCAGCAGCAAACCAGGAGCATCCATTTGGTCAGATCCCTGATCCCACCCTTTAACCTAGCAGGGACAGACCTACCAAGGATGAGATGTGAACCTGAGCTGGTTTGAACCTGAAGCCAAATTCAAAGAGACCTCAAGCACTGGAAATTTGGGGACCCTTGCAACAAAGCACCGTTTTCTGGTGTCTTCCATCAAGACGAGGTGTTTGGTGGAAGAGGGAGGAGAGCCCGACCCATCACCACTCATTTAGGACCCAGAGGGTGAGTAGGTTTTGCTCTCCTCCCCAAGCCATTTCCAAAATGGCAAACAGCACTGTCAGCCCTCAAAAAATCCCTGCTGATCACCCACCTGGGAAGCAAAAGCACAGAAAGGGCAAAAATAAATCACCCGCTGTCAAAGCCGGTCCCAGAGAGCCCCTACGGGACCTGCTCCTCACCAAGACATAGGCACAGACCACGGGTGGGCACTTCTGGGTCAATAAACTGACCTTGGGGTGGACAGTGAGGGTCGCTCTGACCATAAAAGCCATGAATATCACCTTGTCTGCACATGGGCTTGTCCCGGCCACCCGAACTCCTAATTTCCCTTTCTGAATGCTGGGACAGTGGCTGAGCCTTTGCATTGCAAGAGCCGGCTCCAACCAAAGCTCATTCCAAGCAGCCACATGCCCCAGGACAGCCCCCCGACTCTGTAACACTCACTTGGGCACCCTGTCCAGGCTCCCCATGCAGACGTGCTGGGGAGGAACTGTCTTCCACTTCTTGGCTTCCACCACAATAGCATCTGCATCCACCAGACCAAAGCCATATAGATGGCTAACTGGAAAGAGAGAAGACTCAGAAACCCACTGCCTCCCAAGCAGGTACCAGTAGCTCCTCCCTGGCTCTGGGCAGAGCATCCTCTGACCATCAAAGAAGATGTGGAGTTGACCCTGTTGGGGTACAAGGCACTCTGACATGCGGGGCTCATCACCCTGCCTACGTTACGCCCCAAATCCATGTTGGCACCATAGAAAACCCGTTTCTGGGAGCAGCCCACCAAAAGGAGCAGTCAACAATGCTGCAGCTCAGGACAGCCTCCACCAAGCAAGGCTTCCAAGCCCCCACCAAACAAGGCTTCCAAGCATCTCACTACACAAATTACTGCCCTCTCCTCCCTCCACTCAACAGCCTGTTGGCAGGAGACCCCAAGCCAGCTGAGAGCAGCCATCCAGGGCAAACATTCCCATGAGTGAAGCTCTGGGGACCTTTCATTTTCCTTTTTTTGGCCATTTTTGCCACATCACCTCCGCCCCCGCGGCCCCTCACCTTTATGTCCCGCACCATTGGTCTTCCAGTCGGCCGCTCGCAGGTGCACTGGCCGCGAGGTTTTGACCAGCAGATGCTGGACGTCCCTCCAGGTGAGCAGAGGGCTGCAACAACACTTGGCTCACGGGATGCCTCTGCTGCCTCCAGTCTTCCCAGCAGCAGCAAGGACCCCCACTGGGTTAAAACAAACCCCAGAAAACTCTTTCCTGCTCCAAAAGAGCATGAATTGATATTTAAATGCTAACACCCTGCCTGGAGGTCAGCCATCACTCGGGGTGCCCCAGCAGAGGGGGTTGCCCCCGGAGGGATGCCACATGCCCACAGGCATCGCAGGATTTATTCCTGGCCAAAGATATTCAGCTCTCATGCTCCAGGGTGTAACTGGAGCAAATCAGGAAGGTTTTCCCTATTTCCTTGCAGGAGATTGGGAATGAAGCACATCCTGAGGCAGGGTACCAGGCTCAGCAGCTTGCTGATGCACGCTGCTGAGCAAACCTTCCCTTTGTAGGAATAACGGCAAAAATTGCTGGGAAAAAAAAACCTGTCCTGCTCATTTAACAGAAAAATGAAACCCAAAGTGTTTCCAAACTGGCCCCCCCAGACAGGGTTTGCATGTTTGTGCGTTCAGGGCACTGGACACTAAGTGCTGTGTGCTTTTGAGCCCTGACAAGACCCCAGCCCGGGGATATTGCCGAAGAATTTTCCACCTTTTTTTCTTTTTACATTCAGTTCTTCGGTGTCTTGCAGTGGGATTTATATTGCTCTTGAGCAACATTTAAGAACAGAAATTCAATTTATTCCTTCTCGTCATAATGGAGTGTCTGAGCACCAAGCCCTGGTACTTAATGTTGCGTTTTATGCCTCAGCTAAACAATACAAAAATTACATCTAACACTCTTAATATATTTGTAATGAATATGGCATCTCTGAAAACATGCTCACCCAACCTGGGAGCTGGGATTAAACCAGAGGAGAGGGACTGGAGCCAACACGCTGCAACCGCCATCCCCAGACACAAGCACAACGCTGCCCTGAGGCTTATTTGCTGCCTTATTTTAATTTCCATGCCATAAAAATAATAATAATAGTGAGAAGCTCATGAGAAGATGCCCCATGGAGCAACATGGGGATGCCCAAGAGGTGAGGCTGGTCCCCTGCGGTGCTGCTGCTGGGTTGGGGGACCAGGATGGGACCGGGATGGGACTGGGATGGGATCGGGATGGGACTGGGCTGGGGCCAAGAGGCAAAGAGCAGCCCTTTTGAACCAGGGATCGTGTCGCTGCTGGTCATGCTAGGTGGGATTTTGACATTATGCAAAAATAGTCCTTTCCCCCCAGAAATGAAACACTAACTGAAAACCATCACTTCTACAGACATTTCCCATTTTTTGTGATGTTTTCTGACTGTTTTTTTTTTCCAGGAAGTATTTATAAAACTCCTGTTGGAGCCGGCTGCCAGCGGTTTCAATGCACCAGATGAAAAGCCTGACTTATCTCACCAACCCCAACTTTTCAACAGATGGCAACAAGCGAAGAATTAGCTCAATAAAACACCTGCAGGAAGATTAGATGCAAAACAACAACGCTGAATCAAACCTTGCCAAAAAGGAGCAATTTAGAATAACCTTGCCCCATTTTAAGTTGCTCCAGAGGAAAAAAAAAACCACAAACTACTTTTTTTCTTTCTGGTTTTGCTTGCCGGCTACTAAATTTAGAACTATCCCCTCGCAAGCCAGTGGTGAGGTTACACTTACTTTGCCTCCAAAGCCAAGGCGATGATGCCCGCAACCATGGGGGCGGACACGGAGGTGCCAGTGTGCCCGTCCGTGCAGCGGTGCCGCAGGTCCGTGGTGACCTGTGGAGAGAGAAGCTGTAGCCGCGTGCTGCTGGAGATGCCCCCGGCGTGGGCGCTACCCCAGCGAGCACCCCAAGTTTGCTTTGGATGCTGCCAGCGTGGAGCTGAGCCTGTGGGGACCCAAACCTGCCACCGCTCCCATGCCATCGGGGTGCTCTGAGCCCCCCAAAAACAGGCTGCGGATACATTTGGCACATGAGAAAACACCCCTGCTTACATTTCCCTTTGCTCAAAGGTGCAAAAAATATTTGGAAAGGGGGGAAAAAGGCAATTTTGCTGTGGGTCAGCTGGAGGAAAAGCTGTGATGGAGCGGTGTGAGCAGGGCAGGGCTGGCGCGGGTACGCACCCATGGGTGCTTGCTGAGCTGTGCCATGTTAATTAAATGCTTTCCTTACAAGCTCCAGTTCCTGGTGTCAGGTAAGAATTGCCATTTGCATGGAGGAAAAAAAAAAAAAAAGTTAAAAAAAAAAGCCATTTCCAGCTTTTTCATTTCAGGGCAGAGCACGATGCTTGGGTTCCAAAAGCTTGGAAAGAAGAGGTGGGCAAAGAGATGCTCCATCGGTTAAATTTTTAAAAGGGTCCTGTTTTTTGAGTTAATCTGGTAATTTTTGGAGGGCGGGGGGACATGCCACCCAGTTTCTCCCCAAGGTGCCCCTGGAAGCTGCTATATTGCCCAGCAATGCTCCAGCAGCACTGGCCTGGTGCCGGCCTCAGCCATGCAAATGCTCCTTAATGCCATGAAAATGGCCCCAACGAGGCACTTGGATTATGGGAATTAATCTTTTAGGGGCCAAACAAATCACTCGTGAATTAAAAAAAAAAAAACAAACTTGACTTGTGAAAAACCCACGTTTTTTTGTCAAAAAACTAATTTGGGCAGAAAACTCCCTCCCAGCTCAGGTGAGACACCCTGCCGGTGGGGGATATTTCACTGCCCGAGGTTCTGCTGATGCACAGGGATGTTGGTAACAAAAGGCCTTGCTGTGACGAGCCCACAGTTGCTGTTGGGACAGGGCAAATATAGCCTGGGCAGCAGGGAAAACCAGACTGATCCACATGTGCACACACATTCAGGCAATTCCTGGGCTCCAAAAAGTTTCTGCTCCCCACTTGGGGTTGCCACATCCCCGCCAAGCACCTCTATCCTCCCTCTTCTTTTCTCTCTCGGGCTAAAAATCCTCAAAATCCCCCTTTTTTTTAAAGCAAGGGACAGTGAGCAAGCACTTTGGGGGACAGGCAAATATTTGCACGGGTATTTTTACAAACCTCCAGCCCTTTTACCCATTTACCAGGGAAAACACCACATCCCTGAGCAATTCCCAAGGACCAGAGCAGTTCTGTCCCCACCATAAAAAAGCACGAGCAAACCCCACCGCAGGGCTCTTACAACCGAGCCGTCATCCAGCCACGCAGAAAACACCCAGGGGATGCTGCCCCACTCGACCTTGGGGTAAAACTTACTATTTTCCGCTCATAAAAAGCCCCGCTGCTGTAGGTGGTGGCGAGGGTGGAGGCGCATTCCTCCAGGTACCACGGCTTGTGGCCGTTCTCGGTGGTGCTGCTGATGGAGATGGTGTAGATGCTGTTGGTGTAGCCATCACAGGAGCAGTAATCACCCTCTCGGCCGCCGTTCCCCGATGCCCAGACGAAAATGGACCCCAAGCCCCTGCGACCCTGCGGGCAGAGAGGGGATGGGGAGTGAGAGGAGATGTTTGATCGGGACGGCACAGTAAGCCTGATTTTTTGGGTCAGGAGGTAGGGTTTGGTTAGGGCAGAAGGATGGGTCCCATCCTGCCCAGCATTCAGCCCCCGCAAATGTGCCCCTCGGCTTGGCCAGCCCCGGTTTTACAGGCAGTGATTCCCAGCAAGGATGGGAGAGCCTCCGGTGACGGGGATTTTGGCATCTTCCGTGGGTTGTCACGGGGTAAAAACTCTTGGGTGCTCAGAGCCTCTGGACCAAGAGGTAACACCCGGCATGGCACTTCCCAGGGGTACGGGGATGGCCCCACGAGAGGGACCAGCCAGGAAACACCCCAAACCCCAGGTCCCCCTCACCCCGAGCCCACAAAGCTCCTCGCAAACCCACCTGAGCCACCAGAAACCTTCCCTCAGCCTATCTTTTCAGTTTCTTTTGTTTGCTTTTTTATTTTTTACTCCCAGCCTTCTCTCCCCCCTCCGCCCATCGCTTGGCAGGAACATCTGATGGAGCCATCCCCACGGGGTACAGCTGTGGGAGCCCACAGGAATTGGGGGGGGGGGCATCCTCCATCCAAACCACTGCCAGAGCACCCAGTGTGCCCGTACCCCCAGGAATAAGCCAGCCCCGTGGGGGTTCACAAACAGGGTGCTGCAGTCCCAAGGGAGGATTTTTGGTGACCCAAGGGGGGGTTGGGGCAGGAAATTAAGCGGCTGCTTTGTTTCCCTGCCCCGTAAGGCAGGGCTCTCCGGGGAGGGTGGCACGCTGCCGGGCTTGGCAGGGGGATGGAGCGCACCGGACAGCGGAGCAGCTCCATCCTCCCCGCGGCTACGGAGAGGTTTCGGCGCTAGCCTGGGCAGATCTGGTGTTTACCTCCCTCCCACTGCTCCGCGGTGGCTTCCTCCACAAAAAATAATAATAATAATAAAAAAGCAGCTTTGCTCCGGAGGAATTCACTGGGATTTATTGTGGGTTTTAAGCGCTGGGGGGAGAGGGTTTATTACCTGTCTCGCCCTCCTCCTGGGGCAGAGGCTCTCTGAGCTGACCCTGCCTCTGGATGCGCAGGCTAAGTCAGGCTCTTTCCTTACTTTATGAAAGTTTTCATTATCTGGGCTGCCTCCCAGCCAAACTGGGTGGGTATTTCCCCAGCAAAGATTAATAGAGCTGTTTGGAGCTCTGCAAGAAAAAATGCAATTGCAAAGGGAATTATTGCCCTGCGTCATGGAGAGCTCGACCCAGCTCACCAGCCCACTGAGCCCGCTGCTGGCATCTCCAGTCTTGCTTTCCAGGGTTTCCTGGATCTCCGAGGCAGCAGCATCCCAGCCCATGTGCTCGGCGCAGGCAGCCACCATCCACTCTCCAACACTAAAACCCACCCAACTCCAAAGACCAGCCTGGCTGCGTGCAAGCCAGGCTTTCCTAAATCACTAATCGGAAGAATAAAACCAGGCGCCGACTGCCGAAGACATCCGGAGACATAGCAATGATTTTAGTTGGGATAAATAGAGAGGAGCCCAGACCTCCCTTCCATCCCGCACCCCGAGCGTCGCAGCCGTGGGTTTGGAGAAAGGCTGCTTGGTCCGGGTCCAAACCCGCATCCCCCGGGATGGGCTGTGCCTGAGGAAAGCAGGTTCGGAGCCAGCACAGTTACAGGAGGACATGAACAGGCACACAAATGACACCGCAGCAACGCACATCTGACACCTGACAGCATTCCCCAGCAGAGCGAGACCTCATCCCGTACTGCAACGCCCTTAGACTGGAAAAACCTCACGCTTTCCCTTTGCTTGCAACCAAGCAACTCCCAAGTAAGCAACTTCCCACAAGCAGACCCCAAACACCCCATTCCTTTATTTGCCACCTTCCTAAGCCAACACCATCCCTGGCGAGCAGCTCCTGGCTGGTATAAAACCCGGATCTGGGCACCATTTAAACCAGGGAATCCCTCACTGGCCAAGGCTAGGGATGATCCGGCTCACCCCCGCCGCACATCGGTCGGATGCAGGATGGATGCGCAGCATCCCCCCGCTTCTGCAGCGCTGCCGGGGCTTGGGTGTTTGCCCGATGGCACTCCATGAGAACCCAGGATAAATATCTCCTCGTTAGCTCAGGAACTAATAAGGTGTGGCTGGAGGAGCGGGAAACAAGATGATAAATTACCCCAGCACCGTCCTATCGCTAATAGATAAAGGTTATTTTAATGTTTCCATTAAAAACTCAATTTTAAGGATTTATAACTTGGTTACAGCTGTTTGCTCAGGCTAAAGGTGGCGGCTAACTCTCTGCTGGCGGCTTTCCTTGTTATTTAAGGAGAAGAAGAAGTCGGCAATTAAGAGCTGTGCCTGCAGGATAGTGGGTGCCGCAAACACGGGTGGCAGTGGGGGGACTGACATCCCATGGGAGACAGAAGCAAGCATCCCGAAACAGCGGGGCCCCTCCAGGCAAATACCCCGCTGCCGCCCATTTGCTCTCGCATGGAAAAATAAGGTCTAAAAAGCAGCTTGTTCGCCCGTATTTACACGGCGTGAACTCCCAAGCACTTCAATGGATTCCTCGGCAGGCTCACCGCCCCGGCAGGAAATCAAGTAAATAGTGGGAAAAACACTCCACCCTATTTTTAGATAACAGGCAGGCTGCGTCGCCCCAGCCCGTGGCCGCCTCGAACCCCAGCGCGCCGCAAGCCCAGGCTGCGGAGGCAGGAGCGGAGGCAGGGAGCGAAGCGGGGAGGTTTCAAAGCCCAGCTCGGGGCAGGCTGGGGCTGCTGGTGGCAAAACCCCAACCCCAAAGTCACCGAAGCACCTGGGGGACGCCTGCTGCGCCACCCTGAGCCCCTGCGACACTTACCCACCGAGCTGCCAAGAATGGTCTTTTCCCCTGGTGCTTTTAGCCAATATTGGGCGTTTTTTAAAAGCACCCAATAAGAGAAGGGGTGCAGGAAGGCCAGGGCATCCCCAGCAGGGATTGACAGATGTCAATCACGCGTGATGCCGGCTGAGCCCCTCTGGCTGGAGGACTTTGGGGACAATAACCTGAATTTTTCCTGCACGCCTGCAGCCAGATCCTGTGATGGCTCCCATATCCCACCCCCCCGCCATGACACAGCCACTCGTTCTGGGTGGAAAACCAGGGAAATACTTAATGTGATGGAGACCCTCGGGAGAGGATACCGGGGGCCAGGGGAGGGGGGGTGAGGGAGGGATGGAGATGCCAGGGCGGCGTCC
>NW_009259044.1:267457-283744 GCF_000687185.1 Egretta garzetta | reverse complement strand
ACATTGGCATGGCCTCGGGGGGCTGAGCCACCCATCCCCACGCTGGACCCCGGGCTGGCCGCGGTCCCGGCACGCGTTCCCCACGGGGCAGGAAGAGGAGGGCGAGCGCGTCTGGGCGCTGTGGGATCCACACCTTTTTAATGCCATGCTCAAAAGCCTGTTTGGCCAATAGACCAGGTCCATCAACTGTCTTCCCATCATCATCTGGCCCCCAGCTCGCGCTGTAAATGTCAATGTAATCGGGTCTGATGCCAAGCGACTTCGCTTCAACAACATCTGTTACATCGCCATCTAACATACGAATGCCTAAAAGCACAAAAACATCAGACATTAGGGCTTAATGGCTTGGATGAAAGTGTGAGGATTGCAATCAAGGGGCTTTGTTAACGGCAGCGGAAACTGCACAGCTCAGGCGCGCCTGGAATAGCTTCAACCCGCGGCCCCACGTGCGAATGGGCCCAGCAGTGGGAAGCTGGGGAGATATTTTGGAAAGTTTTCTGTATTGCCAGCTTCACAGCAAGTGATGTGTGTGTGTGGGGGGTGTTAAAATTTGCTTCCCCTCCATTGGTGAGGATTGGGTGGTGGGAGCGGTTCTACACTCCCTGGTGGCAAAACCCCCTCCTAAAAACCTTTTTTCACCCCTCTTAATTAATTATTTCCTTTCTCCACTGGGAAGACATCGGTGTTTTCCAAACTCTCACAACCCCCCAGCTTCGGGCACACCCCACGAGTGGGGACGGCTGTGACCGTCCGGAGCCCCATCACCGCCCAGCTGATGCCAGCTGTGCCCAGGAGGGGGGGGTCCCAGAAGAAGCCCCAGGCTGTGGTTTGCATGGCCAAAATCAGTCAGGACCCCAACCCATAGCGGGACGACACTGCCACGCAGGATAACTTCACTTCCAACCGGGAATGCCAGCAGGTCCCGGCTGGGGTGGTTTGCAGGCAGAGCCCACCAGCCATGGCAGAACCATCTGGGGGATTGCAGCACATCCCCAGCCTCCAACTGCCGCAATATGGGGGTTACAACCCCCTCCGCTCCCCAACACCCTTTCCCTGCCGGATTGCCCCCTCCGCATGGCAAGGCAGAGGGTACCAGGCACCCCAAAGGGCTGCCCAGAAACAGCCCTCGCAGGAAAGGAGATGCTGGAAATGTTGGCATCATATTTGGCCAGCCAGGGAGAGTCCAGTTTATAAAAATGCATTTCCCTTTCCACACGTATTTTTTCTTAAAGCAAACAAATGCAGGCAGATGTCATCACAGCTGCAGCTGTGCTCTGGACACCAGTCAACTCAAATATCTCTTTTCGACGCTGTCCCCTACCAGCGAAAAACAAGCTTAGAAATATAAAGTGAAGGAGCAGAGTAGTTCCCAAGACCTTCCTCTCTTTGTCATGTTAACAAGAAAGCATGAGGAGAAGGGGCGAAAAGCCAGGCCCATTGTCCAAGCTGCACCTGGAGCACCCCCAACCGAGGGATGGGGTTTTGTGCTTGCTAAATGTGGGCACATTCATCAGCGAGCCCAAAGTCAGCCCAAAGTTAGCTCAAAGCCAGCCCAGATTCAACCCAAAGCCAGCCCAGATTCAACCCAAAGCCAGCCCAGGAGTCAGCCCAGGAGTCAGCCCAGCATCAACCACCCATGATGCGGGGACCCTCTGGTTAAACAACGGGGGACAGGAGGAAGCAGGGAAGGATGCTGCAAAATAAATGAGCTCTTCACCAGAGAGGGAGCAACACAAGCCTCCGAAGTGAGCGCTCGAGGAGAGGGGAAAGGAGGACGAATGGCAGGAGCCCATTTGGTTTCTGGAGCAGCAATGTATTTTGCCTGGAGCAAATGAAAAGCAACGCAAGAGCGCTGAAGAGCAGCCAGTAAAATTAGATGGTAACTCTCCGAGTGTGACAAATAGGCTTCCCCAACAAGTTGTGCTCATTAATCGCTGCTTTATTTGTGTAATCCATCTAAAATCACTCTCGCTGCAGCTATAGTGCATTTTCCTCCACGATCCCAAACTTGATACGGCTACAGATTTTATTTTTCCCTTTTGCCTGTTCACATTGTGGGAAGCCCACAACCTCTACCCTCTGCCAGGTTCCTCGCATCAATCCACGCCTCCCCAGCACACCCCCAAGGCAAGGCACTCATTAAAGGAAGTAAATTAAAATGGGAACCATAGGTCATTATAGAGTCAACAAGCAATGCTCATCTCCATGGCTGCTGCGGAGAAATGGGCTTGAAAAGGAGCCTGAAGGCAATGGCTTGATCCTACAGGACGCAAAACTGCCTTAAACCCTCCCCCCAGGAGCTTTGCCTTGCTCTGCTGTTGCTCGGTGCATGCTTTGAGCTGGGTTTAGAGACAAGAAGCTGTCCCACGTGGCGGGGGGAACAGGGGATGGGATGGGATGAGATGGCATGGGATGGGATGGGGTGTGCCACAGCCTTTACAGCCCCTGCCACTCCCCCATTCACCCTCCCCAGGGTTATTTCTTCCCTCAGGGGATTTTCCTGGCATGGGAACTGCTGATGGCGCTTGGCCAGGAGCGGGACTCCCTGCCAGCACCACTCCCATGCAGACACAACCCTGACGAAAGCTGCTTCTTGCATGGCCAGGATTAACAAGCGCACAGAAGGAATTAAGCCCCAAATCCACCCATGGGCGCTTGGGTCTGTGCTCCTGATGGTGACATCTCCCACCAGGGGGTGGGAAAAGGGGTCACAGCCCCCCTGAGCAAAAGCCCCTCTCCCATTCCAGCCATGCCAGGGATGGGCCAAAACCACCGGTGAGGACCCAGCTCCAGGCATTTGTCCCCTACACAGTCCCACCAGCCACACAGATGGGGCTCTGCGCTCCCTGCCCCCCGACACCCCCATCTCTCCAGAGGGTGCCGGCTGGCCAGACCAGCCCTGGCTCAGACCAGCCTCCAAAAGCAGCTACTCTGATGCAAATGAGCTCTGTGATGCTAATTACCATCCCATTTGGTGGTAAAGATCCACTTGCTTCTCTTGCATCTGTGTTACTTGAGGGACTGTGCAAAGGTGCCCCCACCCCACGCAGTCCCAGCCCCCCACCCCCTTGGTGTTTTCCCCACAAGGGTATTTTGGGGGTCTCCCCAGACCCCCGCCTCCGAGAGGCTCATCTGCAGACATTAACCTCACAAACGAGCGATTTCAGCTCTGAAGCTAAACTGGCGATGCCGACCATAGCAAACACAGCTGCCCCAAAAAAGCCAGCCCTCCCCCCAGAGCAGCTGTGAACTTCTGGGGTGAAACCACCACATTCCTGATCCATGTGCATCCTCACAGCGAGGATGCAGCCCAAGCAGATTTCCACCCTGTGTCACCCATAGCCTCCCCAGACCTCCCTGCAGCTGGGGCACCAAGGAGGATACTCTCCTGGCAATATCTGGGAGAACAGCATCCCACCACCCGCCCCAGGAGCCCATCGGCATGGCCAGGGTGGCCACGGTCCCTCGAGGGGATGGCGAAGGGCAGGGGAGCTGCAGGCTGGCGCCAGCCTCACCTCCGATGCGCGCGTTGTAGGCGATGCCCACGATGCAGTACGAGTTGTTCGCCGCCGCCGCCACTTCTCCCGCGCAGCGAGTGCCGTGCCTGCAGAGAGAAATCCCCCATGAGCCAACATCCCATGCTGAAGGATCCCTCCAGGCACCCCCCACCCAGCACCCAGAAACTGGCCCTGAGGCCAGAGTGGTGGAAGAAAGCACCCCAAGAGCTGCAGAGCCCTTATCCAAAACCCACAGCAAGGGCTGGGGAATGGAGGAAACCAATGCAGAAATCAGTTTGCTCTTTGCATCTCGCACCCAGATGCAGTTTGCTCTTTGCATCTCGCACCTGGATGCAATCTGCTGTTTGCATTCCCATTTCCTTTCCACACATGCCACTATGTGACCTTCCTGCTTTAACCAAAGCCCATAAAGTGCATCCAAATTTTGACCAACTCACGTGGTTTAATCCCCGACTGCGCAAGGAACCCCCACCCCGGTTGCTGTCCTTCGATGGCTCGAGGGTTCATTAGCAATTAGCATGGTTGTTACAGGCTGGATTTGCATTAAAGGCAATGACTCCATGCAAAGCCCGCAGCGCAGCATCCTCTGCAGCGCTGGGGACAGGGAAAGGCCATGGACCTGGAAGATACCCGAGGAGGGACACCCAGCCCCATGGACCCCCATGCACCCCCGCCATGCAGACACCACCTCCACAGCAATTAGTATCACGTACTTATTCTCGTTGCTGGCATCATAGCGCGGAGTTGGGTCGTGGTCGTTCCCGTTGACATCGTAGCTTGCAAGAGGGTCCTGAAAACACATTGCCACCCATTAGGTTTGACTTACCAGCGCAGCACGGGACAAAGCGGCCTCGGCAGCAGCGCAGTCCTGCTTTGCCCATAGCCAGCCGGGCAGTAAATGCCCTTTCCCACCCCGTTTCTGACTATTTGCTCAAGACAAACAGCTTTGGGCTGCAGCCCCCACCGAGAGATGGCTGCCCAGGGGGAAACATCCTGCTCCCACCAGAGACAACTCCTCTGAACCCCAAATCCTGCTGGATCCAGCACCGTTCCCACCACCACCACCATGGCTGTTTGGGGTTTGAGCTGGGGCTGAGGGGGTTCATGCAGGCTTTTGGCTCTGCCCTGGTGAGCCAGAGGGAAGCGGCTACTTCCCAGGCAGCTGCAAAGGGAGTTCCCCCCAAACCCTCTTGTCTAAAAACCTCATTTCCTTCTTAAAAACATCTCAAGCTTTTTTTTAAAAAACCAAACTTTTCTTCTAATCTGTCAACGCACAGACTTAAACTGTGTTTATATGCTGCAATTCTCCATAAATCAATTCACCGTCAGGATCAGCCCCAGCCCGTCCAGCCCCAGCCCGTCCAGCCCCCAGCCCGTCCAGCCCCCAGCTCACATAGTTTTGCAGGAGGTCGGGGTGGTTCCTTTCTATGCCGTCGTCAAGGATGGTGACCACCACGTTTTTGCCGGTGTAGCCCCTCTGCCAGGCTGCCAGGACGTTCATCTCTGACCTGCAGCGACTGCTTTTATCGCCGCAATGCTATGGGGAGAAACACAGCAAGCAGAAGCTGCAAAAGGGCTGCAACCCCACTTCAGCCCATCTAAGCGAGCAGCCAGGCTGGGAGCCCATTTAATCAACCAGAAAATATATTTACATCCCGCCCCCTGCCATCTAACTTATAGATTTGTTGTAACTTTACTCCACTGATCAAAGCCACCCAGCAGCAGTTAATCCAGGCAATGCTATCTCCCGATTATTCTTTTCCATTTCAAATACTGCGGGCTCCTCGGTTTTGAAGAGCTCATTTCCTTCCTGCACTTAATTTTCAATGAATTTTCCTGTCAAATGCAGATCGATAAAGCAGGCAGGAGAAAAATGATATTGTAGATAGATGGTTGCAGCTCTTGGATGGGTAAAATGCATCGGTGCTGCAGCCGCGCTGCTCCCAAGCCTTCGCTGTGCAGAGTGTAACGAGGAGCTGCTAATGACGGTGAAACACTTACAAGTAGACTCTCTTGTGTATTAAATTACAATTTTAAAATCCTGCTGCCAAGCACACTCACTGATATTGAGGTGTTTCATTACTGGCTGGGCTAAGCAAAGATCGATGATGCATTTGATTAAAAATAAATTAATGCCCCCCCCTGTAAAGCAGCGGGTTCCTTGGGGGGCGGCGGAGGGGAGATACCCACCAGGTACCACATGTTGGGCCACACCGGGTCGTTGAAGGGCAGGGCATGCGGCTCGCCTCGGACCTGCCTCTTCACCCGCCGCTTCACCTCCTGCTGCTGCAGCCAGTCCACCTGCAAGCAGAGCCACGGGTCGGCATCACCCATGGGCACAGAACCTGGCATCACCCATGGGCACAGAACCTGGCATCGCCCGCGGGCACAGAGCCCGGCATCACCCGCGGGCACAGAGCCCGGCATCGCCTGCGGGCACAGAGCCTGCCAAAACAGGATGCAAACCGCAGCCTGGACCCATCCGAGCAGCACCCTACGCACCAGCAAACCCCCCGGCTCCTTTGGCAAGGCTGCTGCAGAGATAGTGGCTTCATTTTGGAGGAATAAAGAAGGGATGGACAGACAGACAGGGCTCTTTGTGGTCTCCGAGCCAGGGACCAGATTCCTCTCCCGGTGCAGCAAAACCCTTGAGCATTAATAACGTCGCCTCCAAGCGCTTGCCTAAACCCCGCCAGCTTAACAAAGCACTGAAGCACGCTCTAAAGTCCCACTGGAGACAAACCACATATTTAAGCATTTAGTCAAAGTGTTGGAGAAGACTCTGCTGCTTGGCTTAATTTTGGGGCTGATCATTCCCCCGGCCAGGAGGCAGCAGCCGCAGCTCAGCCCTGAGACTCCACCACCCGGCTCCAGGGCTGCTCATCCTTCGAGCTCCTCTCCTCCTGATAAAATAATAAAACTGGGGGGGTTGCCCAAGCACAACACATGTTTCTCAAAAATTCAAGGATGACCACACATGGCCCTGGCAGGTCATCCCAGAGGGATGTGGCTGGCTCCAGGGAGATGTTTTTGGCACCGGCTGCGGGCGAGGTGGCCTCAGGGCTGACCGCTCTGACATTTGTTTGCTTTTCAAGTGGGGCATGATACGCAAAGAGATCAAATGGGAAATGAGCCGGAAAAGGCCAGGATTGGGAAATGCCGGTGTTTGCCCATGCCACTGCAGTGGGAGCTGCCTAAGGTGCTGGTTTGGGAGAAGCCGCATCCCATCCCTGGTGAGCATTTTTCCCCCCAGACCCTTTATTGCCCACAAAAAGGGGCTTTCCTGCCTTCAGCATGGAGACAAAACCCGGGTTTACCAAAAGTAGGTTATAAAAAGAATTTATAGACCAAATCTTTACACATGCTTACGCTAGGGGGGAGAAGGTAGGCACCAGCCGATGAGCTGGGAAGGCTCTGCAGCACATCCCTACTCACTGGACACTTTCTTCCCAACGGCTCAGGGTCTTTTGGGAACAGCAGAGCTGCTGCTGGGGCTGCCTCTAGTTCTTGTGACTAAGGTTTTGTAACGGGAAGAATAAAAACCCAAAATGCAAGTTTTTGTTGGGCTCATTTATGTGAAACTGTCAGCTGAACTGCGTTCTTCTTGCATGGTTTACAGCTTTCTGACTTGGATGGAGGTGGATGGGGAGCTGTCAGAGACCCAACAGCTTCCAGCCTAGAGCTTGGTTTTCAAACATATACATTTTAAAGGAAAAAAACCTGTTGAAAGGAAAAAAAATATATATATTTCATCAAAAATGAGTTTCCACGCTGTCTTGGCTGATGACAGCATTGTGCTTTGCTTATAAGACAATGGATTTAACCATTGGAAGCAAAAATAGAACTTCACGGTCTAGTTAAAAAAATAAATAAATACATTAAATAGAGGATATGGCCCAAATACCAGGCTTTTCTCCTTAAAGCAGCACTCCTTGGCAGCGTTACCGTGGGTCTTGCTGCCCAAGCCACAGCTATCGCCTTTCCCTGCAGCTTTGCTGGATGCAGGAATAACAGGAATATATGGGATTTTGCAGGGGTTTGCCAGGAGCTGTGGGGACATCTTCATCTAAAACACACTCCTGATCGACCCCAGCGCAGCCAGCCGGGAGTCGATGGAGAAATTTTGTGTGGACACAGAGAAATCAGCAGTTTAGTGGCATTGATTTCAAGGAGGGGTTTGCTAAATTGATGCGGCTGGCGTGGGAAGACAACGGGTGAGCGGGCAAGAGCCCGGGGCATCCCTGCAACAGCTCCCATGGCTTGTGAAACTCTGACCCCTTCCATCACTCAGCCGGGGGGGGAAGAAGCTTCTCGGAAATTTAAAAAAAAAAAAAAGAAAAAAGAAAAAAAGGCTTTTTGCTACTAGAAATGGCCAAAACTGTTACAACACACTCCTGAGCCTGGGGGGTCCCTGCTCCACCCCTGCAAACCCTAACTAGCAATAACAAGGCGACTGAGTGGCACGAAAGGACCCTGAGAGGAGGCGCAGGCATCACCGAGCCAAACCCTTCACCCTTGCTGGAAACAGAGGGGCAGCTTTTTATGGTCCCCCTTACTTTGAGATTTTCAGCGGGTGATGCCCACATCCAGCCGCCCAGGGCAGCTTCACCAAACGCAATAACCAGCACAGGCGAGGACGCGACTCCCTTTGCAGCTCCAGAAAAGCAATAGCTTGGCTTATTCCAGTGGATGTGCAGGAATTAAAGCGGAGATCCAGGGCAAACCAGATGGCTCCAGCACATGTTCACCATAAAGCACAGCAGAAATAATTTAGGTGGGGATGGTTTTGCTATAGCACATGGCCAGAGGCACAGGGACTGAGGCTGTGACATCCTCTGATGAAGATTAAGGCACCAGAGCAGTGAGGCTGAAGGCTCAAGCACTGCAAGGATCAACAGGAGCATCCCAGCAAGCTGGGAAAGTTTATGGGGATGAGGGCTGCAAGAAGAACCTGTAGAAGGGCCGGCACAGCATGGCATGACCCTGCTCTGCATCCCATTGCACCTCCGCATCTCTTACTCTTGCCACCATGACCTGCCCCCAAATCTGCTGGATTTCCTACATCTCTCCTGCCCTTCAGTCACCTGCCATGTCGCTTGGCTCATATCAGCCCCAAACGGAGCAGCCGCCAGCCATGGGTGTCCCTTGGGGCAAGAGGGGAGCTCAGCAGCAGCACAGTCCCACGGGGACCAGGATGCCAGGCGATGCCCAGCCCTTCTGCCACCGACCCCCACGGCAGAGCAAACTGATAAAATAATGGCACTGGAAACAATAGCCCCTGGAAGGCACAAACCACCCAACATCTGCAAAAGATTGCATTTGCTGGTTCTTTGGGATTTCTACAACGTTTGTTTCCATCTTCACTATTCCAGCTCATGTTGCCTCATGCCTTGCGGTGATGTTTTCCTGCGTCGTACATGCTAAGCTGGTGCCATTCAAATGCCAAGACATCTCCAAAACGACTTTCAAATGTGCAAGGGAGAGGGGGAGAGACAACATATGCCAAGAGGTCTTGAACTCCCAGTGACAACGAAGGATTAAGAGAACAGGAGTTAATTGCTGTAGCTTGCAGTCCGCAGAGCAAGGTAAGGTAAATGTTAATAAGGCTAAAAGCCAATTGATTTGGTTTGCATTACAACTAGACTCATTTAAATGGAGGTATTTCAATTGCAGAGCCCAATTCATCATTTGCCTGGATGCCCTTGCACCTCCCCGAGGGCAAAGAGCTTTAATTAGAACCCAGCACACTTCCAGGGCACCAGACACTCCCCTCGCTGAGGTTTCCCCTGCTGCCAACGCCACTGCTGGGCAGCGGCCACGCGTGTGCCTCCTCAGAAATGGGCTACAGACCTTGTCCAAATATTTAACAGCAAATCTCTCTGGAAAGCCGGCTGGCTGGGGAAAGCAGGGTTGCTCTGTGGGTCTGGAGAGATGTGGATGGGATGCGTTGTGCTGAGCGGGTTGGAAATGTCTTGGGAGTTGGGGGCATCGCAAGGGTGGCCAGGGGCATCAGCACAAGCACCAGCAGCTCACTGTAGCCTGGGTACCTTCACTGCAATGGCTTTTTCTGCCTTTATTTCCCCCTCTCCCCAAAAAACAGACCCTCCCCACACATTAACCCTTCCCCTGCTCTGCAGAAGCAGCATCTCGCAGGGCTCGGGCGCTGGGTGGTGCTCAGAAAGAGGAAAGCCCAGGCAGAGCTGCAGCCCTTCCCTGGCACCCTGAGCCCAGCTCCCCCAGGTTCCGCCTGTCCCTCCTCGCCTTCTTCCCCCGCCCCATTACTTTTGTCAACTCAGCTGCACTGAAAATCCCTTTGGATGCTTGCTCTAGGAAAAAGCAATGCAGAGCTATTGCCAAGGATTTCACACATAGCAACCATTGAGGCAGCAAGTGTTGTGGCAACTGGATCAACACCCCGAGCATGCAACAGCCTTTCTATTTGGAAGGCTTTTTTCCCCCCCTTTTCTTCTTCCCGGCCTTCAGGCAGATGTTAGCGTTTAGCCACTTTTAAGTATTTTTCATCACCGATCAGCGTACCCATGTCCAATGAGTCACCCCGTGCATGCACAGGGCTGCGGTTCAAGGATAACATGTCATCGCAAGATGCTTGGGCTCGTGCTTGACCCAGACCAAGCCAATAGGCTCCTCCAGGGGGGAAGCGGGGACCCCCATCCCGACACCCCTGCAGAGGCCGAGGGAGCGCGTGCTGCCCAGTCCCATACCTTGGGGTCCATGCGGAGGAAGTTGTGCGGTCCCCGGCTGCTCAGTGTTGAACGCTTAAACGTCTTGCTGTGGTGAAAGTGGTAGTAGTTTTCCAAGGTCCCAATCTGCAAAAGGAGAGGTTTTAAAAAAAAAAAAAAAAGAAAAAACACCAAAAAAAAAACCCCAAAGTGAGGTTTTCCTGTGGTTGCCCCCCATTTCAATGCTGGCAGCATCCCTTTGTGCATCGGCACAGCACACCACAAATCACTTGCTCACACAAAGCTCCCTGGCAGAGCCGGGGTTCGAGGAGGGGTTGCAAGATGCTGGCACTAACCCCGCTGCCACAAACAGTGCTGGTGGCTGGACGCTGCACCGACACAACAGAGCCTGGAAAACATTTTTATGAATTTTCACCCATTAAATGCATCTTTGCAAACTGCCTTCCATCAGCTCCCAAGCAGAAATAATGAGCTAAAAATGAGCTCAGCAGCTGTGGTGGAGCCAGGAGAGCTATGCCTCATCCTGCTCCTTTTCCCCACCCGATGCAAGACCAGCCCCGTAAGGAGAGGTGAATGCTAGCCCTGCTAGCCCTGGGGTGCTCCTGGGAAGCATGGGATATAAATGTGCTTAGCCAGGAGTCAGGGACAGCAGCAGGAGGAATCAAAAAAGAAAGAAAAAAGTCTCCAAGCAAACCAACCATTCCTCCCAAAGGATGTGTAACACATGTCCCATCCTAGCGTCCCCCCCCAGCCGTACGTGCAGCCTGGGAACAAAGGCAAGCAGGGAAAGGCAGCCCTGCTGGCTCCCTTCAGCTCGGGGAAGCCCCACACTCCTCTTTTCAAGTTTTTGCCCTTTTTTTTCCTAGCACAGAGCTGCAATGTCCTGTATTCACAGGAAAACACTGTGCCAGCCACACTACGCTGCCAAGCCCTGGGGTGGCTGCCCTGCCTCCAGCCCTCCCATCCCGGCAGCTGGAGATGCCTTTTTCCATCCCAAAAGCACAGATAAAGTCCTGCAGCTATGCAACAAGCCAAGTGATCTCTGTGAGGCACCTCGGGATGAGCATCCCACAGGGATTCACAGCCATAGGGATGGGAATGACCCGAAAGCTGCGCTCATTGGCATGTGGCTCCCAAGTCACACAACTTTGGTACAAATTGGGTCTCTGCTATAAATTCCCTTTTCCCTGAGGTTGATTTTCTTTCCCCCCCCAGAAAACCCCCTAGTCCCATGGCCAGGAGCTCGATGCTGCAGGGAGCCAGCAGCAGTCCCCATGCCTGGCTCACAGGACCAGGGAGAGCCATGCTTCGAGCCCCATCTGCCACCTAGGAGCCAGGGTGAAGTCCCTGAATCCAGGGTGACATCCCTGGGGCCAGACCCAGGCTGGCTGCAATGGGATGGGGGGGGGGAAGCAAAGAGGTTTGTCTGGACCAGATGCTGAAGCAGATGATGACAACTACTTGCATCTTTATCACGCTTAATACCTTAAGATGTGCCAGTGCCTCTTACGAGCATTAAATATTTAATTAGTTTTTGCTCTGCCTTTTATGCCAGAATGTCATTTCACTGACTTTACTGCCGTTAGTGTGATTTTTCTAATTTGTTTCCACTCAAGTTCGTTTAAACCGTCCCCCCCTCCTTTTGCTTTGCATTACAGCATAGCTGTGCGTTTCCTTTACCATCCCCATGCAAAGCAGTTGCTCATTGCAATCTGCATTTGGCTTTTAAAACCCATTTCTCAAATCCACTCTTACTTAGGAAAGGGAAGGAGGATGCTCCAACCTCCCCGTATTTCAAGGAAACCTTGCACGAGGCCACCCTGCCTCTTGCTCACACTGCCTGGAAATCCCAAGCCCTCAGCTCCGCATCCACCAGCTCAGCCTGCAGTTTGCAGGGTTATACCATTCAGTTTATTCTCATCCCTGGTCCCTCCAGCACTCATCGTAACAGGATCACACTCTATAAACAAGCATTGGCTGAAGCAGCGCTTCTATTCCCTACCAGAACAGGCACGGGCCTTTTTGGAAATAAATGTGAAATTACTACACGATGCAAATCAGCAAGAGGACAGGGAGGGAGATTAACCCATCCCAGGCTCTAGGGATGCCTGCTGAGAGCAGTGGGAGAAGCACCCTATGCCACAGGTTCTTTATTTTCCTGGGATTTATTGAAGGAAAAATAAGGAAAACCACCTCAAGTTGGGGCTAACCTGAAAGCCAGTCCTGCTCTGAGCAAAGGTTGGACCCAGTGACCTCCAGAGGCCTGCTTCCACTTAAAGTATTTTAAGGAGAAAAAATTTAAAATGCCATTTTTTAATGGAAAAGTATTTGTTGTCCTCCTTGAGGTCAGTCAGCTCAGGGAAAGCTCCCCAATGCAACCCCTGGGGATGGGAGATGCCCAAGAGAGGTGGGTTTTCTCCTATGTACAGCACCAGCGAGGCCACAACCCCATGGCCACAGCAATGGGGACGCTGGAAAACCCAGTGAAGCACCCAAGAGGCCCGTAATGGGACTTTACCAAGGGCTGATCCTTCCTGGCCACCTAGACAAGCAAGCGTCCCCATCAGCTCCTGACAAGACAGAAGACAGCCACCCACGCTGAAAGGTCCCAGCTCCACCGCAGAGGACACAGTCCAGGTTGCCACCAACTGCAGTTACAAAGCCCACCCAGCTGAAGCCCGGGAGACCACACTGAGCAGCTCCAGACACATTTGTTCCCCTCCCCAAGCACATTTACAACCATCAACCTTGATTTTTTTTTTTTTTTTTTTTGGATATCTAACTTCTGCCGTGAATGTGCATGGGAGGTTCTCATTTCCACAAGGATCGATTTTAATTTTCCCCAATCAATTCACAGTTTTTCAGAGGAAACTTGAGATTTTTTTTTGAGGCATCTTGAATTTGTACCTCGACAAAAATGTGGTAGGTTCCTGTCTCCCGCTGTTAATTGAGGCAGAGGAAGCCCTGGCTGGTGCTGCCCAGCTGGGCTGCAGGTGGAGCAAGTCAGAAGCAATGTGAACACATTTTGCACCCTGCAAAGCCATCGTCACTATACCGAGGGTATTGATGGCTTTGCTTCCAAAAAAACTCCACATCTGGCAACGTCATCCAGCCAAATGGGGAAGCATTTTAAGCCAAAGGAGGTTTTAAGCCAATGGAGGTACTCATGGCCCTGATGGGACCCAAGTAGTTAGGGAGAGATGGAGACACACGGCAAAAGGATGAGAGGCAACAAGTGAAGGGGAGAAATCCTACCTGGGTATAGAGACAGTAATTCTTTGTGTGAGGTGGTGACACATGGGCCTGGGGAGGCAGTGGGATCTCCATCCCTGGAAAGCTTCAAATCTCACCCAGCTGGGGCTCCGCGCAGCTCGCTTTAGCCTCAAAGTTAATTGTGGGGGAGTGGAGCAGAGACCTCCAGAGGTCCCTGCCAACAGGAATTACTCTACAAATACAGTTCCTAACAGTGTTAAGAAGAGGTATGATTGCAAGGGGTTTGGCTATCTCCTGATCTCCTTTTGTGAGACCCCAGAAGTGGCACCAGGGCGGGGGGGGGCACCCAGGAGATGCTCCTGCAGCAGCACCCAGCTTTCCCGATGCATTGCCAGGCAGAGACGAGCCCAGTTCCCACCCTGCCTCATTAACAGCCATTAGTATTTCAAGCAGGTTCAAGATCTCTTGTAGCTAATGAGACGTGGCAAAAGAGAGCTTTTTGGGAGCTGGACACCAAGGGCAGCACTAGAACCCATCGGGACACTTCCAAGCCCATTCCTTCCCTCACCGTCACAGCAAAGTCTTCCAGCATCTCACCCAAGCCATCCCATTTCTGCAACATGCAGCTGCATCAGCACTGGGGTCCTCCAGGAGGAAGGATCCAGCTGGGGAGGCCATGCCTGCTCCCCTCCTGGGGACATCACCCATCCCCACCAGGCCCAAGAGCTCCAGCTGCTGAGCTCCTGCCTTTGGGAATGCCATTCTCAGATGGGCACGGCCAGATTCAGACCAGTAAGGACTGAGCCCAGGGCCACGAGGACACCATTGCCCCAGCATCCCCCAGATGACAGGAATCCAGGAAAGCTCCAATTCCAGCCCCAAATGAATCCTGCCTGCCTCCCGCACCTCAGGTAAGATTGCCCAGCACATGCAAGCCCTCACAAAACTTACCGCGTTGGACACCACACAAGTTAAAAAAAAAATCATATAAATCCAAAAAAAAAAAATCATATAAATCCTGTTACCGGGATAGGAACAGGCTTGTCACCACCCCCAGGATGGCGGTGGAGGCACTGCCTGGGGCACCGGCACCGCACAGCCCTCATGGTGCCCTTGGCCAGGGCCTGTCCCGGCTCGCCCCGGCACAGCGCAGCGAACAAAGACCGGCGGGGAGGAATGAGCAGGCGTTTGGGGGTGTAAAAACTCTTCCTTTTGTTTGTTTGCTTCACTTGAATAGAAGTTGATGCAAATGATTCCCCATGGGAAATGTCACTCTGCCGTGACCCAGAAGGGTCTATGGGTGTCTTGATGCACAGGTTGGGCATGGGAACATGCGGGGACCCAGCTCAGACACTGGGCAGACACCCGTATGTGCAAATCCCAGTGATGACCTTCCCAGGCAGGAGCATGTCAGTAGTCCCCAGGATTGCATCTTGGAGAAAAAGAGGTCACCAGCCACCAATGCAGAGCTGAGCCTCCCTTGCACCCAGCTGGGTCACCTCCGTGACTGTCACCTCTTCTCCTCCCTCAACATGTTGGACTCCATCACTCACCTCCAGCCAAACATCTCCCCAGGGCAGGGTGATGTGCCCTCGGCAGGGTTTTCCAGCAGGTTTTGCACAGGATCAGGCCCCCTGGGAAGGCACATCTCACTGGGGACGGTGCTGTCCCCAGCAGGTCTGTGAGCAGAGGACGCAGCGGGGGAAGTTGGGGACACACAGGCCCCTGTGGGGCTCAGCACACCACAAACCCCTAGCACAATGCAGCAAATGCTACCTGTGAGCGCAGGCTGTTCCTCGGGGTTTCACCCTGGAGGAGCCCCCATGGGAAAAGACAGGAGGAGCAAAGAGAGCTGAAGGCAGAGCCTTGAGCGCAGCTGGGGAAGCCCCAGCGGCGCACGAGCTCCCAGCATCCACGGAAAAGGCGGGAGCCAGGAACACCCTGATGCAACCACAGAAATATTTCCCTTGCTCTCTCCAGCCTGCACCGGGCTGCCCTGGGGAAGGGCTCGGGGGGAGGGAGGGATGCTCCAGCGGGGCCACGTCGCGCCCATGGGCCAAACGCCTCTGGTAGCACGGGGACTAGCTTGGGAAAGCGGGGAAATGGGGAGGGGGAGCAGATGCTCCAGCAGGGAAGGGACACAACAAAACCCCGAACCAGGAGCTGACGCTAGGCTGATGCAAATCAGGAGAGTGGGAAGCTCAATCAAGATATTCTCTGGCTGAAGAGGGATAAACACCGAAAAGCCCTTTGGGTTGCACAACCACATTCACCCAGCCCTGTGACAGAGGCATTTGAATAATACAAGGGATTTTCTCCTTGGTGGGACGAGAGCAGAGCGCGGCAGGTAGGGGATGGAGGGTGGGACGCAAGGGGTGGTCCCCCACGGGAGGTCACGGACACCAATGCAGTGTCCCCAATCCAGCCTCCCCTCCCCCCCCGATTTGTTGACACAGCACCCCGTGACTTTAATTACACTTAAAAGCAGGGTTGCGATATAAAGCAAGGTTATAATTCATAGTCGAGGAGACACCTTGGGCAGGAAGACAACCTGAAGTGCCACCCAACCAGAAAAGCGCTGAGCAGCCAGGTGACACGGAAGGCGATAAACTCGGGAGGAAACTCCGAGGACACCAGCACACATCTGGGTTTACAGAGAGGATGAAGACATTGAGAGGAAAAGGAGCCACCGGGATGAAAGTCGCCTTTAAAGCCACCCGTGTGCTGCGGGAGATTGAAAGAAAAAGTTCCTCGTGTTCCCAAAATCTCCGATAAACCCGGGCCAGAGAGTCCAAAGTTTGTTAAACCCACAGACACAACTTTCCGGGATGGGAGGAACTGGTGCACACCCCCCC
>NW_009259044.1:262847-265239 GCF_000687185.1 Egretta garzetta | reverse complement strand
GTGTTCCCTGGCACCCCTCCTGCAACCCCGTACCCCCAGGTACCCCTCCTGCACCCCCAGCCAAATCCCAGCCAGCTCCTCCCAGGCTCAGAGTGGGAAAGCCAGGAGGGGCCGGATGATGGGGAGGATTTTAGGGCAGGATTCCCCAGGCAAGCCCGGCTGTGGAGCACCGTGTGGCCATGAGGAGCCCCACGGGCAGCCGTGGGCATGGGCAGAGGGGCTGGAGTGGTGTCTTTGCCTCCCACAGATGCCATTTGGGGGATGGCAGCAAGCTCGTGGGATATTAGAAAATAGGCTTTGTTAGGGAGAAGGCGGCAGCGCGTACAAAGGACGGGCTCGGGAGCGGGTCAATGATGCTCTGTTCCGCAGCCAGCGAGGGCAGAGGCCAGCAGAAAGCCGACAACTGCCCGAAACGAAGCGGTGTTTCACTTGCAGCACATCGGCGCTTACGCTCGCATCGCATCAGAGCTTCAGAAATGCCCCCGCAATGAGCCGATGAGCTGTGCCAGGCGCTGCGGCTGCAACCACAGGCTCCGGCCGGGATGGCCTCAGGGTGGCTGTGATTCCTGGTGTGGGTGTCGTCTGTTTTCCAGGCCCTGAAGAGATTTGAGAGGTATTTGGGCCGCAAGCCCCGGCTGCCACCCAAAGTGCTTACAAGATGCCCCACTCCCATCCATGTGAATGCAAACACTTACCCAAGCCCCAAACAGCTCTGCAAAACCCACCTTGGTGCAGCCCCTGGGAGAGGGGGTGTCCGGAAAGCGATGCCAGCCACAGGGAGGGGGCATGGGGAGGGTGGAGGGGGGCACCGAGCGCATCCAACATCCCATTGCTGGAGCTGGAGGGGAAAATCACGGTCTCATCGTCATCGGTTCGTACCGGCACTGCCAGCGGGCTGGCAAGCTAGTGACAGCCCGAGTTAATAGCAAAGTCCCCCCCAGCTCAGTGGTGAGATTAAACCAAGGGAAATCTATGATATTCTGCATCAGACAGGGCCAAAACCCTCTGGCAGCTCCCATGCTGGGCTGGATCTGGCCCATTCGCCGGCAGCAAACACAGGAAGAGGGGCAGAAGGAGGCGAACCCCTGCGCCAGCAGCAGCCTTGTCCTGGGCAATTAGAAATACCAGCAAACTGGGGAATTCGGAGGGCTCATGTGTGCAGAGGACGTTGTGCTGGCACCGGGGATGAGACAATTTGCTGCCACAGGTGAAGGGGATTTTGGTGACTGACGGTGCCCGCCGCAAGCTGTCACTCATGGAAATCACTGCAGGCATCCATCTCGGCGTGCGGGGATGCTGGAGCCACGTGCTGGTGTTAGGGCTCATCATCCCAGGCATCCTCGCAAGGCCACCCCAGGCAGAAGCAATGGGCTTGCGCGCAGCTATTTCTTCTGATTAAGCAGTAAAGGGTGGCTTCCATTAGTACAAGCACACTGTGAATCTAATCCTTGTTTCCCATCTGGTTTATGGGCTTTTCCTCGAGTTTCCCGTTGGTTAAGGTGCATGAGATGGATGAGCAGGGCTGGTGGGTGCTGTGCGTGCTACGTGTGCGATGCACGTCGAGGGAGACGCAGCGGGGCAGAGCCGGAGGAAGGGTGAGAGCAGACGAAACAAACCCCATCCCTTCGGACTCGCAACATCCACCTGGTCTGCGGGGGCTGCCCACCGGGGCTGCAAAGGAGGGAACAAATATCACCACGGGGAGCGGAGAAGGAGGAACAGACCCCAGCAGCGGCAGGGAGAATTTGGGGTTTGATGGTGGGAAAAGCTTTCTGGTGGCAAAAAGAGCAAAGATGGGAAAGGGGTTGCCTGGGGGATGCAAAACCCCATTGCCTCAGCGCTAGGTGATGAAAAATGGGCAAATCCCAGGCTCGCCAGGCCAAATCCACATCTGGGAGCGCCTCTGCATCCTGCGGGCACCAAAACCCAGCAGCATCCTGCATCCTGGACCTTCCATCCTGAGGCCATTGACCGTGACTCCCGATGTATCAGCCCAGGGATAGTTATTGGTACCCGTAAAACCTTGTGTCCTGTCGTGGGTCCAGCGGTGCCCGGCTCAGCCTGCAACAGTGAGCAAGGGGGGTGAGAGCCTTCCCCGAGCGCCGACTGATGCTGGGATCTGTGTTCTGGTGTTCCTGGTCCCCCTGCCCCTTCCTGCCCCTTCTGCTGGCACGATTTTGAAATTCAAAGTGTATCCCCTTATGTCCTGGATGGCAATTTTCCCGGCCGAGCCCGCGGGATTTACCAGAGGTGTCAGGAAAACCAGACTTTGGCCCCGCGCACTTTGTGATGAGCACACACTGACACAGAGGCTCCATTTTAACTATTTTCCTGGGATTATTTGAAAACCCGGAGAATTACTGCGAGACGCGAGCGACGCAATAAATTTTGC
>NW_009259044.1:255359-262765 GCF_000687185.1 Egretta garzetta | reverse complement strand
CAGTAACGTTCAAACACCACTGAATAAAATTTATAATAATCCTGGCAGTTTTATATCTGTCCATGAATTACAGTTAAAATCCCACCACGTACCACGCACGTTCGTTGCTTCGTACTGCAATACGATTACAGCTAAGAGCAGGGAAGAACGTCATTTAAATGCTGTGCCTTTGAAAACCGAGCCCTTCTGCATCTTTTTAAGGCAAGTTCAGAAAAGGAAAGTGCAAATAAAGCACCCGAAAGCTGCTATTTTTTGCAGGGGTGGGATGGCGGTGCTGGTCCTGGGCTGCCCGCCATGGGCAGTGGGACCATCACCCCGTCCCTGCCTGCGGCCGTGGGGCAGGCGGAGGGAGAGGGGGCCAGTGGGAGCTGTGCCTCTGTGTGCCGGAGTGCAAGAAGTTAAGCAAACAAAAGTCGTTTTGCAAACACACAGGGCCCGGAGGTGCCCCTGGGGTGCCGGGATGAGGCGGCTGCCTCTGCTCTGGGGGCATTGGCCCTGGCTGCGGGAAGCTGGGGTTTTATCCTTTGTGCAATGAGGGCCTGTGGATGTGGAGATTACAGCAAAAATCAGGTTAAAACCCATTTATCTGACCGGAGCAGAGCCCGTGTGCATGACCTGGGGACATGCGGGGCCCTGGCGACGCTGGTGGCTGCAAACCTTCCCGGGCTGCGGAGCCCAGCAAACCCCGGCCACGCAGCTCTGTGCGATGCTTAATAAAGAGCGCACGGTAATTAAACCGGCGCACCTGGAAATAGCTCTTTCTGTAGCTCCCAGGCTTAACCAAATGAGTGAAATTTGCTCTGGCTTAATTAAAGTGATGTGGTTCACAATCTTGTCTGCACCAGGGAGTTACTCGACTCTTCGCTCTCCAGTGAAAGCCCACACGGAAAAACCCCGTCTGGCTCCAGCTGTGGCCCCTGTGGCTCCAGCACTGCCCAGCCCGAACTCTCACCATCCAGGTGCCCATTAACACCAGCCCATTAACACCAGTTCGTTAACACCAGCCTTCAAATCCGTCTGGCAGCCGGATGCCACCAGCATCCCCCCTGCAAACGCCTCAGTGCGTGCAGCAGCAGGGGTGATGGTCAAGCACGGGGATCTCGGCCCCTATCACTGCTCCCATCCAGGGACCTGTAAATCTGAAGCTGAAATCAGTATTTTTGCATTTATGTTCATGCTTCTCAAAAAATCCCTTTTTTCTCTGCTTGTCTTTTTAGGCGTTAAAATAATCCCGGGCTCACTGGTGACCAGATGGTTTGGTTTCAGCCGTATTAATGGCCAAGCCCTGTGCGAGAGCGAGCTGCCCGTGAAGTCTGCCAGCAGAAAATAAGATTTGGAGTGGCATCGCCACGACGGATGCGTCACGGCAGCACACGGGGGCTGGCAATGCCACCGCCGCTGCCACCGCTCAGCGCCACCGACTTTGCGGCTGGGAAACCCCCAGGTGAATTCCCAGGAGATTCGTACTCGATGGAAAAATGTTGCCCCTGCCGCTTTCCTTTCCTTGCTCAGTCTGGATTAAGCTGTTTTCAGACTGAAGAGGTGGCATCAAGTGTGATGGAGAGGAAGGAGGGGATGTGGTGGAGGAAGGTCTGGGGAGATGGGGACGAGTGGCAGCTCGATGCCAGTGTCCAGCCCTGGCCACAACAACCCAGCATGGGGAAATTCCTTCCAAAGTACCTGAAACACCCGCTCTAGAAATCTCTGATCCCTGGCAACTCTCGGTGAGATATGGGGAGAATTACAGAGAAAAAAAGGGCTCCTGCCAGGGTGGAAGAGCTCAAAACCATGGGGATGACCAAGGAGGGATGTGCTGATGGTTTTCTACCATCCAGCGTCTCTCCCAAACACTGAAGACAGCAGCAAAGGGGATTTAATTTTGAGATTGGAGAGGCTGCCCACCAGCAATGATACACTGGGGGTACGGAGAGCGGAGCAGCCCTAGTGCTGGAGGTTTTAGCTGTTATTAGACCAACATCTGTCCAGTGGCGGCTGGGGCTTGCGCAGTCGCTGCGCTGCTCCAGGCTGGGTCGGAGATTTCCCGCAGGCTCCTCCTGCTCTGCTTCTCTGCAATTTCAGAGAAATCTTGTGGGTTTTTTTTTTTTTTTTTTCCTATCTGATGCATTCTTCCTCTCCAGAAAGATTAAATCTTGATTGTCAGGAACTAGTGTAGCAGGCAAGAAGATTTCCCAGACTAGTCAAAATGTCATCCTGGTAAAAATGCTAGTAATAAAAAATAAAAAGAAAGGGCCCACTATGGACTCAGGCCTGTAAAAATATCCAAAAGATGGATCTAGAAGTTTTAGAAACAACTGAAGCTCAGTGGCGAAAGGGCACTCCAGGGACTGCTGGGCCCAGCACAGACATTCATGGAGGGGGAGAAAATCGATGTTAAAAAAAAATTGACTGTGTGCTTGGTCTTGAATTAAAAGAAGGGAACAAACCCAGACGTTTTCACCCACCTCAAATAGTTTTTGAGTTTATTGTTATTCTGGAAATTAGGGGAAGGAAGGAAATGCCCCAGCGAGGGGTGGTGGGATGGGGAGATGCTCCAGCTCCTGCTGCATCCCTGTGGAGCTGCCCCAGGGTGGTCCTGGCTCTCACCTGCTGTGTTTTGGGATACTTGGGGTGCGGGAGGGCTTATCCCCAAGGAGAGGGTGCTGGGACAGGGAGGGGACCCCAAGGGTGCATCCTGGTGGCACCCATCCCATGTGACAACACCCGCACATGGGGTAGGAATCCTTCCTCCTCCTCCTCCTCTCCCGGTCCCTGCCACCATCCCGCTTCATCCGAGAGCACCGTCCTGGGGAAAAGCATCGGAGCCAAGAGGGAGCCAGTAATAAACCTGGGCCAACCCAACCCCACCCCTGGAATAGCAGGTCTTGGAAAAGCCGGTTACGCCGGCACCGAAGCCGTGTCATCACCGCGTGGGGGGGGATATTTCAGGTTCCCCCCAGAGGAAAGACAGCCATCGCTCCCAGGGTGGTGGCTCCAGGGCTGAAATTGGGCTCAAAAATTGGACTCCTGCAAGGGCTGGATGTCACCGGGCAGGGATGGCCACTATCTGCTAACTCTGGTGGCTTTTGCAAATTGAATGCAACTCTTTTACTTTGTCCCCAGGTCAGGTGATGTGCCCAAGAACCCTACTGTGACCAGCACAGGATGAGACCCCCCCACCACGTTATCACTGCCCAGCAAACCCCACTGCACTGGAGCAAGTGCCCGGAGCAGGAACGTGCAGGGAGGGAGACGAGCCTGGGGGTGGAGAGATGCAAAGATCAAACCAGCAGCGATTTCAAAATAAAATCCAACAGCCCAGGGAAAACACGGCATGTCCTGGCCGAGGCTATCATTTATGCCAATTAAAAAAAAAAAAAAAAAAAATTGGCGTGGCACGAAGGAGAAGTGCGTGGTATTTCCTGAAAAGGGCGTGGGGAGCATCCTTGGAAAGCCTTCCCTGCACAACATGCTTGCTGTTTCCAGAAAAATAAAGTTTGCTGTGACCCACCTGTCCCCAAAAAGCAGCTATTTAGGGCTGTAACATGGTCAGCCCGGAGCCAGTGGCTGGGTCCATCCCAACTGCAGAGCGGCTGGCACCTTCACCAGGGCCCTGGGGTTTGGCTATTTACCTACAGCTCTTAAATTACTGCAAAATACCTTGGAAAAAAATGCAGGAGAGCTGCCCAAGCACCAATCACTCCCAATTTAAGGTGTTTCCCCCCCAGCTTTCAGCTGGTGGCCATTAACCCACCCACTGCCACCCCCAGAGCAGCCAGGACAGGACAGGACAGGAGGGGGCCTCCTGTCACCTTGGCTTTTGGGGGCATTTTGGTACCAGCTGGGAATTTGGGGGCTCAGAGCCCAGCAGGCAGCAGCTGCAGGGTTTGCTGGAGCGATGGCTGCGGGCGCCATGGGTGGGTGCATCCCTGCGGGGCTGCGGAGGGGCTCTGCTGCCTCTCCTTTGGGAAGGGAGGGGTTTGGGCAGGGAAGGGGGTGTCCTGCGGGTTAGTGCCATGCGTGTCCCTGCATCCCCAGGAAAGCTGGGGCCGGGATTCACTCCCCATCCCAGTGGCAGGGTGTGCTCGGGGCTCACCAAGGGCGTTCCTGGAGGTTTCGGCAGTGTAGCAAGACTTGCCAAAGCCTCATCTCCAGGAGAGATTACCTTTGGCGTGGTATTTCAAAGGGGGGCCGTGGAAAACAAACACAAACCCACGGCTTGGGTGGGTTTTTTTTTTTTTTAGTCTGAGCTCTGCTCAGAAGCTGCAGCCAGGCGGTATTTGGGTGATCAGACCAGATCCAGCGTTTTCTGGCCAGATGCAATGCTGAAGAGAAGCAGCTCCACCTAGGCAGGCGCTGGTGCTAAAGCAGAGCCGACCTGGACACCAGTTCAACCATCAACCATTGACCACCAACCATCAGCTCTGCCGGGGACCGCGCCGGCAGCGTCTGCTTCAATCTGCAGATGGGCTTCAAACCAGCTCCAAGGTCCCAAGTCTTGGGGTCAATTTGGGTTGAGAATTCAAAGTTTCCCTTTTGCACATTCAAACCCACTCCAATGTTTATTTTCTTTCCCATCAAGGCTAGAAAATTGGAGGTAAAACCACCTATTTTCAACAAACCTCCATTTGCATCCTGCAAAGGCACCCCAAGACCCATGGCGGGGGGATATCCTGCAAGAAACAAAACTCCACAGCAATAAAAAACCCTCGCAGGTGGCAAAAGACCCTTAGAAAAAAAAGCAGTCAAAGGCAAGGCAGGGTTTTATGGAGCCCCGGACATGTCTGGATTAGTCCCATAAAAATCAGCATCAGCCACTGGTGGGGAATATCGGCTTCCCCGCAGGAGACAGCGGGAGAGACGCTAACCTGGGCTCATTTTGAAAGCTGCTTATTAGTCCTCATCAAACATAATTATACTGCAAACCCAAATGAGATGTCCAACTGAATTTTGAATACACGCTAATGTTTTTAAATGGGGGAAAAAAAAAACCCCAACCCAAAACATTTATTTCAATCCCAGCCAGGCTCTGCGTGTTAAAATAGACACTGCTGATGGCTCCGTGAAGAGGGGGCTGCAGCTTCGTTGCAGCTTTGCCAATTAAATGCTTATTACTGACCCATTAGGCAGAAATCAACCTGGGTTTAAGTGATATCCAATTAAGCAGGTCCTGCAGATCAGCCTTGGTTGTTAACCAGGGGAAAGAAACGCCTTCTCCCCGCCGGCCCCCCCGGGATGCTCACAGCGGGCAGAGTTACCGCCTTTTCTTTCAGCACCCCCACTCTCCTGGGGGAAACGCACCCCAAGGACCAACCTAGGCAGGGCAAAACCTTTCAGAGCCAGGAAGGAAATGGGAAGGAAATGAGGGAAAAGGGGGAAATCAGCCACACGCAGAGGGTGGCTTCTCCCCCCGCAGCTCAGCAGGTTGTTGCTGCCCGGCACACGCTGGGCCATGCCCATTCGCAGGCTTTTCCAAATATTATCCCAATATTTTCTTTCATTTCCCAGATAAATGGGCCTCTTCAGCAGGCTTTAAGCCCACTCTGTTCCAACGTTTTCTTTAAGGCAGCAGAGGAAACGTTTGGGTTACACCGAGCTGCTGAATCCTGCTTTCAGGGCTCAGCTGCGAGGGGGTTTCCAAGATAAAATAGGGGCAGTGTTGGGTTTTTTCCTTGTTTCATTGGGAAATATGAAGGAGGCCACATCACCCCTTAATCTCCCTTTCTTTCTTCCCCCTCTCCCACGCTGTGGTCTCTTTCCCATGCTTTTCTGTGGCCTTCACCGATTTCTGAGCACATTTGCAGCTTTCCAGCTCCTTTCAGGGGGGCACTTTGGAGTCTCTACCCAAGACGTGCTTCCTCCGCAGCGGTAATTGGTGTCTGATGTTAAATAACACAAATAAACCCATCCAAACCCCGCTTGAAATGGCAATCCAAAGGGTCTTTCCTTTGTTCTGGCATCTCCACCAAGCTCTGAATTTTCTGCTGTGGCTGGTGTGAGAGGGAGAAGGTTTTCAAGCCCAGTGGGACACGACTCGCGGTCACCAACCTGCTCCCAGCCTGGTTTGTCATTGCAGCAGCAGATCACACGGCGATGGCCAGCACTGGGCAGAGGGGCATGGCTGGGCGTGATGCCCCCAGACCAAGAGCGGGAGCATCCCCCTCTGCAGAGCATCCCCCTGCAGAGCATCACCTGAGCCATGGGGAAGCCCTGGGGGACCCTGCATCCCTCCTGTGGGGCCAGGGCAGCAAAGCCACAGCATCCAAGGGAGCCAAGGAAAGTGCCCACGCAACAGCCTGGGGCTAGTGGAGCCAGAGAAAAGATAGAAAAGGACAAAAATGAGCCAAATTGGGGAAAATTTTAGCGCAAGGAGTTACTACATAAATAAGACTCTCCAAGGGCTGAGTGAAGTGACTTGCAGAGGCTCCTTCCAACCAAAATTATTCTGGATGGAGGATGCTGCAAGCCTGGGGAGCCCAGCATGGGCAAGCAGGGACAACTGCTCACCACCTCGTCCCAGGCAAGGTGTAGCAGCCACCACATGACCTGGATGGCTCAGTCAAACCAAGAGAGGTGGGCTTTGTCCAGGCCTGGGATGGACGAGCAGCCCTTGGCCACAGGGATGTGGCGGGTGCGAAGCCGATTCTGGATGGAGGATGCTGCAAGCCTGGGGAGCCCAGCATGGGCAAGCAGGGACAACTGCTCACCACCTCGTCCCAGGCAAGGTGTAGCAGCCACCACATGACCTGGATGGCTCAGTCAAACCAAGAGAGGTGGGCTTTGTCCAGGCCTGGGATGGACGAGCAGCCCTTGGCCACAGGGATGCAGCGGGTGCGAAGACATACGTGGTTCTGGGGAGCAACAGGGTGAAGGAGTGGAAGGAAAACTAAAAGCTGTTGTGGCTCTGGGAGTCGCCAGAAGGTGGGAGGGGGGCAAGGGGAGACTTGGAGTGGGGTGGGGCATCACTGAAGGCTTTGCCCGGCCTCATACTCTGCACTGCAACTGGTCCTTACTGGGCAGGGGGGGACACGGGATGACGAGGGAGGTGATGCTCTCCAGGCGCTGAGGCACATGGGGTCCATGGGGACATATCCTTGGGAAATGCCACCTGAGATGTGCAGAAGCATCCCTGGAGGTACGCCCAAGAGGGTGCAGCCCCAGTGCTGGGACAAGCCCAGTGCCCGGCGGGGGGATCCTGGCACCGTTCCCCGTCCCCTCCGGGCTCTCGCTGCTGGGGGGGTGGGGGGCGGAGGGCGTCCCCTTTTGCAGAGCTGCGGGACGGGGCACGAAGGGGCAAACAGCCCCAGGGGACTCGGGGTCCCCTGGTGGCCCCTACCCGAGCCCATCCTCGAGGGAGGTGCAGGGGGCATCAGCCCCTTTCCTCCCCACCGCCCATCGACCCCCGGAGC
>NW_009259044.1:246770-254714 GCF_000687185.1 Egretta garzetta | reverse complement strand
TGGCAGGCTGTTGAGATGGGTGTTATAGCAAAGGCTGGGGCTGTCAGAAAGTCTGAGCCTCTCTCGGGCTCATAAATGCCCCAAGCTGGGGCAGAATTGCCCCTCTGCACTCACTCCAGCCAGCACAGCCGAGGCAGCAGACAGGAGCATCCCAGGGGGGTTGCACCAAGCCCCCCAAGCTGCCCTTGCAAGGAAAAGGCTTCCCCTGGCACAGCCCTGCCAAGGAATGGCACAGGGTGAGCACCAGGCACTGGGTTTGGCTCAGCCTGAGCATTGCTGGATGCTGCAGCACCTGGGTCCCACAGGCAGCTGGGGGGTGGGTGGGAAAAAAGTATTTGAAATGTTGGTGTTTTGTCATACTGAACGGGACCATTTGCCCTCCCAAAGAGCCTTGCCAGAGGGAGACGCTGCCCAGGTTTTGGGTCTGTTGGTACCACGCAGAGATCGGCCCCAAATAGATGAGAGGGATTCACACACCCAAAAGGATCCCGGGGAGAAATGCTATAAAAAAGGAAAATGCTCCTTTTTTTTTTTTTTCTGGACAGTGAGAGCCTCATCCAGGCTGCAGAAAGGCATTGGCAAATGTCACTTGAATTCCCAAGCCAGTGTCCTTGAGCCTGTACCTCCAGGGGATGCAAATGCCCGTGTATCAACTGAAAAGGGGGAAAAAATAAAATACATAGCGTGATTCCACATAAAGCAGAAATTAATTTGCAAAGTTCAAACCCCGGAGGAGTCACATGTGAGCACATCACAGCCTTTTCCCTGAAAAATGGCTGGAGCCAGCTGATGGCTCCCATGGGCCTGATCCTGCCCAAGGGTCCTGCTCTTCAGCTTCCCGCACCATGGGCTTGGCAGGTATTTTGGGACTGACTGGGGCAGGCATGAGCCCTTTGGTGTTGCCTCACTGGCATCTCCTGGGGCCAAGGCACTTCCCCAGAGAGGATTTGGTTTATATCTGATGGTATCGGGACCCCTCGAGGAGATCCGGCCCACCATGCCACCCTCCTCATCATCTCAACCAAGGGACGAAGGCAGGGAATGGGCTTGTCCCACCCCCCTGGCCCTCATTCAGAAGGGACTGCAGTGCCGAAGCTGCTGTTAGCCAGGGAGAACCCAGCCCAGCCCAGCCACAGAGCTAACAAGTTTCCATGTTTATTACCGGCATTAATTACATTTTGCAATTTCGGAAGAGAAACATTTCCCATGAGTGCTTCTCAGCCAGACCTTCTGGGCCCACAGCTTGTTTCATCCGTGTGTCTGTGCTGGATTCTCACTGAGGTGGGAGACCGGCACGGCTGCAAGCTGCTGGCCTTGCCGGAAGGGCTGGGAGGTGGCGGCGGTGCCGGGAAAGGGATGCCAAGCGCTCGTGGTCCCAGTGCTGCCTCAACACGGGGTTAAGGCTGGATGAACCCCCTTGGCAGGACAGCATTTCGCACTCCTCGCTTCGCCTTGGCTGCTCAGCCACAGGCAATACCTCCAAAACCTGCCTCGGACAGGGCAGGCCCACACGATAAGCCTGTCACATGAAAGAGTTTAGTTCCCAGCGCTCACCATAAATCCCTCCGGAATCCACTTTATCCAATCCTACCTCCTGAGTCTGCACCAAAACCAGAGCATGGCCAGAAATCTCACCACCTCCCTGCTCACGCCGAGGCTCCGCTCGCCTCCACCTCCTCGGCACGAGGCGTCTTCAGGGAGAGCATTGCCCCGAAGCCTGGGCCAGGAGCCAGGGGATTTTCCCAGCCTCCTCCTACAGGGACCCAAGCACTGGCAGCAGGGACCGAGGATGCGCTTGGCCATCAGCATCCTCAGGGAAAACTGGAGGCAGCTCCAACAAGGCACGGACTATTTACTGATTTCAGGCAAGTTTGAAAAATATTTGGGGGTTAAAAGAAAAGCTGGCTTGGAAATGACAAAACATGTGGGTTTCCCAAAATGAAGCGCCTCAGAAATAGCCAACCTCTGTTCTCGAAGCTTTTTCCGGAACCAAGGAGTTTTACTTTCTGTTTGGAAATGGCTTTTTTTTTTTTTTTTTTTTTTTTAAGGTTTAGAAAGGGGTTAATTGATCTGCAAACACAAACTTGGCATTTCTTGTCAAACTGATTATTCTGGGGTGATCTAAAACCAGAATGTTTGGGGGATTATTATTTTTTTTTTTTAAATAAGGCTGTTTCAGTTTAATCTGAATTGATTTTTTCCTCCTTCCCTTCCCCTTATATTTTCCCGATCAGCCACTAAATGACAAATCCCTTTTTTTCACCTTGCAGCACACAGCCTTTCCAGGCCATCCCATGTGCTCGGCTACAAGACAAACCAAACCTGATCCAAATGAGCTTCTCCCTGCAAATCCAGCCACAAATAACCAACCGCATCTCTGCCAAATTCATGTGCCAGCATCAATTTCCAGCTAAATTATGCACCGGCATTGTCACCATCGACTGGGCAGCGGCCGGACATTCCTCGAGCTGCCTCCGGGAAGCCAGAGCATCACCCTGGATCTGCCACTGTCTTTGAGATGCATCTGCCCTGATTTATTACTGAAAATTTCTTGGACCCGTGGCATCGCTTCCTGAGCGCACTCCCACCTTGGAGCTGATGCACTGACATAGTGGTCCAGCTAAAATTAAGCATCCAAGTGCCAGAGCTGGGGTGCGGCAGCTTGGGTCGCATATAACCATAGAATGAGAAAAAAACCCAACCCAAAACCTACGATGACCACAAACTATTTGCATTTCAAAACTGAAACCTTTACTTCCTCTGGTATTTTTGTGAGAGCTCTGAAGGCAGCGCGGGCGATGCTGGTGGCCGAGGGCTATTGAGGCTTCGAGTGGCTTGTGAGAAAACACCTTTCGCCACAGAGACTTCCCTTCGTTTTTGCGGCACATGGTAGCTTGAACAACTGCATTTGGATGGTATCAGTCGAAGGTATTTCTGTAGCTCACTTCCAGCACACAGGATTTTTGCACTGTTGGCCTCAGCCACCTCCACATGGAGCCACATAAGGTGGGGTCCCCCTGCTTGACCACCTGCCTTTCAAGCGACCCCAAAAATCTATCCTATGTGAGAACAATCTCAAACGTAAATTTACACAAATAGAGTATTTCCATGCATTTTACAGTTGTAAAGCCCGCGCACAGGGGTGAGCTGCAAGGGCACACTGGGAAACTGGGACATGCCGGGAGCACGGCATCCCTCCCTGGCAGGGAGGTTTTGGAGATGAGCAGATTTCTTGGCTGATATTGGCTGTATCGAGTCCCGTGGGGAAGGAATAAGAGAGACCAGAAGGCTGCAGGGATGCAGAGCTGCCCACTTTGTGGGTCGATCCCCCAAAGGTGTGGGGTGAGCCTTAGACTGAGCTGGGGTCGGACCCAGGAGTCGGGCTCCAGCCTCAAAACCTTGCACGAGCTGCTGAAAGCATCTCTCCAGCCCCAGGGCAACAGCTCTGCTTCTTCCCACCCTGTGGCAGAGGGCTCAGAGGTACCAGCTCCCTCCTGCGCCAGGGTGTCCCCAGGGTGGGGACATGGACCCATCAGGTCAGTGAGCTCCGGCCATCCCAGCATCCAGGATCAAAACCCCCAAATGCTTTCCCGTCCCTGCTATGCCTCCCAAGAAGCCATGGCAGCACCTGCAGAGGATTAGAGCCCTCCTAATTTCCAGTCTCCCTTTATTCCTGTCCACTTTTAGTCTCATTTGTTCTGGTGCCAACATTGTCTTTCAGCTTAAATAACTCTCCCCCTTTCCTGGCGTTTCCCCCCTTGAGGTACCAGCGAGCATCTTCTCTCCCAGCCTTGGTCTTGCACACCTGAACCGCACACATTGGGAGAGGGGATTTTCCTTTCCTTAGGTGAGGATCCAAGAAAATACAGCACCAGCAGCTGCAACCACCCAGAGATGGCCAGACTGAGCAGCCCCAGCCCCATGGAGCTCAAAACCCACTGAAAGCACTGGCCGGGGCCAGATTCAGCACCAACGTCACTGGGGTGAAGCCACTCTGCCACCGCAGGGACCTTGATGTGCTCCACCACCCATCCACCTCTGTTCAAGCAGAGCAAGATTTTGGAAGTGTGCAGTCAGCTCACCAGGAAACGTGATTTTGGACCCCCCCCCAAAAAGCAGCAGTGGGAGGTCAGCCTGATTCAGCCATTGGGATTTCCTCTGGTTACAGGGCAGGGGGCCAGGACCCCCCCGGCAGCTGGTGGGAAGGTGGTGGCTCAGCTGGAGACCCCTACCTGGACAGGAGGGGCTGGTAGGACCAAGGAGGGTTGAGGACAAGGAGCAGGAACCAGGGATGGAGGCAGGGACCAGGGATGGAGGAGGACCCTGCAGAAGGGATAAGGCAGGGGGGTGGCCTGGGGCTGGCTACTGTTTGCCCCGTGGCATGGCAGGAGCACATCCTGCATCTCTGAGCCAAAGTTCCCAGCATGGGATCCAGGTAGCACCCGAATCACCAAGGCCAGGATTAAGCCTTGGGCCCAAGCAGTGCTGGGAAAGGCAGGAGTGAGAGGGGAGGCCAGGAAAGAGCATCCTGCACCCCCAAAATAAGGCAAACAGTGAGGAGCAACTGCTGAGGCTCCTTTTTACACTTGATTTCAGGGAGGCGGTCTCACCAGCTCGCTTGGTGCACAGACCACAGCCAGGTTCAGGTTGTTCCTTTATTTTGGTTTGGTTTTTTTTTTTTTCTCAGAAGAAGTCAGCCCAAATCCTGCAGCACATCTGCCAAAATCCACGTTCACAACAGAAACAGTGGTTTGGAGTCTGCCACTGGGGTTTGTGCCCTCAAACCAGGGGGCAAAGGGAAGCAGCATTGCTAGGACAGGAGCATAAATCAGAATATTGATTTAAACATAACTATTGATTTAACCCCTTCTGCTGCTTCCCTGCTTTCCCCACGTGCTCATCCAAATGAGAGAGAACATGGTTTTAGACAAACTCCATGGTTGCTCGCTGTGCAAATAATCAGTCCCCAAAACCCGCAGGTCTCTGCCTGCTCAGGGACGGTTGGCACATCCCCAGCTGCTCCCCTGCACAGCCTCAGAGGTGGTGCTGGGCAAAACTGGGCGCAGGATTTGGGAATGGGGCAGGGTGGCAGGTAGGGATGGCAGATTTGGGATGGCCAGGGATAGCCCTGAGAGCAGGAGCGCGCCCCACAGAATCACTTTAGCTGGGGTCATCAGCACCTGCCAGTGCCAGATTACACCTATCTGAGGGTTTGTTTCTTGCCATAGCAGACAAAATCAGGTTCTGAGGGTGTTACCACATCTCTCTCTCTATATATTATATATATAGATATATCGCAGCAGCTTCAGGAGGGCCCCGCTGGCTGCATGCATTGCACAGAGGAAAGCTGGTGGCTGCGACGCTCCCAGAGATGATGCCTCACCTTAAACTCACCCAGGAAAATCCCTCCAGCACCTCCAAGGTCGCAGCCTTGCCATCTCAAAGCAGCACGCATGGGGCAGAGGTGTTTTGGGGAACTCCCCTGCCTAGACAGAGCAGGAAGCCAGCGGGAGATCAGGGCTGGGGCACAGGAAGCGATCCCCCCCCAAACTCAGCTCAACTCGACAGCCCGGCAAGCACGAACACTAACAAACAGCCAGTGTGTTTATATCCCACCTTCCTGCCGGGCTGGCAGAGAGGGGGGTTATTTGTGGCATAGTTTGTCACTGCTGGAGACGTCAGTGAAGGCCAGGAAAGGCGCAGAGCCGTTGGGAAAGCCCAGAGGCAACTGCCCCAGGCACGGGGCGATGCAGTGAGGGCCGTGGGAGGCTGCTGCCAGCCCATTTACACAGGGATTGGGTTTAGCCTGCAGGACATGGGACACATCCCTGGCTTCGAAAGACCTGGGGATTAAAAGCAGCGTGGACTGGGATGGCCCATCCAAGCCACCCCCGCACTGCTCCCCTTCACCCCATGCAGCAACGGAGCAGGAAAGCGGCCCTGAGCCCTCGCCCACCAGGTGCTTCACCCTGTCCCGCCCAATGTGGCCATCACCTGGACACCGCAGCAATGTTCCACCATCGGGCACCTCTTCCAGCCCACACCGCTGCCTTGCGCAGGGCTCACTGCTAACGGCGAGATAAAAGAGAAACGACAAAGAAAGCAGAAAGTGGCTTTGCCCACTGCCCACTTGCCATCACGCCACGGGGCTTGGCCACGTTCCTACAGCTCACTGCTGGTTTTAAGATCATTTAAACCATCCATCTCCCCCATTTTGCCCCAGCAAGTGACCTCTTCATCCATGGTTTTGGATCGGCTTTGTCCATGGTTTTGGATCAGCTTTGTCCATGGTTTTGGATCAGCTTTGTCCCCCACCGTGAGCCCAGGCTGAGGTTGCACATCCAGATGTCCTCTGCAGCAGGGACTGCTTTTTCTTACAAAAGCAGCAAGATAAGCAAGGAGAGAACATGAGTTCTTGCATGCACTCACAGGCTGATGGCTTCAGCAGACAGCTGGGTCTTTTCTTTCAGCATATAACTAAAATACAAGTGGCAGGAAAGCCCAGGTTTGATTTGGGCAGAAGCCTGGACTGGTGTCAGCCAGGAGGAAAACAGGTAAAACCAGGACCTTGGCAGGTCAGGAGCTACTGGGCAAACCCCAAACCAGGTGTGCTAACTCCAATTGCCCCACTGCAGCAGGGAGCATCGCTGGAAACACCATCCTTTCACATGGCTTGCCCATAAACCATAAGATTTAAGCCCAGAAAGCAGGCGGGGAGCTGAGGTCAGGTCTTCGTGTCTGTGGTCTCCCATCTCTTCTAGCCTTTGCTGCTGGTAATTCCCCATGCACCACCTGAGGATGGGGCCACCTGCACATTTCTTGTCTAGCACGGGTCGTTTAGAGGATTGCAGTCCACCTGAGAAGTGGTTTATCCCCACAAACACGCTGCAGCTGTGAGGAGAAGGTACCATGGGGTCTACTTGGCATGAAGAGCCTGAATTCAGTCCTACCCTTGAGCATCCGTTCAGACCCAGCGCTTTCTCTGAGCCTCTTTATTCTAGCCCCAACTGAACAGATTAAATTAAGAACACCCACATTAATTTGACATGCATGCAAAGGGGCTGAGGATTTCTTCTCCAGCTGAGGACAGGAGCCCCATGGCTACCCTGAGTCCAGCACTGGCTCCCAGCCTCACTGGCATGTCCATCTCCTCCTCCCTGACGCCGAGCAGATAACAGGACAATTGCAATAATGAGCCTCTGCCCTTCCAGCCCTGCTCAAAGCACTTAACAAAGTCAGGCACTAATGAACTAGGCTTCACGGTGCCCTGGAGATGGGTTATTGCCGTTTGAGGTGGAGGGGAACCAAGGCAGGAGCAGGTGGAGTGGCTGACCCTGGTGACGAGGTACCTGGGGCTGAAGGCAGGAGCCGGAGCCCCCCGCCCAGAGCAGGGAAAGGACAGCAGGTAGATGTGCTGGCAACCACAGCTCTCTCATGCGGTGCCTGTGGCTGGGGAGACGGGTTTGCCCACATTTGGGAGAACAGGTGGACTCCCCACCCATCCCAGTCCCGACTCAGCCCTGAGCAGCTTCGAAGCAGCCGTGCCTCCGCGGCCGGAGCTCCTGACCCCCAGCTTGCTGGCATTGCCATCCTGCTCTGCATCCTGTCCCCCCTGAGTTTTGCAAGACCCCAAATGCAGCTTCCGAGGCGCAGAGCAGGAGGACTCCTGGGTCCCCTTGCAAACAAGCTTCCTCGGTTTTGTGACTCACCAAGGCCAACCTCCTCGGTGTCACTCCTGACGCCGTTTCACTTTGCCGGAGCAGCATTGCACCACTTCTTATCAATGAAGAAGGCAACGGTCTGGCAGCATGTCCTACCCCGAAGGGGCAGCCCAACCCTGGCTGCAGACGCGTGCCTGACGCCTCTCCCTGCAGCATTTTTGGACCAGCCTCCATGTTCTCATGCAATCAGTGTCCTCCCTTAATTCCTCTTGCAGGCGACAGG
>NW_009259044.1:244211-246720 GCF_000687185.1 Egretta garzetta | reverse complement strand
CCTCGGGCGGCCGCCGGGCCCCCCCGCAGCGGCTGCTCCTGCCTCCCTGCCGGTGGGGCCGCGGTGGCTCTCTCCAGGTCTGCCCACAAGGGTGAGGACCGCCGATAAATCACAAGGATGTGGCCTCTGCGTCACATGCCCTTATGGCACACACGCCCTCACATGCACATTGATGGCATGCTAAAAATATTCTTCGCTTTTTCACCCATTAAAATTTTCCAGGAGAGTCGGAACCACAGCCCACACCCTATCTGTAAAGCCAGAGGTTTCCCTTCACCGCCCCCCCAGCCCTGCTGGGAAAACAGAGAATACTGAACAACATTTCTGGTACTTTGGGGTTGGGTGGGGGTTTTTTTTGTAATTTTAAAAGCCTGGCTAAAATATCACCTTTTTTCAATAATTCCTTTCACGATGGCTGGCACCGTCCCGCAGCTGAGCTCAGCACCACCGCACCCTGCCTGGCTCTCATGCACCCGCTGGGGAAGCCTGTGGCTGAGCTGGGATGCTCCCACTCCCCAGCCAAAGCCCCCTCTTGACGGTTCGGAAAATTAAACAAAGAAAATACGTTTTTAAACCAGCTCCCACCTGGTGTTAGGCGGCAGAGAGTTAACCCCTGCCTGGTGACAGCTCTGAATTACAATGGCCAAGTCACTATTTTCTGGTCAAATCTTTCAGAGGTGTCTGCTGGGCCACGTAAAGGAGAAATCTGAAGGATGCTCACAACCCCCCGGCCATCGGCCAGGCCCCCCCGTGCCATCACCAGCACTCATAGCAGCATTTTCTTTGCCCAATTTGGCTCTCGGCCGCAGAGGAGGAGCAGGGGAGGCCACAGAAGGTGTTTACACAACAGAGGGATCATCTCAGCGAGACCGGAGCCCTTGCCAAACCCAGTGTCTAAGCTGATATGAAGGAGATGCCATCAGTGTGTTTTTGCTAATTATCGCTAATAATTATTTGCACATAGTCGCTCTTAGGAGCTCTGGTCCTGGCTCAGCCCCTGCTGCTCTTGCAGCTTTGTGCAAGTGGAACAAACAGGGGGGGTCTTGCCCCAAAACCCTGGGGATGAGAGGAGCAGGAGGGCGAGGGTGGTACCTGGGCAATGCCCTGACCATGGCAGTGGGCGCGACGTGTCCCCCCTGTGCTGTCCTCCCTCCCCACTCACCCCCTGATGGCCAGTTAGACCCCATCTGTCCTTCCTTCACTTTTTCTGAGCATGTTGGGTGCCTCGGCCTCTTGTCAAAGCCCAGATTCATGGCAGCACGTCTATTAGCAGCTTCCTCCCCCCGCCCTGTGCGGGATGTCTTTCTGCTGACATGGCAATCATTTCCCTGTCAATGTGCCTTGACAGCACGAGGATTTCTCATTTCAAACCCTGGTGTGTCCCACAGTGATTCCCAGCTCCTCCATTAACCCCTGACCCTGCAGGGTGGGGGCCGCCAGCCCTGATGGATGCTCCTGTATCTCTTCCACCTCTGTTTAGCAGAAGCTGTCTCCTATTTTTCCCCCCAGCACTTGCCATGCCTATGCAGAAGAGCATTTAACCTGGAGGTAACGGGTGTCGAGACTTTTCTTCTCCTTTCCTTCTTATCTTCTCTGCTGAGAAGAATGGAGGCAAGGTTTGCAGAGGGAGGTAATATCTTTTTTTAGACTGACTGAAATAATTAGAAGAAAAAACAGGCAGGCTGTTGGGTACATGAGCCCTCCAGCAGGCCTGAAATAGAAGCAGAAGTCTGCAAAGCGGAATACCACTGAAGAACAATAGCTCCGAGCGTGACTAGTTGCATTAACCAGTTCTGCCACCAAAGACCATTCCCCAGCTGTTTCCCTTGAGCTAAGGAACTGCATCACCCCTCTGCCAAAACCCGCTGTCCTGAGACCACCCCATGCCAGGAGCCACTGCCACAGCCAAGGGAGCCACGATGCCACCTGGACCTGAGCCCTGGGCATTGCTCCATGAAGGCCTCATGATGCCCAGAGGGCCAGGATGGCATCCCTCACCCCTCTGCACCCTCCACCCTGCCCTGCTGCTCCTGGGCCCCTACCTGATCCCAGCCCCTGGGACACTGTCCTACCCTGGACCCTGCCTGATGCCAGGGACCCTGCCTGACCCTGAGGACCCTCCAATTCCAGGGACAGTGTCCTGCTAAGGGGACCCAATCTGACCCCTGGGGACCCAATCTGATCCCTGGGGACCCTGCCTGACCCTGGGCACCCTGCCTGATGCCAGGGACCCTGCCTGACCCTGGGGACTCTCTGATTCCAGGGATGCTGTCCTGCCACAGGGGTCTGGCCTCATCCCTGGAGACCCAATCTTATCTCTGGGGACCCAACCTGATCCCTGGGGACCCAATCTGCTGCCTGGGGACCCTGCCTGACCCTGGGGTCCCTCCAATTCCAGGGATGCTGTCCTGCCACAGGGGTCTGGCCTCATCCCTGGAGACCCAATCTGATCTCTGGGGACCCAACCTGATCCCTGGGGACCCAATCTGCTGCCTGGGGACCCTCCCTG
>NW_009259044.1:242800-243599 GCF_000687185.1 Egretta garzetta | reverse complement strand
GGTGGAGCCGCGGAGGATGGGGGTCCCCGTTGCCAAGAGCCCCCCGTTGCCTTCCGCGCAGCCCGGGTGCGTCTGGGACAGAGCATCCCCAGAGCTCTTCGGGTTTTAAACTTTCTAACCGGCCGGGCGAGGCTGCCGGGCGAACGCTGGCGCTGCCGGAGGACGAGTGCTGGCAGAGCCGGGCTTGTTCGGATGCCACGCTTGCTCAGGCCACCTTGTGCTGACTCTTGCTGGGGTGTTGTACTTCCGTACTGGAGCTGGGCCTCAGTCAGACCGCAAGCTTGGCCATGTCCACATACCTAGCAGCCTTCCCCACATCTGTCTTCCTCCTCCATCTCTGCCTGGGACGGGTTTAACTCCGAGTAGGGCAGTGCTGCTTCTCCTGCACATGTTGGCATTCACGTCCGTGGGATCACACCCCAATAATCCATCCCCGCGCGGATTGATTAAGATGCCACAAATTTGTTGGTGAGTTAAACAGGTCATTTTCTCCCCTCATCTGGCTGCCCAATTATTCCTGCTTTCTTTCCTTAAATGAGGTTTTGCTGCTCATGCACAAAGAAAGCTCCCGGTAGGGTGGACTGCCGGCGGACTTCAGGCTCCAGTGCATGCGATGCCCGTCGCTGTGGCTTGTCTCTCCCCCCTGCCCCCACCGCCTTATTTCAGCTCCCAATGTTTTGTGGCAAGAATGAAAGCTTTTTTAAGACAGCAGGGGAGATGGCAAAGCAGCCCGAGTTGGTAGCGACTGAGAGTTGTTATTTTCCGCCGGCATCCATGCAATTAATCCACAGCAGAGAAA
>NW_009259044.1:238524-241771 GCF_000687185.1 Egretta garzetta | reverse complement strand
CCCCCCCCCAGCCACTGGCACCCGCAGAGCACAGGATGGTACCCGTCACATCTACCTTGTAACGGGGACCGGCAGAGGCATGGGGCAGCTCGGGTGACTCCTGCGTGGTGTGGGGGGCAGAGCCCTTTGCTTTTAAGACAGCGGGGGAGATGGCAAAGCAGCCCGAGTTGGTAGCGACTGAGAGTTGTTATTATCCGCCGGCATCCATGAAATTAATCCACAGCAGAGAAACTGCTTCCAGCTGGTGTCCGTGCTCACCAGGCACCCGCCAGCCGAAGGGGCTTCCCGGTAGCGCTCCCTTTGGGAGCCAGGAGGGCTGGCAGGGCTCCAGCTGCCCCACTGCCTCCCCAGCACTGACCCACCAGCTCACCCAAAGCTCTTCGTTAACGATAAATTATTCCTCCGGTGATTGCTTTCGGGTGGGGGCGTCAGATGCAGTTTCCCAAGTTTCACGTGGATCTGAGTGGTTTGTTTCCAGTGAGCTGGTTTTGCTCCCGCGGGCTTGGAAGATAATGTGGAAGGGGAGAAAAAGCGCCGAGGTCTGGAGATGCAGGTTGTCTCCTGGGAGGCGTTTGTCAGTGCCTTGCTAGAGAGGAGTATGCAATAAATGAGTCGCTCGCTTTAAATGAAGTGACTGTGACTGGGTAAGATGCTTCTGTGCACTCTATGTAACTGGTAAAAGCACCGCCGCGATTCAGCTGTTGGGATTTTTTTAGTTAAAGACATGAAAAGTATGTGGGTTTGTGGGCCCTTAAAATGCAGGGGCAGGGGAGGGGTGAAATAACCTCTCCACTGTTAAATAAAAACCCATCCTGTCCCCCTAATTTGGCATCTCTGCTGAGCTGTGAAACGTGAGTCTAAACCAGGCTGGAGGAGTGAAACTCATGTTGCACTTCTACTGCCACCGTAATACAAATTGCAAAAAATGGCTTGTATTTTGGGAGCGATGCCTTTGGCATGAGCCAGCAACGGGATAACTCAGTTCTTCCCTCGTTTATGCTGGTTCGCTTGGCCGATGCCAGTGGGTTTCTTTTCATGGATTTACACCAGCGTCAGGAATGAATCCAGCCCAAGAACGTCCTGGAAAGGCTATCTTAGTATTTCTTGTGGAAGAAATACCCACATAAAGCTGAATTAACAGCAGCAACTCGTCTCTTTGTGCCGTGCTCTGGTTTTAGTCGTGGGATCATAGGCAGAGAACGCAGGACGGACACAAATTCGTAGCAGGGGTGGCGTGAATTGGCCATAAAAATAATTCACAGAAAATGTCAGGCACTGTCCCCAAGACTCTTCTTGCTTTTGCAGGAACAAACGATGAAGTTGCATCATCTGGGGTTTTTTTTATGCCCTTGACCTGCAGGCAAGGGATTACAGCAACTGCACCCCCATCTTGCAACCTGCTGTGTGCGTGCAAGGGGGGAGCTGCTGACCCAGAGCCCGGGCAGCTCCGCAGCCGCTGGCACCCACGGAGCACAGGATGGTACCCATCACATCTACCTTGTAACGGGGACTGGCAGAGGCATGGGGCAGCTTGGGTGACTCCTGCGCAGTGTGGGGGGCAGAGCCCTTTGCTCGTGGCTGCTGTCACCTGCTGAGACCAGCACTCCCCATCTCATCTCACCTTCCCTCTCCTGGGATGCTCAGCTGGGGCAGGCAGGGGCTCGGAGTCACAGATCCTCTCTGTGGATGCTCCCAGATGCCGGCACAATCAGGATGTCCTGCCTGGTGGGGGGGGGACCCTGTGCATGGCTCCTTCCAGGCGGGTGGCTCCAACCAGGGCTCCCGAGTGGCCTGGGGAGAGGGTGAGCTCCACGGAGAGGAGGTACCATCCTGGGAGACTGCGGAGGCAGCCAGCCCACGGGGAGCAGCAGCCTCACAGGCTGCCAGGCCAGCTCTGCCCTACCTTTGCAGCTCTGCCTTGCACAGAAGGGCAGGCACGAGCCCCGGCTCCAACAAAAACGGTTTCTGGGGCAGGTTGTTTTTTCAGAGGTAGATGTTAAGTGCTGTGTCTTCACAGGGAGTACTTTTATTTTAAAACCAGAGGAGACAGGGTAGTTTTCACTCTGCAGGGCACCAGGAGAGGCCACGGGTGGACATATTTGCCATGTGATTTCAGATAACGTCACTGCCAGGTGGGGGAAAAAAGCAGGAAAAATTCATCTGCAAAGCAAAGAAAAACTTCAAGGAGTAAAAACATTTTGGCAGCTGTTGGTCTGGAGTCACTCAAATAAACTTTTCATACAGCTACATCCATGCAAAACTGCTACGAGGGAGGTTGAAGTCCGTGCCCAATTATCTAAAAATGACATCAAAAGGGTGCTCGATCAGGAAACCAGCAGGTCTATATTTGTGCAGCAATTGATGTTTGCTGAAGTCGCAGATCACAACTGAATACAACTTCCTGGCAACCTAAAAAGTCAAGTTTAAAAAAAAACCCACACAGTACCCCTCGTTTCCCAGAAAACTTTTTCGTGCTCTATCATCCTGTATTGTGGCCGTTTCAAACACAGCTCGGTACAATCGAAATAACTGCTACAAAGAGCTCGAACGATGCTACAGATTTCTGCCTGATTTTCTTTTAGGTGATACACGATTTATTGGAGTTTCTTGTGCTTGGTCTGCACCTGAGCCTATCTGCAAAGCCAAGCCTCTTCCCAACCATAGCGGGGATTGGGATAAGTGTGGGTGTGTGGGGTATTTAATCTGGTTTTCCTCTTTTTATGGGTGCGAGTTCCCTCTTTAGAGTAACAGCTCACCCTGATGGCAGCCGCTGTCCAAGGGTGTGTCGTTGGGAGCCTGGTGCATGAAAACAGATTTATTAGCAAGGCTTTCCTCTGAATTTTTGGAGCTCGTCCGTACTCACTCGCTCTGTCCTCACTCCCTTCTGGCCACGGGAGTGTCCAGCTCTGACTCCTTTCCATGCACGTGGGATTTCCTCATGTTATGAAACATGATGTCTGAGTTCCAGCCGCTCTGGTTTGTTTTGTTTGGGTTTTTTTCCCTAAGAGAAAAGGTTTCATTCAGCAGCTAGTGAGGCTGGGGGACGGTTGGGGCTCTGCCTTTGCTGTGCATCCTTGGGTTGTGCAAACGTGCAGCCTTTCCACAGCAGGGTTGCTGCTACAGACGGGACATGGAGGAAATCGAGTCTGGGGGGGGACAGTGGGGTTCCTGAGAGGATGCCGGAGGCTTTGGGGTTGGCGTCTCCTTACAAGTCACAAGGTTGGCGAGGTGTTTGTGTAAGGGGATT
>NW_009259044.1:199924-238475 GCF_000687185.1 Egretta garzetta | reverse complement strand
CTGGGGTGTTGGGAGCAGCAGGGTGCTCCAAGGGAAGCAAACGGGGATCCTGCCTTTGCAAAGGTTCTTCCAGTGCACCGGAGGGGAGGAAAACCCTCATCTTCAACCGAGTCTGCTGGTAAAAGCAGTCAGCTAATAAGACTGGCTGCCCCCACTCCCTGTCTTAGGTTTCCTGTCTCCATTTGACGAGAATATTGATATTGGATATTTCTGATGTTTTTTCAAAGCAGGGAAGCTATGCGTCTCCTGGTTTTTACCAGGCCTGGAAAGCCAGCAGCCTCCCAGTGCAGGGTGCTGAGGCTCCCTGTGCTGCTGCTGTGGGCAGGCGAGAGCGGGCTGTGACAAACAGCAAGGAGCTAAAGGCAGGACAAAAAAAAAAGAAAAACCCAGTCTTGGTGCTGCCCTTCTCTGCTGGTCCTTCCCTCTGCCTACAAACCGTGCAGGAGCCTGCCGGGAACATTTTAGTGCAGGTGTGATGAAGTCCTGGCCCTTGTGCCATGAATTTGCCCACAGGAGTTGGTCTGGGGGCAATGACCAAACGTAGAGACCTAGGGGAGAAGGTTGCAGAAGCAGCCCTGGGCTAAAATATGAGGGTTCCTACTGATGCCAGCAGGATCCGTCCCACTGGGGTTGATCAGAGAGCTGGAGGAGCAAAGCAGAGAGGAGGATGCTTGTTTTCAAGGAGCACTTGGTGCCCAGCGAGTGGTCAGCTAATAAGACTTGCTGCCCCCACTCCCTGTCTTAGGTTTCCTGTCTCCATTTGACGAGAATATTGATATTGGATATTTCTGATGTTTTTTCAAAGCAGGGAAGCTATGCGTCTCCTGGTTTTTACCAGGCCTGGAAAGCCAGCAGCCTCCCAGTGCAGGGTGCTGAGGCTCCCTGTGCTGCTGCTGCGGGCAGGCGAGAGCGGGCTGTGACAAACAGCAAGGAGCTAAAGGCAGGACAAAAAAAAAAGAAAAACCCAGTCTTGGTGCTGCCCTTCTCTGCTGGTCCTTCCCTCTGCCTACAAACCGTGCAGGAGCCTGCCGGGAACATTTTAGTGCAGGTGTGATGAAGTCCTGGCCCTTGTGCCATGAATTTGCCCACAGGAGTTGGTCTGGGGGCAATGACCAAACGTAGAGACCTAGGGGAGAAGGTTGCAGAAGCAGCCCTGGGCTAAAATATGAGGGTTCCTACTGATGCCAGCAGGATCCGTCCCACTGGGGTTGATCAGAGAGCTGGAGGAGCAAAGCAGAGAGGAGGATGCTTGTTTTCAAGGAGCACTTGGTGCCCAGTGAGTGGGGGCTACCTCCAGAGAGGGGAGCAGAGCCACTGGGGAAGCAGAGGAGCAAGATGGACTTGCTGCCATCCTAACAGCGTCCCCTGGGGTGGCCAGGGTCCATGCCCGCTCCCCAGTCCTGTGGCAGCTCTGGGGTGGGAGCTGGTTGAGTTTTCCTCTTGAAGATGCCAGTCTTTTCCCTTGCGATGTGGTGGGGAGGGACCACGTGTGGTGGGTGTTGAGGTCTTGTCTGGGCAGGCTTTCTGATGACCTTCATTAAATGGATGGAAGGTGCTTTTGATGTAATTCCTTCTCCCTTCTGTCCTTGCAGGATACAAAGGAGGAAGTCTCGGAGAAACCAAAGTCTGCTCCGACCGCAGAGAAATACGGCTGGATTAAGAAAAGCAGTGGGGGGCTCCTGGGATTGTGGAAGGATCGTTACATCCAACTACGGAAAACGCAGCTTGTGGTCTATGAGGATGAGGTATGGTCACAGCTAACGGCCTTGAATGAGGAGCAGGATCAGGCCCTCAGTGACACATGTTCCTGCGGTTTGTACTCTTCCCTCCAGCCCATTCCTTTCCAAAGAGCTTCTCCAGTTATCTCCAGGAAGTGTAAATGCTATAAAGAAGAGACAGCAGCTGCATTTTAGAGTATATTATATATTATAAATATTTTAGCCAGTAAATATTTTGACAGTGCTGTTGCCAAAAAAAAAAAAATGGGGGCAGGACATCCTGTGAGAAGGCGAGCAGAGCAAAGCTTTGGGCGGAAGCAGGATATGTGCTATGCGTTTTTTGGCATTTAAAGGATAAAACGGGATTGCAGGAGGCTGACTTGCCACCTGCCGCTTAAGGGGACGGCAGGCAACCTTGCAGCTGCTTGGCACCCCTTGAGCAGCTTGAATTGTTGTTAGCCAGGCTCTTCAGGGTTCCATTTCGCCACTGATGGAGGCAGGGTGAGATTGTGAGTGTTCACTGCCCTCCTTAAGCAGGGAGACAGTCTGGGTTTGGCTCATCCTTTCCCTTTACTCGAGCCAGTACTGAGCAAAGCACCCCTGGGAGCCTTGTCCTGGACTTCCCCTAAGTTCATGGCCTCGTTTAGAGCTGTTTCCAATCAAATGAGAAATAAGTGCCAAGCCAAATCTGTCCAGCGTCTTCATGCGAGAAGAATGGAGAGTGCAGGGCTGGTCCTGCTGGGCTGCAAAGGTGGCTCTTTCCAGAGCCAGGCCCTCGGTTCGTGGGCTAGAAGGGGCTTCTACAAGAGCAGAGTTTGCCCCAAAAGTGAAAAATTACAGTGCAGAGCACAGGCTACAACCCAGAGAGGTTTGAGGTTAAGGGTGGGTAAATCTAAGCCCTGCTGGTGTATGGTGGTTTGAGGTTCATGTGAGCATCAGGATGGAGGAACATTTCTCACTGCACAACTGCGCAAGGACCACATGCCCATGAGGTGTCTGACACAAGGGGATTTGGGTCATCTGTGGGCATCAGGATGATCTAAAACCAAAATCATGTAAAGTTTCTATGCAGCCTGTCAAGGGAAGAAGAATGGGGAAAGGTTTCCGCAGCTGCATTGCTGTGATGGTTTTGGGAACAACAGGACTGACGAATGAGTTTGGTTCTCTTTTTTTTTAAAAAAACATACTATTGCCTAATAAAGGAGATTTGTTCTAAACAGTTTAGGTTAAAGGGTATTACCTCCTCCCCATACGCTGAACCTTCCTGCTCTTCCCGAATCCCAAAGCTTTCTGGAGGCGTTTGTTCTTAGTTTTGAAACGTCAGGAAGAGTGCAAGAATAACGAAATGAGAAGCTAATGTCAGGCGATGAGCAGCCTGGAAGGCAGGCAAAGCGCTGGGTGTTTTTCTTGCACAGGGAGACGCAGCCTGGTCCTGCAAACCGTTGCTGCTCTGGAGTTCGCCTCCCAGCGCCCCGGACACCTGGTGACTCCAGCTGAAGCTCCGGGAACTCGCAGGTTCAAAATCTAGAAACATGACGTAGGGTTTTTTTAAAGGGCATGCCTTTAAAAACAAGATATATGGAGGCTTTCATTACCGCAAGGGAAAAGGAGGCTTTTAAAGTAAGATTAATTTTCATGGACATTCAGAAGAAGGAAAAATCCCAATCATTTAAAGGGTTATTTTATTATCTCAACAAGGAAAATGGCATTTGTAACAACCAGGCGTAATGTTTTCTGGTAGCCTGCGGATTGTGGTAACATCCTGTAATAAATTGCATCTGTAAGCTACAGTAGCTACAAGGTCCCATTATTGTAAATAAGGGATCATGTTAATATCTATAGGCTATTAAATTGGCTTACAGTGAAGTCAAATGTCTAAGGAGAGGAAATTGCTACAAAATTATCTGGTAGCACAATAGGATAGCATGTGATTGTGCAGCCTTACTACAGGGCAACTGAAGGAAATGGCAATTTTCTGCTCTCAGGAGGGGTCCCGTTGCCACAGAATTGCGGCAGTTCATGTTTATTACTGTATTTATCTTCCTTTAACGTGAGTTAGGGCTGTGTTGCTGTCTCCATCTTACAACTGGGGAACTGAGTTTTTGAGATGAGAAGGGCCTTGCCCAATGTCAAAGGAGAGTCTGTGGTGCAGTGTGCTATGGTGGCTTTTATTGCTGGAGCTCCAGCTGCTGTTTTCCGCCCTGGACCTTCTCACGTACCTGCTCTGTGTGGCCCTGGAGACAGACGCAGCATTCCAGACCATCCTCAGGCTGAAGCGTTTTTAAGCGGGATTGTTCAGTGCTTACTGAATCGGGGCCCTAGAAAAAGAAAGGAGATAAAGCCTCAGGCAACAGAAATACAAACACCTTTACGTGTATATCCTAAGTTAGACCTACATGGGAGGGAGGTCAGCTTTTGTGCAGGGGGGCAGGTTTAGAGGCTGAGTGTTTCAGGTGGTCTGAGCCCCTCAGATTTCCAGGAACTGAGCTAGCGACTTGGAGGTGTTGTGCTTTGATCGGTCCCTCCCATGTTGCAGCCCTTCCCGAAGCGGCGCTAATGTTGTCTGTAGCAGTTGTCCATATGCTGGCACGCTTGTTTGTGCCATTGCAGGAGGCTGGTTGTGCTTGTAGCTGAGGTTTGTGCGCACAAAACAAGAGCAGAGGGGATGGCCAACACAAGATGCAGGCAACGACGTCGTACGGTGTCACCAGAAAGTACAGTCTGAGCAGAGCACAAATACTGTATTTATCATCATCAATAGCAATCTCCTGGAATGTGCTCCTGACCTGCCCCAGGAGTGTGTTTCCCATATTGCATCTGTTAGGCTTTGGGTTTGGTTTAAAGCAGGAGCTGCGTCCCGAAGGCAAATTGCAAATGGCTATTGCATTACCTGGAGCAGATGGGGGTGAAAGTCATCCCACCGGGCTTCAGGTTTCTTCAGCAGATGTGAAATGAAGGGAGATGGATTTCTTGTTATCTGCTGTGCCCCTGTCCACAGCACCTCACGTCTGTACCCTCACGTAAACTAAGAATCAAGTGGGCAGGTTATTTGCTAACGCGGTTTCTTGTCTTCTCTCTGCATATTCTTCGAAGAATAAAAATTAAGCCTTTCAGAAGTACAGAGAGCATCTGAGGAACAGGCAGCCCTATGCAGAGAGGCTACACAAATCAATATCATTGCTCCATCCATTAGAAAGCATCAGTCTTGGGTTTGGTTTCTTTCCCCTAAACAATGCAGTTAGTGGTTAAGGTTCAGGTTTTTTGTTGTTTTGGTTTTGGTTTTTTTATTTTTTTTTTTTAAGTGTATTATTTGACAGGGGAAAAAACCTGCTAGGCAGAGTCTTCTAGAGACCAGAGCATCCACTCAGCATTTAACAGTCATGCAGTTAACATCTGCATTTTGCCCCTGGTAAAGCGATAGCAATGTGTACCCAAAAGTGATTTATTAAAACGCTTTGAGATCCTCCAGTGGAGAAGTAAATTATCATTTTGGGCAGTCTAGACATTGTACACCGAGGGTCACAGCCCACAAATGTGTGTCAGTGAAGAGGTCTTTGCTGGAAATCTTACCTTCATATAAAAAAAATTTCAGTGGGTCTTTTTTCCCCCTTTTTATCAAGTTTTCCTTAAGGAAACTGTTTGCCAAGTGTGATTCTTTGGTTAAGCACATGCATTAATATTTTTAGGTGTTTAGTAATTTTCTTAAGGGCCAAGCTTACAGACACATACATGTTTAAGTTAAGTTGCAGCGTCCACTCCACAAATAGCTAATGGAATTGTTTTTCTGCATTAAATCATGGATGTAGGGGGTTTTGTACCAGGGTTTTAAGGGTCTTACTGATTGTTCCTTACAGCAAGCATGAAAGCGATTTAAAAAACGAGCCCTAAAATCTGTAGAGGAAAAGAGAAAGGTGGCCTGATGGGAATTGCCTGCCTTGATGGGGAGCAAATGCAGCACCAGCCTTGTGAGCTGTGTGCTGCGGGGAGGTGCGGCCACCGAGTGAGGACCCAACCCTCCTGTCTCGGGAGGATGTAACAGAATTGCTTTAACTTCTTTGGGACACCAGAGACCAAATGGAGTGGGAGCTTGTCCAGAATGCAGGTCTCTGGAAGCGAGCTTGTCTCTGCATGATGCTGAGGATCCTTCAGGTCCCAGGAGGTTGAAGGGACCCCGACACCCATAGCAGGGTCAGGTCTTTCGGTCTTTATCTGAGTGGCGCAGGGCAAACATAAAGGATCTCTTTGTGACCCAGGTGGGCTCACAGAGAGGGGATGGCCATGTGCCAAGGGTAAAACAGAAACAAAAGCCCCATTCTGGCACTCCTTGAACTCAGATGCTTTTCCTTTGCCCTCAGACATGGAGTTTTCTTATTTCTCTGGCAGCTTTCTTCCCCTCCCTCCCCGAAGAGGATAACTTACTTGAGAAGTTCAGGTCTCTGAGATGATGGAGCCGTAGCTTGCACAGTCAAGCCAGGGCCCCTGGAAGACAGGGTCCTGCATGTCCCCATCCTCGCTGCCCCTGTTCCCTGGCCAGGGAGGAGAGGGGCAGCTGGATGCCAAAAGGCAATACCATGGCAAAAACACAGCTCTCCACCCTGCCAAGTCCTTCTTGCCCCCCCAGCTTGGTGCTCCGCTCTTCTTAGGAAGTGGAGGATGGCTTGCACAGGATCAGAGGGAAGCCTCACCTCCAAGAGGCAGGAAGGCTGGTGTGGGCAAGGAGGGTGGCATAGGCTCTGCTGCTCTCGAGAGCAGGGAGGGTGGGCAGGAATCCTTGTGCTGGTCGCCGGTCAGAGTGCTGCCAAGTCACCTACATCCCGAGCCCAGCAAACTTTCACGTCAGAGCTGTGATGTGGGCGGTCGTCCACCAAAGGCCACGATGAGATCACCCATCCCTGAGGCATGTATTCCTGACCTCACCCTTCTCTGTCATTTCTTGGCCGCCAAGGGGTTATTATTTCCATCCCTGTCCTTTTGCAGTGACATTGCCATACCAGGATTGCAGTGGGAGCCTTGTGCCTTCAAAGGGCTCAGAACGTCAGCAGGATTTTATCTGCCAGGTTTTAGGTTTGGGCAGGATTAATCTCCTCCTCCCAGTATCCATTTTCCCAGTTCTCTGGTCACATTCACCTACTCAGTGTTAAATGAAATAAACAGTGATGTCATTAAAATAATAAAACTAAATTAGATCCAGACATCCCTCGGTAGCTCAGAATTTGATCTGTGTACCGGCATTGGCTCTGCTGGGCCCCCGTCCCCAGATAGGAGGGTTGAAAAAAAAAACCAAACTAAACACAGCCTGAGCTCTGCGCAGTGACTTAGATGTCAACTGGTAAAGGGAGGAAATTCCCCACAGCCCACTTCCCTCTGAACTCTCCATTCCCGGCCTCCAGCCACGCAGCAGCTTCCTGGCGACGACACGTTTCCTCATCCCACACCCCCTCTCCGCTACAAGAATTGCTAAATACAAACTCATACGGGTACGAGGAGCTGCCTTGGGAGCGGAGCCTAAGCTGGGGACAGTCATGGCCAGCAGTTTTAATTTAGGAAGGTAATAGAGAGGTTCATGAGGCATGCTGACTGTAGCACTTTACTGGCAAGAACTGCTCCGCGATTCTCAGTGCTTATTTGTGTAATACTGAGGAAAAGGGAGCTTCGGTCTCTTCTGGGCTACTGAGACATGGAGAATATTATCTGCCCAGCATTACACTGCAATTCCTATTAGGGATGGTGCTCCGCAGCTGAACTGAGCCACGCACCACGTGGGGAATTTTAGTTATGTTACTGGGAGAAATGAGCCAAGATCACGGCCGGCAGTCATCAGTGGAGATACACCAGAGATAAATATTCCCCACTGAGACGCTGGCCCTGACAGTTTTGCTGGCTGTATGGGACTGTATTTCCAACCCTAAGCATTCTGACAGCTCAGAGCATGGCTGCAAGAGGAGCGTGTCCCAGCCGTACGTGGCTCCCACTGACCTTGCTGAGGCTTGGCGCAGCAGTGGGGCTTGCCTGTTATCTCCGCTCTGCCTTGGGCTTCCTGGGGGGGCCGCTTGGACCGTCATGATGCTTGCATCGTCTTCCCTGTGGAAAAGCAGAATAACATCTGCTGCGTTCATTGTGGGGAGGAGGCAGCGTCGCCAAGCTAAGGGGAAGCCTGGGGAGTGCTCTGAGATCATGCCAGGAAGGTTTGTAGAAGTGTTTCGTATTATTCCTCCTTCCTATGCCAGGACTGCCAGCACATTCTCAGCCTGTGGCTGGGGCAGGGTGATGGGCAAAGACCTTCCCACCTTAGTTCTGGCTGCAGATCCCTGGACAAGGCCAACAGAGATGGCAGAGGCTGGTGTTACTCTCCACAACATGTTATTTGCTCAGCCACTGTGGACCACTAGCCACAATCAGCCTGTAGCTTAAAGATTAGAGTGTTTTCTTGATGAGATGCCAGCCTGATTTATGGGGGCTTGCTGTCTGCATGCAGGTTATTTTTAAGGCAGAAGAGCTTTTACACAGATGCAAGGGGAAGACATGCAGAGTTTGATGGTATATGATTGATTTCAGTGCCTTCTATTCATAATAATGTTTCATTCCCTCTCTGCAGGATGAACAGAAGTGCATAGAAACAGTGGAGCTGGAGAGTTATGACAAGTGCCAGGAACTGCGTGCGCTACTAAAAAAGAAAAACCGTTTCATTTTAATCCGCTCCCCGGGTAAGAAGGTAGGATTGCCTTTCTCATCACCCTCAAGTCTGCAGACTCCAAAATGAGTTCCCAGGCAGCTGCACCCAGAGCAGATGAAAGGCTCTGAGATTTAGCGCTTTGGCAACTGGGAGACATGACCTATAGCTGTGAATGGTCTGCAGTGCGTAAGGAGGAACGCCGCTGTCTTGTAGACTTTCTTCTTGTGACGGGAAAAGGGTTTTCCTGCAACTCAGCTTTTTCCTCTTGATGTTTTTCCTGCCTTATCATTTTCTTTCTTCCAGTACTCCCTGAGCAGTGGAGAAATGACCATTCCCTGTGGTTCCCCCATGTGCTCTGGGCGAGGAAGTGTCCCTGTCCCAGCTGCATGTGCTGTAGCTTTGCTTAACTTCCAGTGAAATCAATGATCCCAATCCACATACTGAGATGGTGCCTGGAGTTGTAAGCGTTGGTCTGAGAAACTCCAGCGCAGTTACTTGCAGCCAAGCAGTTCCTACGAGGAAAGATTTATTTTGAAGGATTTATAAAACTCTGCATCTTTAGTGTCCTGCGCAGTATCTGGTTAGATCCAGAACCTAACAACCAGGCTGGAGTTGCAAAGAAGTTACACATCCATCTGAGCGTATGAAAGGACATGTAGGTACACCATCGCCACACATCTTTGGAAGTTCTCCTTAGTTCCTACTTGCATGCTATCCATTTCAGCATCTTTATGGGCTAGGATGCTTCTGTTGTTGCTCTGAGGCGTCGCAGTTTGACTTACATCCTTCTAATTTAAATGTGATTTTATTGACATCAGAGTTCCTATGAAACCTCCCCATGCAAACCTGAGAGGTTGTGAGGGAAAAAACATACTCATTTCCATAAGAATGTGAACAGGCAAAAATACCAACTTGCCTGCGCTTCCCCATCTCCATTTTGTTTAAATAAATGGAGACTGTTTAGTCATTGTTGTCGTTGTTGCTTATTCTTTCATTCCTGTCACTTAGTGTTTATTCGTATAATAAGACCCCAGCTGAGTTCAGAGCATCCTTGTGCTAAACTTCTTTCAAGACAACAAAACAAGGACTGTCCTGCCCCAAAACACTCACATGGGGCGGAGAGAGAAGGTGAATGATGTTTGGTTTGCAAGTAGGTGTAGTCTGTATTGGGGAGAAAAGTGATATTAAGCACCATGCACCAAGGTGATGGTAGCCTGGAAATTTGCACCCTGGGCTAGCGAGCTCCTGCTCAGCACTGGATCCCAGAGCAGCGAGCCTCTCCAGTCTGAGGGGAGGTTTAGCATTGGGTTTGTAACTTGATTAATCAGAAATAATGTGAATTTTAGATTGGCAGTGGCTAACCCCGGCAGGCTTGGTGTGTTTTCTAGAGGGTGGCTCAATAACTACAAGTGCACACCTACTGCCAGGGAGGCAAAGTAAAAGCCTGTGTGCTCAGAGATGGGTGGCATAGTAGGAATTATTGTTACCTGCAAGTATGTTACTGGGAGAGGTGAAGTGTGTAATAGCTGCGTATGTCTCTGCACGAATCAACACAGGCTGTGAGACCTGTTCCTAAACCTTTTATTTCTTGCTAGGGGAATGGTATGCCCAAACTCTGCCCCGAAAGGGTAACTTCATCCTTTTGGCATGTTGGCGAGTTTACAGCTCCCCTGTTTTTCATGCCACTGATTAAATGGAGACCTAGATAGAGGCTACTTTTCATAAGGCTGTTTTGGTGAAAAGAAGGGCTACTTAAATGAAAAGTTCCCTGTTTGTAGCTTCCCTCCCACCCTCCTTTTGGCTGGGAATCTGGTGAGGGTGTTGACACACAACATACTTTGGCAGATGTTAGAACAGGCTTCAGTTAGGAGGCCAATGTACACAACTGTCCTTCTTCTGTTTTGAAATTGCAGCTGTGGCGATATATATCAGCTGAACATTTTCCATTTGGGAGGCTTGCTGCCATCCGGCAGTTTAAAATTACCCTGTGAGCTGCCTTGCCAAGCTCTGCCAGATCTTGCTAGGGGGTTTTCTTGCCCCCTCTCCTGGGCACAATGCTGAGGAATGCAGAAAGCCAGTGAGTTTGTGGGACTTAGGAGCAAGCTAGGAAAGGCCATTTCTGTTTTGGTGCACAAACAAGCATTTCCCTGTTGAATACAGGGAGCCCAGTTTAGCTGCAGGGGAGTCCCAGTTTAAATGTTGGATGGGATATTCTAGAAGAGCAGGGGACACGAATCAGTCAGTTAAAACTACTCTGCAGCTAGAGTTGCGCCCGAATAAATAAGTTGCCTTGCTAAATACCAGTGTTTGATGGATGCAGCCCAGGTTCTGCTTGCCCTGTCCACAAGGATGACATTTGTGTTAAGTTGTGGCAATATGAGCATGTCACACGGCTGCACCAGTATGAAACTGAATGAATGCGTTGCCCCCTGAGCTTCGGTTCCTCAGCAAAGGAAGCTGGAAGTGTGCAAAAGACCCGTTCTGCTTAGAAATCTCAAATGCTTCGTTCCACCCCCAGCAATTAAATGAAAACTATTGGATGCAGAGAGCTGAGCTTGTAAGAAAGGGTGGCAGGCTTGGCCTGGAGACTTTAAAACATACTCATAATGCAAAAAGCAGTGTAAATGATGCTTGGTGTGAACTGCCTAGAGACTACAGAGATCGGCACAAGTCTGGTATTCAGCGGGTCTGAAAGCCTTCAGCTACAGGGAAGCCTTAAGAATGGGAAGAAAGAGGGTGGTACTAAAGGAAAGAGTCCACGAGCAAGCACTGCAGCTCCCCACACGTCCTTTCCTAGCATGGCCAAGCACAAACTCTGCACCTGCTTATTTTTCCATTGCTTATTTTTCCCTTAGTCGCCTTTGGAGGTACCTGCAGCTGCCATCACCAGGGCCCCAGCCTGGAAGCTGCAGTAGATCGCGGTGAGGCACGTTCGCCCTGTGCACAGAGGAGTCTGCTCCTGGGGCCTGCCAGCTTGGCAGAGATGCTGCCTTATTCCCAGGGATGAGGTAGCTCTTGGTTCAGCTGCAGAAAACCACAAGAATCCCCTAACTGACAGTCCCTTGGCTTCCACTTTTCCCTCCATGATCTAAACTGACAAAGTCATGTAGCAGGTGGCAGGAGGTGACCTCACATCTGGCAGATAGACCCTGGTGCACTCTTGGTACTTACTGACCCAGCTCTGCTCTGGCTTCTGCTGGAGGTGACCACCCCATAATAAAAGTCAGCAGAAGGGAACACATTCCCACACCTAACCCAGCAGCTCACAAGCAGTTCACAGCCCAATTTAGCCCAGCCCTACTGAACTGAAGCCACCAACAGGCTTTGCACTGAAATGACTGAGGAGCAAGCACATCCGCCTTCAGATCAGCAGCATCTAGCAGAATTGCTCAGCAAAGAGCTAGTGTTGGTGAAGGTCTTAAACTGCAGCTATATGGTCTTCCAGAGCTTGTTTGTTCAATCATTTAGTGCAGGTACAATAGACTGACCCTGAGAACGCTTCTCTTTCCTGGAAAGCAGGGTCAACATAGCCATGAGGCTGTCACTGCTTGAAGAGACTGATGTCTCCGAGAAGACGTGGAGCAATCGGGGACACTGTGCTCGCTGTCATCACGGACAGTGACCCGTGTGTGAGCCTCTCATTACATGACTTCTAGCCAGGAATTCAGCGGGAGCTGACTGGCCATGCTGTGCTCTGGGTTAACTGGCAGTAAATTGCGTAGTCTGTATTCATGGCTTACAATGGTCACTATCACATTAGGTTTAGCCATGACAGCTTTTCCTGGCACACCAGCCTGTTGTTTACGGCATGACTCAGTCTCAGCTGGCTTAGCAAGAAGGAGAGCAAATGTGCCTGCTGCCCTCTTCGATTTGGTGCCACTCACTCTCTACCTTAAATTGCTGCTGGAGAACAGACCTTGCTTAAGGTTTTGTGGGGAGCTTTCATCTTCAGGTGCATCCTCTGATATCTGTGAACACTCCAATGAGTAAAAATACAGACAAGATAAATTCACTTGTGTCTTGTTTGTAGAGGACCTGGGAGTCTCAGACTAGTGTACAGAGCCCCAGTGGCAGGCAGGACTGAGTCCAACTCCTCCAGCTCCTTCCTGCCTCCTCCCTGCAGCCGTCTGCTTTATAGAGAGTGTCCACCCTGCTCTGGGTTAGCCCCTTCTCCCCAGTGCCGTGGCTGAGCACGTGAGCCACAGATGGATGCAGACAGACAGGGGGACTGCAAGGTGACAAAGAGACTCTGGCCAGTGGTATCCTGAGCCCCAGCAGCATGACGCTTCCTTGGTGTCTGTGGATATTGTTCTAAAATGGAGAAAAAAAGTTTTCCAAGAAAGATAAGTGGGTGTACTGGGAGGAACTGGCTGCGAGCCTCGAGGCTGCCCCTCTGTGTCACAGCCCCAGGGACTTGCGCAAGCAGGGAGCCGGGCTGCAGTGGCTGGAGTCTGGCATTGCCCACGCTGCCCCCTCGCCGGGAGCAGGGTCCCACGCAGAGTGCTGCCTGCCCTCCCTTGCCCAGCCCATCGGGAAACCGGAGGGCTCCTTCTGCTCATGCCTTGGGAGCATCTTTCCAGGAGTCCCTTTCCCCCCAACACCCGTTGTGTCTGTGCTACACCGTATGGCAGAGGGTTGCCTGCCAGAGGGACATCTCGGCTTCTCATTAAAGACAAACCACCACCCCGAGCCTTCGCTCTGCCCTGCCGCAGGGTTGCTGACACCAACGCTTAGTCACAGTCTCAGCTCCAGGAGGCCAGAGGCTTTTGAGGAAGCTTGAAGCAAGGCAGGAATCTGTCCCTTGAACAACATGTACGGAGATTTCTAAACCCTGGTGCAGGCTGCCAGGTCTTTGCCAGGCAGTGCAGCAGCTCAGCTGCTCACAAGTAGAGCTTTCTCATAAGCTTTTATAATCACAAAGCTTTGGGGCAAAATCGTTTCTGAACAAAAAAAGTTTTTAAGCACACACAAAACCAGGCCTGCTTGGACTAAAACAAAATCTGGCTGTCGCTCTGTTTTGGAGCCTTGCCTTCCCTTAGGTTCCCTGGTTAGCCCGGCCCTTCTGCGTCTCAGACAAAGGGCTCTTTTTGCAGCAGGCTGTGGTTCAGGCCCTAACCTCTCCTCTGAGCTCTCAGGAAGACATGTGGTCCTGTCACCTTATGTGCAAACTAATTGAACAAATAATCTTCTCCCAAGTTGCTTCTTAACTCCCTGCTTGCCGTGCTGGTTGTGAGGGTCTGGCACTTTGTCGCTGTGATGTGCGGATGTAAAACCGTGGCACTGAAGCAAGGAATAAGTGCAGGAGGGAAGGGCAGCTGGCTTCTAGCTAAACAGCAGGAGCGGGCGTAAGGAGATCAGGCTTTAGTTCTGCAGAATTTCTGATGGTACCTTCAAAAGTTGCTGAGACCCAAAACAGTTGCTGCTTTGTTGTGCCATAAACAAAACAGGGAGCTGCTAAGAGCAGTCGACTGTCAGTCACTGTTAGCTTTGTCACCCTCATTTTATATAGTTACTGGTTTATATAGGCACTGTTGTAATTTCAGAATGTGGGGCCTCATTTACAAAAAGGCCGGGACTACAACTGCTCTTGAAGGCAATGGGGAGGTGCAGAATACCTGTAGGATGTTAAATACCCAAAAAAACCTATTTCAAAAACCAAGACCCTGCTAGTATGTGGTCTGGGTGAGCCTCTCTGTATCTCACCTCCCCATCTGTAAGAGACAGATAATTTCAGTTGCTCTGAAAAGCAATTTGTGGAGCCCCCAGATATTGTAGTGATAAGCAGCAAAGAAAAGATTGTCGGGGGAATCAGTAATTCTGTTTTCGGGGGAGGGCTTGAGCGGAGTGCAATCAATAAGATGTACTGACCCACGAGGATAAAACACACGATGGGATAGCTCAGGAAGAAGTGCTACCCCTGTCATTAGGGATGGTGCTAGGAGGAACACGCACAGCGGGCTGCGTTAGGACTGCCCCGGCAATGTTGGGATTGTCTAATTTTTAAGTGCTTGATTTTGGAATGTTGATGAAGTTGTTTAGCGCAAGAGCAGTTCTGTGTGCCTGTGCAGTGCGGATTAGGGCACCGCATGGAGCTGTTTGGATCCAAGCCAGTCTGCCACAGAGCCACCTGTAATGTGCAGATGATATTTCTCTCACCTGAAGTGTACTTTGGAGCAAAGCTACATAATACTGGTGAGGCGCTCGGAGAGCACAGCAGTGAACTAAATACCATCCTACCTATTGTTCCTGATGTGGTCAAGAAGAGATTCGAAACACTGAGCACAGCCCTGGGACTGCCCTGGAGGAAGAGGAGAGCTGGCTGAAGGGAGGACAGGCCATACGATCCCCCATCAGTCCCCCCTTATTTGTGTCCCTTGCTTCTTGCCAGCACCTCTTGTATGGCCGACTCTTCCCTTCTTCTTAGGACCCCAGAAAGTCTATGTCTGTAGCTCTCACTGCCGTATTTCTTCATTTGCACACAGAAAAAGTTATGGCTAATGTTTTCACTTACATTGTCCTCATGCCTCATCACGTCCGTGCGTGGCTGAATCGGGCTTTGTGCAGCCAAGGTCAGAGCCCCGGATTCCTGTATCAGTTCTGTTCTGCAGAGCCGCAGGAACAGGGAAGCAGGCAGAGCCCGCTGCACGCAGCCTTCCCGTTGGTTGCAGCCTGGGGGGAAGTTGGAGATAAAATACTTTATTGCATCTGAGCCAGCACAAAATTTCTTGGCCTTTCAGTCTGATGCTCTATACAGTGTGACCATTTGCTTTACAACTTGCTGCTGCTCTAGGAGCTATTCTGAGTGTTTTGCAGAAGGAAGAAACTCTTACTTTCTTACTACTTTAGTTACTAGTTGCAAAAATAAAACTACAGCAACAAGCTGTTCAGCATAACAAAATCCTGTTCATGGGAGCTATGAAGTGCAGTACTTGCCAAAGCGCAAAGGAATCTGTAGTTTAAACACAGGCTGGAACTGGATGTTATATAGAAACAGAAGTGATACACAGAGAGCAGGGAGCTACCTCTCTGTTCCCGGCAAGGAATGCTAAGGCACAAATTGTCTCTCTGCTCTTGCAGGTTCATGATATCAAATTTCAAGCTCCAACTTTGGAAGAAAAGGAGTCGTGGATAAAAGCTCTTAATGAAGGGATCAATAGAGGCAAAAACAAAGTATTTGATGAGGTAAGAGGAACAGTTTTCAAACTCCTGTATTTCTGTGTCACTTCTCATCCACTGCCTTTTCAGCTAAAAGCAGAACTTGCCTGAACCCCTGTGTGCTCCTTGCATGCCTGCCATGGTTGAAGGAAAGAGAAAGATGGTATTCAAGGCAAACCAGGTCACATCCCTGCAGGCTGGGAGCTTTTAGCCACTTCAGTTCCCAGCCCAAGAAGGTAAAACATGTAGAGAGCCGTTTGCACCATCCTACGTCCTGCTGCTTTTCCCTTTCTTCTGGCCAGGGTTAGCTGCAGGGAGATGGGGGCGGCTGGTTGAGTGGACGGTGTGCCGGAGGAATGGTTCATGCTGCTAAGAGTTAACATCTCATCAGGAGGCCCACAGGACACGAGAGCTCACCCAAGTCAGTCTGAGGTGGTCTGCTGGGTTTGGGGTCAGCGAATGCTGGGCTGTTCCCTTTTCCCAGTGGAAGTGGCTGGTGCAGAGAAGCAGCTGCAAGCACTGAGCTATGTAGAGCAGGGGCTGCAGCCTGGAGAGACCTGCCTTCCCCACACTGCCATGATCCCCAGCACCACGCAGCCTGGAAATGGAGGTATTTGGTTAGGACATAGCCCAGTCTTCAAGACTGGAAAAATACGAAGTGACTCAGGCCACCAGCTATTCCGCCTGCAGTCTGGAGAGAAGTCTGGTGGAAAGTTACTCCATGGCCCCAGCCAAACCTGCCTGCCTCTCAGCTGGCTCCAGCACACCTGCGCTCCCAAATTCTCCAAGGATGAAAATTGCACATCCTAGAGCCTGACCAACCTTGCCCTGCTCCGTGTTACCCTATAAATCAGCCCTGAACTAAAGCAAGCAGCAGTATCCTGCAGTTGTTTCAGTAACTGAAAGGAAGTGCACAAAACCACCATCGCAGGAATGACTCAAGAAGAAATGAGCAGGGTAATGAGGGGACAAAGCAATTGGCAAGATCTGTTTAGCAAAGGAAACCGAAGCAATGAGTAGAACTAGTTTTGAGAAAAGGGCTAAGTGCTGCGGGTTTGGTGCTAGAGATGCAAACTCTGAAAACTTGGGCTTTGCTTTTATTCAGCAGAGGGCAAAAGCAGGAGGAGAGGCTGGAACGTGCTCCTTTGTTGCCAAGGCAAATGGCACTCGGTGTCAGGTTTTTTCTGGTGGTGGGGTGCAGTGGTTCCTCGGGCTCTTGGACCAAGTGGGAAGCAGCACAGGGAATTAAAGGAACCAGCTGGGACCAGTAGCAGCCTGGGAAGATAACACCCAGAAGCAGAGAGCTTAGCAGCCCAGTCTGCTCTCATGTTTCAGTGGGTGGGAGATGTGATGTCTTGTACTGCAATGCTGCTCAGCCCCTGCTGGAGCCATCCCACGCTGGCTTGGAGCTGCCTGGAGGGGCACGGCACGTGGCTCTCCAGTGGGCAGTGGTCTCTGCACACCCTCTTGGCAGCATGGCAAGGTGGGATCCCAGGTCACCTCCCTGCCCCGTGGCCTGGGGTTATCCTCCTTACGGGGACCCAGGTTCTCAGAGGGAGCCAGCCTCTAATTCTTGTTCATTCCAGTATGGATCAGACCTCAGATTTAAAGTGTTTCTGCGCTGGCCAGGCACAAGCTAACAGGTCAAGCCCTCAACTGGCTTGGATTAGCTGTTCTCTACTGAAAGAGCTGTAAAAACACTCTGCCATATCAGCCAGGGATTTGGACCCATTTTTCCCTTTAAATCCCTGTTTTACCCTGGCCACCTTTCCTATTGTACAAACTTGTGGCCAGCAAACGAAGGACACACTGACATTTCACCTTCCCCAGTCGCTGGTGCTGCCCCTCTGCATGGAGCAGACTCCAGCCCTTGGCCATCGCAGCATGGGAGGGTGGTCAGTCACAGAGCCAGCACAGAGCAATACCTGCCAGGGGGCTGGGACCTCCTTTCCACATGCAGGAGGCAGTGGATTTCTCATCTGATTCCAGGAAATAAATGTGTTAATTCAGCTAGAGTTGCAATTAATCCAGGTCACTGCTCACACCTTCTCTTCAGCATCCTGCAGTCATTAGAGCTGTAGAAGGGAAGGTCTGTAACGAAGCACTGCTGATACAGTTCACAGTCAGGTCACGGTTATTAATGAGCTTTCACCTCTAAGATGGCAACAGCAATTTCGGCGCTGTGCTCTGCCACATGCAGGAGCTGGTCCAAGCCCAGGCTGCGGTGAGGACAACAAAGCTGCCTTGTGTCCTTCCTTCCCTGCCTTTTAGGTAGAGGGGAGGTTAGCGATCACAAACCTCTGGAGGTTGGACCCTTTGCTTTGGAGTCTCTTTAGATAAACACAGCTCAGTGTAGGACAGATGCCTTAAATATCCATCACGTACATGCAGGGCACTGCACGCAGGCTGTAACTAAGACCTGAGGCAAAGACTGTAGTGGTGAAATATTCAAAAGCCTCCTGGATCCAAATGCTCCATCGCTTTGTGTGTGACAGTGAGGACTTACAGATTTATCTTGAGAAATTAATGACCCTCTTCCTTTTTTTCTTTCCCTTTTAAAGGTGAAAGTAGACGAGAGCCTTTCCTTGGACCATGTAACTCGGGACAGAGTGAAGATGACCCACGGACGCAGGCCACCCACAAGAAGTCACCTAAAGGAGGTACGTGCACCCCCCTGGGGTGAGCCACCTCCCCAGCTGGGATCACCAAGAGCTGCTCCTTCCACCTTAGGTACAAAAACCCCAGGCTAAAACCCAGGTACAGAGAGCCCAGAGAAAGCTGACGAGGGAAACGGCTTCCTCCGGGAAAGACCATGCCAGCACCTCTCTAACGAAGCTCCAGGTTCCCATAGATCTGTAGTTGCTGCAACACGTTACGATATATTTAGCTTTCCATAACTCACAAGCTGCTTCACCGTCTGGTGACAGCCTTTATAGTTTCACTTTAATCAGAAGAGACCGAAGCTCCTATATTTATTTTCTAAGAAGCGATGATTTTGTAGCCACAGTGGTCTAAAGGTAGAACTGCACGGCTTGTGGGGAGAAGCTGTGTTTTTATTAAGCTAACTGGAAAAAGCAGACAAGCTTTCAAGCTTACAAGACCTTCCTTAGGTCTGAAACAGAATACATTACTAGTAACACAAAAAAAAAAAAAAAAAGAAGGAAAAACCACCACAAAATAAACCTGCAGTTCATTTCTATGGGAGAGGTTCTTACTAATGTTTGATCCCTGTGATTTATGAAAAAGTTGCCACAGACAGATTGATATTTTAGCAGAGCATTAATCTCAACCAAGGAACGTTTTTAAATCAAACCTTCTTTCTTCAAACTTCCAAAACTCTGACTTATGTGTCAGCACAGCAGTCAGATGACCCTCATGCAGAAAATGAGATGCCTCCAGACTTTTTACTTTGCATAGAAATGGAGGAAAAGTGTCTCTTCTAGAGAAATGCATGGGAATGCATGATAGATTCCCAGCCACTCCTCCAGAAAACCGCAGAAGAAAACATGACAAAAGTCACAGCAGCAATGAAGGGTGGATTCTCTGTTGCCTAATGCGAGTTCAGGAAGGTAGGAAGCCCTTCTCTAGGAACTAAAAAGATCTCTCTGCCCTACCCAGCTCACTAAATTCACAAGATACCTCTGAGGTTAATACCTGTAAGACCTCTTAAAAATTCAGAAGCAGGAAGGAGGGGAAAGGGAGGGGATGGAGCCTGCAGAAAGATGCATATCGCGGCTGCTGGCTGCAGTATTGTCAAGGAGAAGGGATGAACGATGATTTTCAGTGTCAAAGCAGGCCAGGTGAGGACAGGTCAGGGCCAGGCTGCCAGGACGCAGCTTGCCTCTGTCTCTCTGATGGGCTGCAAAGGCAAAGAGAGATCTTCACTAAATGCTTTGCACTGCAGGGGTCTGGCCCTGGCTGCAGCTGTGCCTTCGTGTGGTTTTGGGTTCCCTCACACAGGATCTGGCACCGCATTTCTCCCTCTGGGGCACTGAGCTTACATGCTTCAGTGTCTTTACTAAGTCCACCCCTTTTAGGAAAACCCCCCTACTAGAATTAGAATGATTTGCACACAGCCTGTGGTTTGGAGGAGGTTTAACCAGCTGAGGCTTGGCCCTGGTAAGACAGGGATGACATCAGGTTGGAGGAAGCAAGCAATGATGTTACAATAGTATCCCTGGCCAAGCGACCTAAAGATCAACTTGGTTTATATGTTCAAGTAAAAATATGACAGTCCCAAAAGCAGAAAGCAAGTGTGCTTTGGGTAGGCATGTTGTAAATGAAGGAGGTAGAGGGGTCCAGCTACCACAGGATAAAGAATTAAAATGTGTCAGAGCTGACCGCTTAGCACCAACAGGAAAACCAAGAAATAATGTTACAGTGGAACAGGCTTTGAGATGTTCTTCTCAAAGGAAGTAGTAAAATAAGTTCTGTGCTCTTGTCCTAATTCTTGACTGCTTATGGTTATTGGCTTTGATATTCTCGTGCAAGTTGCTGCACTATCAGGCAGAAAATAATTTGGCAGCAAAACACTCATGACGTTGACAGAACATGCTGATCTGGGGAAAAAGCGGGGCTATGCAGGGGGATGGAAGGGCTTCACTCGATGCATTCAAGATTTGCCGCAATGTACGTGACTTGACCCAACTTTCTGCTTTGTTAGGTGAAATGTTTGGGACTCACGATTATCATAGCTCATTAAATTTTAGCATAGCAGATCACATTGGGTTTCACTTATCAGATTAACGCTGGTAGAGCTGGCTACTGCTGTTAAGAGGGTAGCACAGGGTGGTGCTGCGTGGAAGAAGCGCAAGCTCCATAGATTGCTCTTGAGTTACAGAAAAAGCTGCTCTTAAGAGTTTTTGTTACCAGTCAGATTCTTCTTGCAGTTTTGACAGATCTAAGTATTAACAGGGTGGATGTGTGAACCAGCAACCCCTCGCTTGCCATGCTGGTTGTGAGGGTCTTGCACTTTAACTTGAAAAGTTAAAGGATGGAGCATAGGATTGATGATGGGATAGATATTGAAAAAGTTCTCTCTTGTATTTCAGGCTGCCAAGTCTACATCAGATGGTATCCTACGACTAGATCTGGATATAGTAGACAATGGACCGCCAAACTTGGATTCCACTATCAGCGAAAGTGACAATGCACCACCTCAGAAAGAAACTCCAAAGCCACCTATGCCACCTACAAAACCCACTAGCACAAAAGAAAACCAAGATGCAGAGGACAATGTTCCTGACCAGGAACATAAAAAACCTCTGTCTCCTCCGTTGCCTCCAGATAAGAAGCTTAAGGAAGGCATAGCATTAAAGGACATTGTAAATGCCACGGAAGAGGACTCTGTAAGCCCCGAGGAGCATGTGGAAGGATCCGAAGCACCAAGTGAGGAGAACAGAGAGAACCTCATTGAGGTCAGCAACAGGGTCGTAGCGAAAGCTCCAATTCCTCTTCCTAAGAGTGTGCCAGACAAGCTAAAAGTAGCTTGGGACCAACCAGGCCCTGAGCCTAAAAACACAGAAGACTTGAAATCATCAGGAGATAGTAGCAAAGACAACCTTGCTGAGATTGCCGGTGCAGATGTTACAAAGCCTCCTGTTCCTCCTAAGGTTCTGTCAGAAAAAATGCTAGCCACAATGAACTCCAGCCATGGTGACCTGGAAGCTGGGGTTCAGGAAGACCTGGAGTCTGGCAGCTCCAAGCCCCCAGTGAATGGGATCTCAGCCAGTGAGGCGGCAGAGTCCACATCCCCAACAGTTGAAACTGAAGAAGGAAATGGGAGAACCTCTGCCGAGAAGGAACAGCAAACTTCAGCAGAAGAGACAGAGACTTCCTTAGCTACAGAAACAGGCCACGAGGGTGTAAAAGCAGCTATTGAGAAGAAAGTGTCTGTGGAAAGAACTTCATGTCTCAAACTTCGCAGTTCTTCTCTGGGAGACTTGCTGTCCGATTTCAAAAATACACAGAGAGCACTTCCAGGCCAAGGTTTCCCCGAGGATTCCCATCACTGCTTAGCTCAAATGGAGGAGAAAGTTGCTAATGAAAGGGAGAAGGCAGAAAAACTTCTGCAGAAGGTTTTACGTGAAGGGTTGGAACAGGCCCAGGAGGGGAATGGAACCCCAATGGTGGCAGAGACATTGCTCAATGAGGCAGTAGAACAACTTCGGCAAGCTACACAAGTTTTGCAAGAAATTAAAGAAGAGAGAGAAAAAAGAGAACTGAAAAAAGAAGCAACACAGAAACAGAAAGAAAAGCAAAAGGATCTAGTGACTCTTTACAGGAGAAGTGCTCCCTGACCTACTCTTCAAAGACACTTCTTTCTCAAAATCAAAGCTAAACATTTGCCATTTATGATTTGTACCATTGCTAGGCCAGTGTTTAAAAGGTGGTGTTTTGCTGTGCACGCACCTTGTTTATGGGACAGAATTGAGCTTTCAGTTATAGCATCTTTCTATCTTTCTTCATGCTGTACATACCAGTCTGGTTCTAATCCCCTTAGCACAGCAGAAGGTTATAGGACATTGAACGGTTTCGAAAATGTGAATGCTCTTTAAGGACTCTGTCCAAGTCCTTTCAATGGATCAGGCCTTAAAAGTTACTGGCAATCAAACCAAGCCAGATTTTTGAAAGGAGCAGAATGGCTATTCTAGCAAAAGCCCCTGTCTATCTGTATTTACAGACAAGCAGATACCAGGTTACACTGGCGCCTATCTGGTTTTCCTGGTTAAATCATTTAAGGATAAATGTAGTCAGTGTTTGTTCACTTGCTGGCAAGGTTTCCCAGACCACCTGGCCCTGTGACATCTAGGAATGTCAAGATAAATGGTTTAATCTTCTCCAGAGATACTCATAAAACCACGTCCACAGTTAAAAACTGACCTCATGCAGAGGCAAACAAAACTGGCCGACTCCTGACTGCAAGCAGTGTCCTCAGATCTGGAGCAGCTGCACGAAGGCACTCTTCTGAGCGTGGCCGTGCAGAGCTTTAGGTGTGCTAAGCACTGCGTAAGTGAACGCACGTCTCAATGCGTCATTGCCAGGCAAGTATTAATTGTTCTTGCTTTATTAATACCGAAATCGAGGCAAAGAACAGGTTACGCGTGGCCTTTGAAGAGGTGTCTTCTAGCAGCACAACACATTGATTATCGAGGACCATACCTATCTGGTAACTTTGAGTCCCCTCAGGAACAATCAGCCAGGAATTTGGAGAACTTGTGTCCAGGAGATTCCCAGGAGCTTCCCAGGAGAGCTGTCATTAAGAAGCTTTAGGGACGTGTGTTCCCTTAGCCGTAGGCTCGCTCTCTGCGTTGTCTTGGGATGTTAACTGACATCACGTAGCAGGTCTGGATGAGATCCCTCTTCCTATTTAACACGTCTCTACCTGCTGTGTCCTGGCTAGCCTGAGAGCCACGGTTTGGCACGGATGTCTGTAATTGGAGTAGATGGAGGGAAAGGCATTTTGCACGCACAACTTTGGGGCTGGTCCCAGTGGCTTAAGTATATTAAAATAAAAATGCATCGCTACAGAAGGGTCTGAGAAAGACATTGCAGAAGGCTCCGGCACAATTCCCACGGGTTCCCTGCCCACCTGCTGAAAGCAGCCACGGTTCCCGTGGTCTTTAGTGATTGCAGCTGTGATAAAATCATGTCTTTGCACCACTCCTGTATAGCGCCGTACCTGAGCTGGGTCCCCTCACCTATTCTCTATAGTTGCTCCGAGGAGAATCATATGACAGCCCAAAGGCTGCCTCCTTTGCTTGAGCCAGGCTCTGGAAGCACAGAAAAGGGCAATTTTCCCAGTCTGGTTTTAAGAAGTGAGGCGCTACCTAAGCTCTTTCCTCTCGTTTGCCTGCACTGCCCTCTTAGCTCACCCATTTCTTTTTCTTCTGTTCTTTCTGTTATAATTTCCCAGGTTCCTCAAGGCTGCAATGGGCTGCAAACATCCCCCATAGTAGCAGCCCAGTAAAGCTTCATCTGAGCTGCTTCTTAGGCTAGGCAGTGGGCACTTCAGGCCCGAGCACAGAAATATTGGCTTTGGGCTTCCAAATATCCTATTTTTCACCACCTGGAGCCACCAAGACAGCTAGTGCCTGGAACTGATGCTTCTGCCTCTTGATTAAAGCAGCCTTCGTTTCAGTGGTGTGTCCCCCTCTCAAGACAGCCATAGACATCGCGTGGGAATTCACTTGTTATTCTCTCATGTAGAAAGTTCGACGCAGTCAAACACTCAGGGCTCAGGTGCCAAAAAGCTTTGCTTTGAGACAAAAAGATTCCTACGTCCTAAGCCCACTCCCCAGCACACAGCCTGGAGCAAACTGTGGATCTGTGTCATTTGCTGCTGTAGATTCAATGTGAACCATGGGTCTTATTTGCCTTTCCAGATGTACTTAGGACAAGGGCTAATAACACAGACAATATTCAGTGCCTATCTGCTATCTAAATGTTTTTTTCTGCATGTGCACTTTTGTTTACCGAACACTGTGTGGTATGAATGTGAGCTGTCAGAACCTGGTGTGCACTGGAAGTCAAGGGACATCAGCTTCCGAGAGCAAGCAGGCTTTTGCAAGATGCAGTTCTATAACAAGAGAGAAATTAGATGGGGGAAAAGCAGATCACACTAACAAGAAGACACACAAACCAGGGCAAATTCTGGGTACAGATTCATATCCCAAAGCAGAAGCCAGGCCTAAACTCTGGGATGGGCAAATCAAAGCCTGGAACTGAAAACCCAGGAGAATGAAAACAGCTTTTGGGATAGCTCAGTCCCTAATTTGTATACAACTGCTTTTGCTCTCACAGGTGTTTTCTTGTGGTGATGTGTTCTGTGGATACCCATCTGGCAAAGCGCTGATGAAAATACCCAGACATCCTTATCTGTTACAGCTAAACCTACAGGATGTGCTTATATTTACTGTATATTTTTATATTAGACTGAATATTCTAATGATAAATGTCTGACATTTTACTGAATACCCATCAGTAGGAATCTTAACAGATAAAAAACCCTGTATCTGTCAGGAAATGGGCAAGTTAAATCATTTTACAAGCTACAGCTAATTACTGTATTTGCCATACTAACAGAACTCACTAGATTTGTATGATGTCTTGTAAATAAGTATAACTTAAGTGGAATCTCCATAGCACCCAGTAACTCTACTGCTGAAAATGCTGTGTTAGAGGCTCTTTGGTTTTAACTATTTTTTCTAATAGGGTTAGCAGTTCATCCTAAAATGTCTAGCCCGGATGTAAGCCTGATTCAGCTGGACTTTGCAGGAAAAAATGCATCATGTTCCTTCTGCAGTTTTCCCACTTGTTCTTCTCATTCCAGCCTAGGGCTGGAAACAGCCTTCTGGGGTGTTTTTACATGTTCCTCTGAAAATGGCAGTGCTGGTCAGTCAGAGACAGGATCCTGGTCTGCTCTGACCTCATACAGCAACTCCCATCATCAGCGTACATCCTGCCACCATGCACTTTTTTGGTTTGGTTTTTTTTTTTTTTTTTTCAATCTTCCTTTAAACTTACATCTAATTTCTGGGCTGCACTAAGGCTGGGGTTTTTTTGTGCCTGAAAACCCTCTGGGCATGGAGCGCTGGGGTGTGGGTCTGTGTTTTCGGCTGTGCCACCAGGTTACATGTCTGTGACAGGAAGGAAGTGAGTTTGCAAGCAAGCAAATGTGGATGACTATCTGAAAAGCAGCTGCTGCAGCCCATGGAAAGGCAGCACTTTGTCTCCTGCTTGTAAAGAGCTTTGAAATTTGGCAATAAAACCCCCTTTTAAGTATCAGCTGTTTAAGAGCCATTTGTCCTGAACAGGAGCAAAGGAGAGCCACCCAGAGTGGCACAGTGGGACTTTGCTCTGGAGGAGGCTGTGGTCAGTCTGGGGCGAGCTAGATGCTGTGCTAACCGCAAGCCCGGAGGAAGGAGCAGTGCCGGGGGCTGCGGTTGGCACAGAGCTGGAGCTGGTGCTGCACACAGTGCAGTTCCTGAGCCATCCCTGCCTGCCAGCTGGGCTGCTCTGGCCAGAAAGGACGGTCAAGGCCAGGATCTGCTGCTTCTGGAAAGCAAAGGGAAGCATCCTCATTGCTGGAGACCTCCACCAAGCGCAGCCTCCAGCAGTGCTGTCCGGGCTGCCCTTAACATCTTCACCTGGACTCTGGTGTCTGCAAAATGTTGAGCTCGCTCAGCAGTCATCCCCTTGGTGGTGAGCAAGACCAGAGCCTCATTCCTCTGCCCAGATGCCAGTAAGCTATAGAGAGAAGCTGGTATCATAGTGACTGCTTCCCTTCTGCGAAAACTGGGTAGAAACTGGTCAGGAGGTTCTGAAGTTATGAGGAAGCAGGGAAAAGAGTCCAAGTATATGCACCATCCTATTGCACAAGCTTGGCTTCATTGGGCTAAAAAAATGTGCTTAGCAAACTCTCTAACCCCTTGCTGGGAAAGAGGCTGTTCCTCAAAGGAATCTCCAAGACACAGGGTTGATTTCTACAGATATCCTGTAGAGAAAGGCACTCTTTCTCTTGCACTAAGAAAACAGACAACGCATCACATTCTGGCCTTAAATTGATGTTGGTAAGGAAGGGAAGCATCTAGCACTATGTGAAACATGGTTTTAAAAAAACACAAGTAAAAACATACATAGTATTGGCATATAAAACATTTGCCTGACTGCTTGTAATTCAATGGATAGTCATGGGTTACTGGTTTGAAGAGACTGTGTTATCGTGTAATCTGAAATAGAAAACGCAGGTCCTAGGTTCCGTCCAGCAATCCCACAAAACTCAATAATTTGCAACTGAAAAAGAGCAGAAAGAGCTCTTCCAGTCCCAGGGTGCCAAAAGATTTACTACAGCATTGGCTAGTCTACTCGGATGACTATTCTTGCTATTAAAACAATGTGTGTTTTATCTTAAATATGAGTCATCAACAGTGAAGCTCTCCAAGATTTCCCCTTTCCAGCTTAAGAGTTAGAAAATTTGCAGGCACAGAAGATATCCACTGTGTTTAGAGACTGGAGATCCCCATTTTGTTATGCAAGATCACATACTTCGGAAAGTTAGTGCTTAATTTATTCCAGGAAACTTAGTCACCGTGTTCTTCTAGCACCTTACCTCACAGCTAAGCAACCCACAATACTCCTGTGACAACCACCGATGTGACGTTACAAAGCATTAACAATTTCATTCTCAACAGCAATCCTGCTGCTTGAGGTCAATGCGAGGTACTTTAAGCTGTGTATTTTCCATCCCCCCCTGGGTATCAGAGACCCAGTCCCACCAGCTTCACTTCAGGGAGGAGCTGGAGGCTTTGCCCTCGCATCTCCTGCTGGGGAGTGTCAGTCCCTCTGCCTGAGCTAGCCCAGCTGGGCAGTTCAGAGGCTGTAAAACACAACACAGGAGGAAACGGTGAAGGAATCCTACCTTTGTGCATCTTTACTAAAGATGATATGTAAAGCACAGGTATTCACACCTATAGAAAAAAAAAAAAGAAAACTGTGGAATATTGCAAAATGCCATTTGTAAGAAGTTATTACAGGAGGGGTGGCTGTCAACAGCTTATCACATCGACTGGGTTAAGGGAAAAAAATGAAGTTGGCTTAATTTGCAGCAAAACAAGATTAAGACTTCTATTTAGAAAAGTTTTCCAGGCACAGGGTGGATGTATTGTAGAATGGGATCCACAGGGGCACCTCCATCACTGGGATTTCTTAAGAGCAGGTATGCAGGGAAGGTGGGTATCTCTCACCCTCTTCCACATAGAAAGGTGGAGGAAACTGTTGCCCAAGATCCTTCCCAGCCATATGGTTTCTGCAGGACACTGGCAGAAGCCTCAGCAACCAGACTCAGGGGGCTAAATAAACCTCACAGGCTATTCAGGTCTTTAACCCTGTCTTCCCTCTCACAGGGGAGCTGTGGGATGATAAATGTTGTGCCCCGGAAATCCCCTGCCAACCCTGATCACACCTCCTCAGCCTGGCCTGCTCTCCCCAGCTTTCTTCCCTTCTCCCCTCCTGCTCCAGATTTCAGGTCTCGTCTCTCCCCACTTTCCCATCTCATGCCCCTTCTCTGCCAGAACAGCTGATTCCTAGAAAGCTTGGTGCTGTGTTGATAGAAGCTGTCCGTAAGTTTTAGTTGTGCCGCTGCCAAGAAAACCTCCTTACTCCTCACCCCTGTCGGATTCATGAGCCAGTTTCTACATCCCCATGAGGGATAAGTTTACGCTTTGGAACATGGGCATTTTTCAAAGTCAGGAAATGAATATTAAAACTAATTTCTCAAAATAAATGAATGAATGGAATCAAAATGCTGGGAACCCAAGCTAGAACTACCTCCATTTTTTTTGACATTTTTTTTCGCTTACGCCTTGTTGAAACATTTAATTCCCTCTTGGTGTTTATATAGTTTCAGATGCTCGGTGAAGTTTTTAACTATATTAAAATTTTTCCCTCCCACCCAAAAAACCATAAATAGTTTTGCAGGAAAATAATTGTTTCCTTCCAGAGAAACCTACCTGGCACAGAAATAAATGCTTCTTAGAGAAGAAATGCTAATCAGTTTTAGATGTTAGTTATCTAAAATGTTAGTTATCTAAATGTTTTAGATGTTAGTTATCTAGCACACCACCGCACACTGGGATACTTATCACTGAAATTGATAAAACATTAGATCTCCCAAAGTCCAACACATATGCAAGCCAGCATGACTAACTGGGCGAGGAGCTGTGCAAACAAAACTGCAAGTTCCTCTGCTATTTCATTTGCAACAAGAAGTCAGTTTTGAAATACTGGCAAAATACTCCGGGTTTGTTTAGACCACATCACCATGACAGCAAAGCACTGCCCAGTTCTTCACGCATTGTACCTCTTTGCAAGAAACAGTGGTAAAGGGGTAATGAAGCTCCAAGAAAAAAAAACGTGGCCAGGTGTCATATGGGAGATCATAGGAGATACAGATTTGAACTCACGTTCTCCGGTGCCAGTCCCCAGCACGTGGGTAACCTTCCAGTCCAAGCAACGGAGCCTCTGATCAGCTCTTTCTCTGGAGAAATGTTGAATTTTCAACAGCATGGGTTCAATTTCCTGAGCGAGGAAAATAAATTCCACTTGTTTTCGACTGCCAAGAACTAATGAACTTCTGAAAGGTCATCAGTTCAAGCAATAGTTATGTATTCAAATGATGGGATTGCTCTCAGCTTGGCCACGCTTCTGCCTTTCTGCCCAGGCGGGTTGAAAACCACCCACCTCCAAGGGTGGAATCAGGGCCACACGGGAATTGTTGGCGAGAAATTTTCTGGCAAAACATTTCCAGGGCAAAACAGCAACCCAAAACTGTTAACAGAGGACTACAGACATGGAAGTGTCTTGGCTTAAAAAAGTACAAAAAAAGCTTTGAAAATTTGACATTTCAAAAGGGGACAGCTTTGCTCTGCAGCATGAAAACACAATTTCAACACTTTAGATAATTCACAGTTTTTTAAGTAATTTACCCTAAGAGTTATTAAAAGTATGAAATGACATATTTTGATGGAGCTCATGTGATTGCTTCCTGTCTGCTTATGGAAGTTTTAAATTTTTAAATTTTTTTTCCTTGCTCTAGATGGGGGAAGAGAATTCAAACCCTTGGGAAGGCTGGGAAGATGGGAGACCTCTATCAGTCCGGCTCTAGGCAGACAGAATAGGATTCCTGTGCATTTCAGTCCTCAAAAACAGGGCACAGGGATCCAGCCTGGCTCCTCTGTGACTGTTTCCTCCAAGGCCCGTGGCTTCATCCTCAGATGAACCAGTCATGCCCTGGGCTGTGGTCCATTTGTTTTGGCTCCAGACAACAGTAGCTGCACAGGTATGGGGTTGTTTTTTAAACAAGGCCATTTTCTCAGACAACCACAGTAAACTTACAGATGTCAGAAGCAGCAGTCTCTAGAACTCCTTTACGGAGTCTGGTCTCATTCCTGTGACAAGTTTACATTCAAGAGTGTCATGTTCTTCTGGTAAAGCGGCTCATTTGGAATTAAAGTATTTTCAGTGCTAAACAGAAGAGATGTAAACTTGGGGGCTTGCGGCCAAAGCCACCATTCCTATAGAACAGAAAGGGCACGGGCTGTTCCCTACAGCTCCGCACGATCCTGCTCCGCCCATTGCAGCAGAGGGCAACCTCTGCCGCAGCCCCGTCCCGGTTAGACATCGCCCCTGTGGACTATGAAACATGCCAGCAAAATAGAAGGAATTTTTCAGCCTCCGAATCAGGACCCTTGGAGGATCCTCCCCATTCACCGCAGTGAATAACAGCACATTGAAATGCAGCCACTGCCTACCCCAGTTCCCTGGCATTTAGCAGACACTTGCATTGGCTAATTATCACCAGGCTTGTACTACCCAGAGCTCCCGAGTATTGCAACAAACTTCTTTGGGAAAGAACACGGTATGTGCATACGACCCCATTAATGCCATGGGAACAGCATCTGGGTTTGAAGATGTAACACCCACAGACTGGTTCTGCACAAATGCACTGATGAATTGGAGCCAGCCCTTTGGGTTTTGACCCCAATTTCTAGATGCAGCAATCACTAGCAAACAACAGAGGCCAACAGAGTTTAATTTTTATTTTTTTCGGAGCGGCTCGATGCTCGACTGAGTTACTGTGGCTGTAACTCAGCTGTGTTACAAGCCATCTCCAGCAAGAAGGCACTGGAGCAGGAGGTAATTGAGGGTTGGCTCCCGGAGGGAATTTTCCCTTAAAAGGATAACTACATTGTCATGATGAAACCAGCTTGCTTCCACTGCCCGCAGAGCTTTTTGCAAACACGGCTGCCAGAGCTGGGGGCGGCGGCGAGTATTAACAGCAGACAGCTTGGATAGCAAGGCAGTGACTGCTCCTTAAATGCGACAGGAACGCTGGCCTCTCTCAGCCATGCTCTCCCACGAAGGGCAGCAGGACATGCAGGAAGCCCCAGAAGGTCACTTCAGTGCCACGTAAACAAGAGGCCAAGCCCTGCCATCTGCTCAAGGTGAAAAGAAACCCAAGAAGGGAGGGATTGCAACCAAAGGAACCAGCCTCACAAGAAGTGCTTGCACTCAAAATCAGCAATATTTTCAGAGAGGGGCAGGCAGGATGCCAGCTGAAAGCATACCAAGGCCATGCAGGAATTTTTCCAATTAACTGTTTTTTTCCACCAGAAAATAACGGAAACCCCAGCTTTTCATTTGAGAGTCCATGGAACAATTCTGATCAAAGCTCTTCAGATGAGATCAAGGCAAATGATGAGAGAGCAGAACCTTAGAGCGGCCCTCTCGCCCAGCAGCAAACAGTGCTGAGAAGGGAGAGCCAGGTTTGAGGCCAAGTCCCGCTCTGTAAGGCTTAGACCAGTGACTTGAACCTCAGTTTCCCTCAAGCCGGAGAAAACTGCCTTAACGCTGACCCAACCCCAGCTCCAGGCCCCAGATCCCTCCTTGTCCTCTGGACAGCCCACCCACCTGGAGCTTTGCACTGTGCTCTTCTGTGCGGTGCAGGAAGGGCTGCACTGTGGTTTTGACATGGAATGAGGCTGAAATGGGAAAGGCTGGGTTTGGTCCAGCTGTAGTGGCAGGCACCGTTTCCCACCTCACAGCGAGAACTTCCCTCTGCAGATCTTGGGTGAGGTTTTCAAATCCTCCTCATGCTTGTGCGGTCTCTAACACAGAATAACCCACCCATCATGCTGCAAGAGAAGGAACCAGGACCCAGTGTTTTCCCTGCACTCTGACGAGCAAACAAAATACGGCACGAGTGAGCACCAGCCAGGTCTCAAGTGAGCAGAGACTCCTGAGCTGGCAGTGCAACAAAGGCTTATGCAAAGCAAACCACCATCCCTTCCTCTTGGGACTAGCAGCCTACAGAGCCCCATGCAGCTATAGTCCTTACTTTACAGTGGGGAGGCAAGGCATGGGACAGAAGCCCAGAGAGCTGGGGAAGCAGATTTCTGGTCACCAACAAGCCATCGTTGCTGGAAGCAGGATCTCCTACCACTGAGCACCTTTAAGAGACAGACCCCCAGCAACTCTCTCCAGAGCACAGTGGTGAGCTCAGGAGCTGCAGTAACACTGCAGCCCTTCCCAGCTCTGCCTGGGATGTTTCTCCATCTGGTCCCAGCCCGTTGCTACCCCTGTGAAGCGTCCACTTGAAATAGTCCCATTTCGGGAACTCCACAAGCAGTCGTGGAGATTCAACACACTTCCTCTTAGCTTTAGGGATAGAAAACTTTATTTTCTAAGCAGACTTTCTCCGTAGAGAAAAGTACTAAAAGCTTCAGCAGGTAAGTGTGCTAGTGCCGATAAACAGAAATTCATCCAGAGATTAACAGCAGAAAGGTGGAGAATTACAGGTGTCTACAGGCACAGACTGGTTGCCATTTGGCTTTCCTTTTCTATGAGTAACAGCATGAAAATGAGTCAGGCTCTACAGATGAGTCACACCAAGTGTATATAAACTTCCTCTCCGCACCAGGAGAACCTGGGCAGGTGGAGGAAGAGCTCTGAATATTCTTCTGCCCTAGATAAATACAGCATGGTGCATTTGTGGAGCTGTGTAAGTCCTGCTCCAGGGCCTGGGATCTGCAAGCCTGTCCCAAAGGAAGACCCTGTGGTGGAAACATATGATAAACATACGACAACATCTGCCTTCTGTTTCCTGTGCTCTGTACAGATTATCGCTCTCTCCAGATAACCCTGTCCTTCTCACAGAGAAAGATGGGCTTTGTGCTTTTTAAACGGTGCTGAGACCAGCTACAATTTGAGTCAGCTCATTCTGTATCTGTTCTCGGACTGTGTGCATCACGACATCTCAGCATCATCCGCTAGACATTCAAACGATGTGATTACACATCTGCCCGGGGTTGGTTGTTCCCTCATCCCTCCTTCTATGAGCACACTGCAGCCAGAAGCGGGAGAGGCAAAGCGCTTTCGGCATTCACATGTGCTCTCTGCACACACAGAACCGAGCTGACGCCCAGCTGATCTCCCCTACCTCCTCTCCACTGATGGCATTATTTTCCACGTTGCCTGTTGTGCCCAGAAATCAGGAAGCCCCCAGAACGCAGCAGCTCGTGTAGGAGCTGTTTCTGCACTGATCACCAGCAAGTCTAGCAGCACTCTTTAAAGGGAAGCCCGGTGGGTTGCAATAAAATAAAAGTCATCAGGCTGTGATTTGACATCAGCAGAGCTCCTTGTAGAGCACATGACTCTGGCTGCTGCCCCAGCCCCCTCCTCCTGCCTCCAAGTCCAAGACCATGAAATTACTCATTAGGCTTGGAACAAAACTCTTTCGGTGCACTTGCATGTGGCTGGAGGCAGAGACAGATGTTTCAGGCTCTGGAAGAAAATTGCTGAGAGAGAGAAATGGAACACTCCCAAAGCTGCACTGCTGCCTCCCAACAGCGTGCTTTCCTGCTCCTGTTGCACTCCATGGTTTACCATGGTGTCAGAGAAGAAGGGAGAGATGGCATCACGGCTTACCGACCCTTTGCTTCCACTTTGCTTTTATTAAAAGCTCAAACACAAGATTTTTTGTTTCGCTTAAGATTTTGCATTGAGTCCTACAGCATGGCATAAGAGCAGCTCGGGGCTGTGCCTCTGGCAGTAGGTTTCAGCATTTCAGGTTTACGGTTATAAAATCCTACATTTCAGCTGCGCTTTTGTCCTGAAAAAAGCAGGGAAGAGATTGCCTTTAGGAGCCAGACAGTCCTCAGAGGCCCAAGAAGCAGAGGGTCCTCCCTCCTTTTACACATGCAGGAAAGTGAGAATAAAAACATTGCCTGCAGGCATGTCAGCAAGGGGATTAGGGTTCAGTGGCCAATTATTGCTCAGTTTATACGATGCAGCCGTTCCCACCTCCCATAACCAAGCACTTGCTTCGCTCACCATCACATTCAAACCAGGGAGGGTCAGGACCCCAGGTCCATCACATCATTTCTCTTCTCAAATTCAAGAAGGAAGATTTCCTGCCCTTTAGGACCTTCCCTGCTACACTTGCCTTACTTCACATAGTAGATGTTTTAAGAGCATACTAGTCTTATACGCCTGTTTTTGAAAGACCAGCCTCCACTCTCCCAGGAAGACGCGCAGTTCAAAGCAAGGCCAGGATGACCACTGTGACCTGATCTTCAGATAGTGAGATCGAGGTTGTCACACTAGTGACCACTGTCCCAGCTACTGGTCAAACCTGGGACTCATGCATTAAGAGAGTTTGAACACAATGGGCTCGCATAGGCCTCCTTCAGCAAAGCATCACAGAAATAACAAATTTCACCCCCCTGCAGAATTTTTCTAAGATATCATTCAGGTACAGATGATACTGGGCAGGTATTTTTTTGCTGCTTATGTATTCCTGCAGGATAGATGTCAGCCCAGTTCTCCATAGCTGGAAGGAGAATATGCTGAGTTGGAAGATGTAATGCACTCGGTGTCAGTAGGATCTATGCAAAGGTCAGGGTTCAAGAAGTGTGACCCGATTGTCAGGAACAACCCCGGCCACAGTGCTAATTGAGTGTAAGCCTCACTTTCAAAGCTACATAGAAGCTTAAGCCCATTTATCTTTTCAAGGGATTTAAAGGCCTATCGGCTTTGGGAAGTGAGAGTGACAGGAGAGGGAAGTTCAAAACCACCAGTTGAAACTTCCAGTTGCTGTTACCATGGATTGAACTGTCCGTGTCAACCCCAGACAGCAGCATCTTGCCGGGCAGGACTCACCCACCCTCTCTGACATTTCCTGTCTTCCTTGAGACTTTTCCTCACAAACCAACTAATCCTTCAATTTCTCTAACATGTGATTTCCTCCCAATCCCATAATACTGAATTATTCCTAAGCCTAAACCAGAGAACATCACTTTGTGATACAGGCTGTTTCTTGAGCTATGAGCGACAGCTCTGCTGAAATACCTCATTCTGCGTTGTCTGAAACACTACACAGGATGAGCAGAGTCTGGGAAGACAGGAGAAACGGAATTACAGGCTCATGAAATGGACACTGACAAAAACCTGAAGTGTCGAGCTCACTCAGATGCCGTCTGTGTTTAATCCAGTCATCAGACAGTCTCTGTTTAACTAAATAGTTGACTTCATAATTGGGCCTGAATTATTATTGGCAAAGCTTCCAAACTCCACAGGTCCCTCTAACAAGCTGTTCCTCTGTGGAAGCTTTGCAAGGAGATGAATGCAACCTTTGAGGAAAAGTGCTGGATCCCTTCTCAGGCTTCCAGAGTAGGTTTGTGGAGTCCCATTAGGTGTCCAAGGTTTCTGAAAGCTTCGTATGTTGACTGTTAGAAGCTACAGGGCTGATGTTTGTATGTATTGTTGGGATGTTCCCGGAGGAGTTTTGGGTCCGCAGCACGTCACAGCAACAGAGTTATCAAAGAAAGCACCAAAAATAATCCAGTCTACAGGACAACTAAACACCTGGCCCAGACAAAAAACAAATAAGATGGAGCCACACATGAAGCTGTGTAGCCGGAGCTCTAACGTGTGTTCCGTTCTAACGGGACATACCTGGAAGCACAGTTTGCAAGCCAGGACACAGAGCTGGCAGAGTTTGTCCCTTTCATACCCACAGCGGGGACACAAAGCAGCACAAACATAAAATTCCTCCCGGCATCGATGGCAGCTGTGTACCACAGTGCCTAAAGGATCTGGTTTAGGTGTTGCCACGCAGAGCCCACTGTTGCTATCTCAGGACATTGCACTGTTTGACACCCGGTCATGTAAAAACAGTCCATCAGCACTGAAAGAGGAATGTGGTCATCCCCTCTCCCATATGATGTTCAGTTTCCTGACTGTATGGAAGCATATGGAAGAAAAGACAGTCCTCTGGGGCTGGAGGCTGTTCCCCAAGCCAGGCTCCCCCAGTGCTGGCAGCTCCAGGGAAGCAGAGGCTTGGCTTCTGGACTACAGGCAGCTGCAGGCAGGAGGAGTCACCTTCCAGTTTTGCTTCCAAAGGAAGATTATAAATTAAAGTCCAATTTGCTAAACCTTTATGTAAGCAACTGTTTCTGCATAAGCACATGCTGGTTTGTGGGCTGTATGACATGGCTAGCTACAAATCTGGCTGACTTTAAAATCACAGTGTATACAACTAAACCAGAGAGCAAACAGAGGCACATTTTAAAATGGCATGGATGTAAGCAGCCTGACTCATGATTTTTGAACGCTGGAGATTGAAAATAATGATTATCCTAAACTAACACATAAAAACTGTGCATGCAAGGTAAGAGCACAAAATGCTATGCCAAAGAGCTTCACTTCTTAGTGAAAAAGAGCACATAGCCAGCTTCGCTAAAATTGTTCTTCAAGTGAAGAGTTGAAGGCTTTAACACTTTTCTGAAGATGGGGTTAATATCAGGAATATATTGCAAAAAGAGCTCAGATTATCACCTTCCCCTGTCATTTGTTACGCTACAACATTAGTGGAAAAATCCAAAAGCTCTTTTAGGTCTGTTAGCTAACGAATGGATCGCTAGGCAAGCGTTCAGTGTCAATAACAAACCCTTGCTGCATTCTGTACTTGGTAACAGGAGAAAGTCATCGTCCCTTCCACCCCTGAACACATACCTATTTAGTGAGGACAGAAGGAAGCGCCTACAATGCTTTTTTTTTCTGCCCGCTGGAGACACCCAAGCCCACAAACAGATGTGAACTTTCAGTGCATCTGCGCTACTTCCCTTCCGAGGTCAGCATTAAGCAGCAGAAGAGCCGAAGGTGATCAGTCCTGTCTGATTCAAGCTCTGGAGGAGGTGCAGACAATGACATTAGCAGTGGCAGGTTAAGGCTGGACAGCTTTCCATCCAAGGAGCTCTTACAGCATAAGAAAAGACTAGCAAGACCCAGAGGTCCCACCCGAGGCTGGGATGCACGGTATGTCCCTACAAACAGGGATTATTCTCTGCTCTGTTCAGGGCTGTTTCCCCAGCCCCCAGGCACTAGGGTACCCAGTTGGGAAGGGCTCAGCCCTTCTCAGCCATTTTTTTTTTTAAAGACACTTAAATATTCATCGAGAGAGAGCAAGACTCCGTCTCGCCGGGTGCACAGACTGCTCTCCGGGGAGACGGGACACCTGCCTTCTCCGCTCCCTGCTCCATCAAATCATTAATTATTTAAAATAACAGGAAAGAGCAAGAAAAACTCTCCCCACCAGACATGCTCGCAGCCTGCTGTTTATGATACTCCCTGGGGTCTCATGGAGAACAGGGTTTGCATCTCCCCTCCGGCAGAAGCAAGGATCAAACCTAGTTTTCCCCCTTCCTCGGGGAGGGTGCCCTACCCGCTGAGCTATTGTACAAAAGAAGGGCTTCCCCTTTATCCAGACAGACCTTATGTTTGCTTTTCCTACTGGAGAGGGTTTTTATTTTTAATTCCATTTGAATAAAAGGAAAACAAAACACAGATCCAAAGCTCTGAGGCCAGCAGCTAGCCACAGGCCCTCACACAATCTGCGTTCGCTCAAGAGCTTAGGGTCTGTCTCCCCAATTCACAGCTGGGCAGCCCAAGCCCCACTCGTGATCCCTGCAGTGGGTCAGCTGCAGCGGCACAGCACTGGGCTACAAAGACCCTCAGCCGTGGGCTTCGATGAGATGGAAACTGCCGGCTCCCTGCTGCTCCCAACCCTGACGATGGCTCTGGTGTCCTCACGCAGGGTGTAGCTGTGCCCATGGAGGGACGTTTCTGAAGTAGAAGAGGGTCTCCAAATGCATCTCTGCATCCCGCTCAGACACTGCCCACTTCCCTCCATCTCCCATGCCAGCCCCGCACCCTGCACTTTCTCGTACGAGCAGCACGGACCCGCACAAGGGTCCCTGGGACAGGGGTGTACCCCAAAACTGGTCTGAGCCCAGGGAACAGCCCCATCTTGCACCCTGGAGTTCATCACTCACTGCAGCAAATCGCGGCAGGTGAACAGCACTGGCACCCTCATGTGGTGGCCGGGATCAGTGTGTGCTCCCAGCCAAAACCTGCTGTCCGGCAGCGGGGAGAGTCCTCTGGGGAGTCCTGCTGAGGAGGAGAGCGGGCCCCATGGCAGTGGCCAAGTCTGACAGAGGTCTGTAGGCCAGCATGGTACAGGCAGGGAATGCAAAGCTGATGCTGCGGGGACTAAGTCAAGAAATTGGAGTAGCAGGGAAGGGTCCTTGCAAGGTCACCGCTCCGATCCTGTGACCAGCAGCAAAGAATCCCCGTTTCTGCATCCAGCTCCCCTTTGCAGTCTTGGCCATCGGGAAGCCACGCACAGGAGAAACCAAAACCCTTGCCTACCATGACTGGGGGCTGGACTAGATGACCTCTAAAGGTCCATTCCAACCCAAAACATTCTATGAATCTATGATTTAAGCTCATGCCTCCCGGTCTTGCCCATCCTAGGTTATTCCTTTCTCCTCACACCACCTTCCTATGTATTTGAAGGCCAACAAACAGCATTTACTCAATCAGCCCAAAGTGTCACTCAACTTGTCACCCCATATCCATGGCAAGACTGAGGACAAGCAAACACAAGAAAGGCTAGAAAATGTAAGGAATAGGGAACACTCATGTGCCACACTTACCTTGACAAATTAGATACAGGGAGAGAGCTGTGGGGGCCAGGCCTACGCCGGGGACCTTACACAGCCTGAACTGAAATGGCGGTGGCAGAAAGAGTGGCCCCCACATAGCTCCAGGAAAGATTTGCTGCCAGCAGAGCCACTACCTGGTCCTTCGTGAAAAGGCAGCAGCATTTCCCCATGCTGTTGTCAGACAGACAATGCTGACAGGACCAAGCACCCAGTTTTGGAAATGGTTTTTTTTTGCTGTTTCGGACCTTTTTTTTTTTCCCCTGCTTACCTCAGACCTCCCCGAAACAGATCTGATTCTCCTCCCAACCTAAGCCCAGCCACTGCCTGGTTCCCTCCCCCTCATGCTATCAAAATGGGAACGAAAATAAAAGACAAAACAAGACCCATATCTGAACCAGGAGAATTAGCTAAAACTCCGAGTGAAGAGTGCTTTTAGCTCCCTC
>NW_009259044.1:199620-199884 GCF_000687185.1 Egretta garzetta | reverse complement strand
TTCACACAGCATAGAAACCCCTCTCCTCCCAAATCGGTTTGGAAACGGAATTAAACCACCCACCGCCTCAAAGTAGCAGCGCTGAGCCGAGCCACGCTAACAGCCGCGCGCCCCCCTGACTGAAATGGCGGTAGCTGGATTTCCCCCTTCAAGTCATCCCAAACCGGCCCGAAAACACCGCGTTTGCCGGAAAGAGGATTTATTTTGTTTTATTTTCCTTTAAAGAACAGTAAAAGAGGCGCTCTGCGGCAGCGGGGCCGCGCC
>NW_009259044.1:186626-199526 GCF_000687185.1 Egretta garzetta | reverse complement strand
CGCCGGGCCCGCGGCGGGGGGCTCGGGGGCAGGGCCGAGGTGCTTAAAGAATAACGAGACGGACAAAAATCCGTTCAGAAACGAACCGGGCGTATAACCTAGGCGGGGAATCGAGACTGCTTTTGCCCCAGGACATCCTGTACCCCGTAAGATGCTGCAAATAACACCGGTACCCCCCGCTTGGGCGTTTTGGCCCCCTTTATCCACCAGTCCCCAGCCGTACTGGGCTGTCTTTGTGTCCTGCAGCCTCAGGCAGAGCCCGGCGGGCAGTTTTAGTGCATTTCTTCGCAAGCCTTTCATCTGCTTTGCTGCATTTTAAAAATCTCTTGCATAATAAACTGCCCGTGAGTTGGTGCATTGCACTGAGGGTAAAGCACTTAAATTGTTTACCACGCTGTTTGGGATAACTGAATTCATATTCAGTACCGTAAGGTACGAAATACTCCGGAACCTGAGCTTGAAAGGGAAGGAAAACTGCAAAATACCTATTGAAATGCTGCCGTTGGACGGGTGCATGCCATGATGAGGAGTGCATTTACATTTACATTACAATTTACATTGCTAGCTTTGCCGGTGTGGACACCAAGTAGGAAACTCAGGCTGTGAAATTGTTTCCCATGTGGTGCTGACCATAAATAAACTGCGGCTTCTGCAGCTGTAGCGGTGCAAGGTTTGTTACTGCATCTTCACAGGTAGCGGAAAGAATAAACGAGTCAAGGGACAGTTCAGCGTCTCTTGACAGCGATGCTTTGTGTGATCGTAAAATGTAAGAACACGTTTCTGTCACCTGGAGAGCAGGGGCAGCAGCATTTGCTTAACTGAAACGTAGGATTTACTCCGCTGAACAGAGATAAGCATTTGCAAGGAGGTAGTATCCGTGTAACCATTCGTGTTAACAATTTATATAAAATCCACAGGTTTTTCCCAAGTTCTCCTGATACTTCCTTCTCAAATTAAGGGTCCATGTGGTGTGGAAATGCAGTCCCATTAACACACCAGACCAGATGAGAACAGGGTCTTGATATACTGGTCCTGCAGAAATCAGTGTCCAGATTGTATTGCCTTTGTTGTAGCAGCAGGTCCAACGCTCTTGAATGATCCTGTCTGGTATTAAGATTTCTGTTATTCGTCTTTTTCTTGAGCTAATGGGTTTTGTTTGAAGGTAAGAGGAACAGGAATTGGAGGATGGGGTCTATCTCTGCTGCCCTGAGAGTACACGGTAGGGGTGCCTTTCTTCTGTCCCCTCCAGGGAGAAATGGGGTAGTGCTATTCAGACAGAAAGCCTCTTGTTTATCTCCTCAGTGTGGTGGAATGGGAACAGTAATATGTTTCGCTGCCTCTTCCATGGTGTGTGGTTAGTGTCCAGTCGATACGGTGGTAGAAACTGAAGTTGCACTGAGCCCCTGCTACCCTCAAACAGCAGCCTGAGATGTGCAGAAATGTAGAAGAGAGCAAAGCACCTGAGCCAGCTCTCCAGCGGGCTGTGACAGGCTGAGGGTCTGACTCAAGCACTTCTTGAAACAATTCCCCCAAAGCACTAGGGCAGAGACTGAGTCCAACAAAAACTGACACCAGCCTTGCCAAAAACCTTGAGAAGCCTCCCTGTGGTGCTGCGGCAGGCCCAGAGTCACAGCCTTGCTCTCGTTTCTTGGCAGGAAGGTTTGTTCGATCAAGGAGAAGATTGCTGGGGCAAGGCCCAGCATGGAGACTAAACACCCTTAAATTGTGCCTAACTGTGCAGGACAAATGCTGCCGGTTGTGGTAAATTATGTGCAGAACTGCCACGGTCTATTAAGAGATGCAACACTAATCACAGGCCAGACTGGCAGTTTTGTGCTGCTTGGCTGATTCAGGTTGCCCGGAGGGGGACAGCAGGACCATGTGTGAATGCCTCCTTGTAGAGCAGTGGGATGTAAGCAGAGGGATGGAGGAAAGGGTCTGGGTCATCTGCCCGAGCCCTCATCATCTGCCTGGGCCTCGGAGGATGCCAGCCCTAATGGATCAAAAGGTTTTGGGGCTGGAGCAAGTCCATGCAAACAGAGAAAGGCCCTGAATTAGAAGAGAAGCTGGTAGGACTGGAAGAGCACCGATGTGGCACAGGGGTACTCAGGGAAGGGGAGATAGTGGGAGAGGACAAATCCAGCAAACATGCCAACATCTGCAGGGCTGGGAGTCTTGCTGGAAGAATCTTTCTGCAGTCATCCTTGAAGCCACCGGGGCTGGTGAGACGAAGGGGAGGTTTGTTGGGGCATGCTGCTCCGTGCTCCTTGCCAGCACTGTTTTAATGCCCGCTCTTCTGTCTCTGCTGCAGTGCTTCGTTCAGAGAAGGAGTTCCACGATGCAGCGAAGCGTAATGACACGTCCAGGATGGAGGAGCTCATCAGGAGAGGGGTTGACATCAAAGCTAAAAGCAATGTAAGTCCTGGGTTTTTCCACCTCTAAGCTGCAGGAAGCGCTGAGGGTGTGTTTCAGAACTGCAGCTCCTTAATGCTACTCTCCCCATTAGCTGCTCAGTTGGTTAAAGGTTTAAAATACACCACCCAGTGCTAAATAGCGCCTGTAGCAACTGAGCAGTTTCACAACACGCTGGAACCCACAGCACTGTCATCCTGGCCAGACTGAAAAGTTGCAAGCGCTGAGGGAGGGTGATAATTTATGGTCCCGCTTGAAACTTGTGTGCCAGATACACATGGCTGCAATGAAAGGCTTTGATTTTCCTATCTCTTTACACCAAGCCTGTGAGACTAACTCAGTTCCTGGTGCAGGTCTCCCCTTGTTGACCAGTACGTTCCTGGAAATACAAGATTGCGCCCATCCCTATTGTTTCAATCTGTTTATCCGTGGTTAGCGATGTTTCTCATTTGTGTGCTGTTGTTACAGTCCATAACTGCAGTTTCTGAATAGAAGGTGACTAGCAGAGGTCACCATCTGCCTGACAAGAGAGCAAAGAGACAGAGGGCTGTGTCCAAAGAAACCCTGCACAGTGCGGGAAATTCTGGCTCCATGGATGGCAAAGGAGATTTTGGCCTTCAGGAAGGTTGTCGGATACACATGCACTCTGCATACCTCAGCCTTCCCTCTCTCCTTCCTTGCCTTCCAGACAGACCGGACTGCCCTGCACTGGGCTGCGGGAGCAGGGAATGTGGATGCTGTGCGACTGCTCCTGGATCATGATGTCCCAGTGGATGATGAAGACAGCGTACGAAGGCGAATCTCCCTCGCGTGTCCTGCAAATGCGTTCTGTGTTGGGGGAGCGCCGGGGACTGGGTGCTGGGCTGGCTGTTACAGACCGCACCTTTGCCCTGGGTGGGTGGCGCAAGGCATTGCGGTGCTTGGGAAGCTGTGGCCTCCCTGCCAAGGCAGGGGCAGTGCCTTTCTGGAGCAAGCCTTGTTTTCAGATGTGCCTGGGCTGTCTTTTGGCCTTTTCCTCACATGCGCAGTGGCCTGGAAGTAGGCTGGTAGAATCTGTGAGGTTTTCTGTGTGGCATGGGGATGCTTGGCTGCTTCTGGTCGTGTTGTTGGGGCTTGTGGGAAGACAGTGACAGCCAGCAAGTTCTCTCTCCCCCATAACAACCAGGCTAATACTCACCATTGCCTAGGGAGTGGCACTCAAGAGGCAAGTCTCTGCTCAGCTGCTGCAAACATCTGTGGCAGGAATAATAGTAATTGGACAAAGTGCGGGTAAAAGAAACCCAGAGAGAAACAAAAATACTTGGGAGACTTCATGAAGCTGGAGGGACAGCTTCTCTCCAGGATGGGGATGGTGGTTGCAGTTTAGCTGTAAGTATCTCTCTTCTCTTCCAGTTTGGAATGAATGCGCTTCTCCTGTCTGCCTGGTTTGGCCACCTCCGTGTCCTGCAGATCCTCGTCAATGCTGGGGCCAAGATTAACTGTGTCAATAGGGTGAGAGAGTCTCCCTCCGTGGGTCCGTCACGCAGCTCCAGACAGTTATGGGGGTGGGGAGAGAGGCTTACCTGTTGCTGCTTACCTACCTTACTTACTAGCTAAAGCAATTGTGTGTGACAGAATCTGCTATGAGGATTGCCACCTGCACTTCTGCCTTAGCCCTAAAACAGGTGTAATAATTGTAGCTATAGAGATGTGTACTGCTTTCTCAGCTCATTTGTGCAGGGGTGATGTGGAAGGTGTTACAGAAATGGGAAGTGGGTTTAGCGAGTTGGCAGTCCATGTATTTCAAAACAGATCTTGGTTGAGAAAGGGAGCATTAATACTTCAGTCATAACTTGCTGTCTGCAGCACAAACTAGTTTATCCCTAGAGGTGCAGGGAGGCATGGAATGGGTCTTTGCTAACAGGAACAGGTTGTTAAAAGAGACTGTCCTGCAGTCTTGCACTTGTTAAACGAATGGTCCTTTATGTCCTCTCCAGAATGGCAGGAACCTGCTCCACTGTGCGGCTCAGAGGGGACACATCCAGGTGATGGAGTTCATCATGGAGGACCTGGAGGACGTGTGTGTGGATAAGACAGACAAGGTGGGAAGGCTTTGTTTCATGAGGTCTGGTCTTGCTCTGCTGAGCTTGGCGGAAACATTGCCCTTGGTCTTGGGAAGAGACTCAGTCAGATACTACTCCTGCAGAACCAAGGGTATCCCACACAGCTTCTGGCCCTTCTGCAGAGGGGGGCTTAGGCATGGTGAAGATTCTGACTCTGATCAAGCTTTGGCAGCCAAGGCTTCCCAGTGTAGCCTTTTGCAGAATGAATTCAGAAATCTTGGTGTCCTTTTGTGCAGCTGATGCTCCAGGGGGTATTGTAGGTAAGCCATAACCAAGGGTAACCCTCTCCCAGCGTGTTCCAGTGTTAGCTGATCTTGTTCCTGAAGACAGCAAAGGAGCACAGAGGAGCTGGTGCACACTCTTTTCCACTCCCTGGCCTTCATGGTTCCTAGAGTGATCCCCACTCTGATACTTGGGAGTTAAATGAGGTAACAAGAGATCTGCCTTTCCCCAAAAGGGGTTCTGACTCACTCGATAACTGGGGTCTCAGATTCTAATGCCATTTTTTCATCCTTAGCTGCTTTTAGTAAACTATTTATTATCCTCTGTTTATATGAAATAAACACGGAGAAGTTCTATTTTCCAGTGTTTGGTGAGGCCAGTGTGCTTGGAGTTGTTAGCCCCAGCAGGTAGTTCTGTTCACCTTGTTTTGTTAGGGTCATCCCAAATGTAAAGCAGAATAAAAGTTAGCAACAGAATAAAAGATAACTATTTCTGGAGTGCAGCACTTTTTCCCCCTGTGGATTGGGTTATTGCCCAAGGCATTATTCTGTTGCTTGCAGCAGATGATCTAATCTTGTGCTTTCTGAGCCTTTCTTGGACTGTATTTCTTTCTGTTTCCTTTCAAAGATGGACAGGACAGCGTTTCACCTGGCTGCAGAGTATGGGAGGCTGGAGGTGGTGGAGTTCCTACTTCAACTGGGTTGCTCTCACAGTGCCAAGGACAAGGTATGGGCATAAAACCACATACAAGGGAGGTAAAGTCCAAGGATTGGAGGATGTAAAAGTCAGGGAGCAGGATACAAAATGAAGCTCCTGCAGTCAAGCTGCCAGCAGTTGTAACTATGGTTGTGGGATGTCAGGGCTTTTCTTCCCTATCCACTTGCAAACTGTTTGCTCTTCAGACTGTGTTGGATTGCTCTCCAGGACTTTCCAGACAGGATACACAGCAATACAGAATACACACCTGGTGGACCATGTTCCAGTTTAAGGTAGCTGGATTTCTTACCTCCCTGCTGCACCTATTAGAAGACTTCTTCAGCCTCGTGCTTCTGGTTACAACCTCCTTTTCAGTCACGCTGGATGTACTCTGTGCAAAGCTGTGGTGTATGAACACTCAGTCCTGTGATACATATATGTACGAAGTGATGTTTTCTTTCAGGAAGAAAATACAGCATTGCATTTAGCTGCTAAAAATGGATATCTCTCTGTGCTGCAGAAGATTATAGATGTTGGAGTGGACCTTGATGAAAAGAACTTAGTAAGTACATTTAACTGAAATGAAAACCGTATCAGTTTTGCCATTTCCCTCCCTAGAAATATTCCCCTGCCAGTCATCAGGCTGAATAGTCAGTATTGACAGAAGAGGTTTAGAAAATAGCTGATTTTATCTAAAGCATACGTGTGTAAATGCAGGTCACACTTGCAGAGTATCAGTGAAAGGCAACATCCTTCTTGGACCAATATGCAATTCTAACGTTGCCTTTTCTTCCTGCTGTATCTGCTGACCTACCTTATCACTCCACTTAATCTCCCTTTTTCTCCCTGACCTTTCTACATTCAAGTGCCTGAATGGTTATTGAGTGTGTTTTAAACTAAGCTTCACTACGCTTTATAGTATTGACTCAGTCACTGAACATATGGACCTTCTGTTTGAGATCGCTCTTTGACAGACCTGCTTTGGAAGATTATGTGGCTGGAACATAGTTAATGATTTAGATAGCAAATACTGGCTTAGTAACGCTGTTATTTATTCCGGGGCACACTCCCAATTAGGTTTATCAGCAATTTTTTTAGTCTTACTTGGTTACTGTCTTTGAAAAGTGTATTTGATTGTGATTAAGATCTAAAAGAAAAGGGAAACCACCTTCTGTGGTAACTCTGGTAGCATTTATCTTCCCCCAGATGAGCTGCCCTTTGTGCAAAAAGCAGCAATAAAACCAGACAGGAATTCTGCTTGTTTCTTGTAAAGAAATGAGCTGCAGCCCTCAGAAGGGAGAACTAGTGGTTGAGGGCCACGGGCTTCTAGTTCTACCTATGGCTGTTTCTGGGCTACCCTAGGAAAATGGATCGTCTTCATTGTCCACATGAAATCCTTTTTTGTTTGCTAATGGGCTGAACGGGAGAAAAGATGATGAACATGATGTCTGTCTCGTGGCCCATGGGCCAGCTGCTTCCAGTGGTGTAAGGACAGAGCAGTACTCTGATATGTCAGTGGCAGGTAATTGCATCCTTTAGTTTCCTAACAATCACCCTGGCCCTCAGAATTGGTATTTTAACATGTCATGGACTCAGGAGATGGGGTAGAGGCTCATTCTGCTCTTTTGTCTTGGCCTTGTCTACAGAAATGCTTCTTGTCTCCTTTTTTGCCTTGTCCAGGAAGGACTTACAGCTCTGCACCTGGCTGCTGAGGGGGGTCACAGTGACTGTGTGAAGCTGCTCGTGGAAACAGGAGCCGATGTCAATGCCCAAACCCAGGTGAGTTCTGGACAGAGCAGTAGTTTGATATGTCAGTGGCAGGTAATTGCATCCTAACAATCACCCTGGCCCTCAGAATTGGTATTTTAACATGTCATGGACTCAGGAGATGGGGTAGAGGGCTCATTCTGCTCTTTTGTCTTGGCCTTGTCTACAGAAATGCTTCTTGTCTCCTTTTTTGCCTTGTCCAGGAAGGACTTACAGCTCTGCACCTGGCTGCTGAGGGGGGTCACAGTGACTGTGTGAAGCTGCTCGTGGAAACAGGAGCCGATGTCAATGCCCAAACCCAGGTGAGTTCTGGGGGGGCAATTCCATTTCCAGACACTACTTTGTGGATTTTTGCCCAGACTTCCCACGGATGGCTCCCGTTATCGGGTCAGGCTGTGTGGAGCCCAGCACTTCAGGGAGTCCAGAGGAAAGTACACATGGCTTTGTACAAAGAGGCAGACGAAGCTGCCCTGGGACTGGTCTGGCTGTGGAGACAATCTCTATGAATTTGTCTGTATGGGGGCATGGGGCTCTCCCAGGAGGGAAGCAGGGTGATCTCTGTGGACAGTCTGTACAAACTGCAGCTTCCAGGAAGGAATCCTGACTCATACCCATCTCTTCTGCTGTGCCTCTCAGAAGAAGATGAATTGCCTTCATTACGCAGCACTGCATGGCTATGAAGAGATAGCCAGGATCCTCATGGATGCAGGAATCCACACAGACGCTGTTAATCACGTAAGTCCTGCTCAATGCTCTCATCACTTACAAAAGGGCAAAGCCAGTTTGCGGAGCTGTTCAAGAGCACAAAGCAACTCTGCAAGGACCAGTGCTGCTGCGGGGTCTGTGCTTACAGGACACTGTCCCCAGTCTGCCCCCAGTCCAGGCTGGCAGCTCTCTTAGAACAGGACATGCTGGGTGCTGTGTGGTCCTTTCAGTGCCATGAGCTAAACTTTTCCTAAGCGCAGGGTCTTCTTTCCACAGCAAAGCGCATCAGCGATGCACATTGCGGTACTGCAGAACTTCCCAGCCATGGTGAAGCTCTTCATCGATGCGGAGTGTGACCTTGACATTCCAGACAATGTAAGAGTGCAGCTCCTGTTCTTTGTCTTTGAAATGTGAACCCATTTCATGGGGGATTTGATCACCTTGGGGACAGGATTAAAGAGGCGTGCTTTAAAATGGGGAAAACCTGGAAGTGCATCTTAGGAACATGAGAATTGTGGAATGATGCAGAGTGTTGCAGTGAGGTAATCGCTTGATGGCATTCAACATGTGGGCTGTGCCATGTCCCTGGGACCTGTGCACAGAGACATTGCATAGTCAGACTCTCTCCTCCCTGATGGAAGCAGGAGACAGAAATTTCAGCCTGAAAGATATTCTGCAGAGTGTCTGGGGGGCTGAGAATGGGAGGCAGACCTGGAGGTAGCTGGATGCCTCACCAAATTGTAATTTCATGAATGAGGGGCTTTGCTAACAAACGTGTAACTTCTTTGTAATGTTTCAGTTAATGTTCATTCTTCTAGTGATGTTCTCTCCTGATGACACCATAAAATTGCCACATTTTCTACTTGATTTTAGTTGTTTCCATTAAACAATACCAAGGTGCATACAGTTTACAGTCTATACACATTAACCCGTCCCTCTGTCCCGGGAACAAAGAATTGGCAAAGGTCCTTTCCTCCCTTGGCCAAACTATCTGCCTACAGAAATTTTTTAAATAACAGGAAAAAGTGTAGCCCTATAAATGACCCTAGGGAGCTTTATGGAACTGAAGAGGTTCCTTTTGACAAAAATGTTATCAGGGCAGCTTCCTAGTGCTGGTGCTGGGACAGGGACAGACCAGTTCTGCTCAGCCTGAGGAACCCAACTCCAGTTTGAGGTAGGAGGCTGTTTGGCCCTCAGTTTAAAAAGGGATAGAGGGAAAAGGAGAGTGGAGCTCACGGCTTTCTTACAGCGCTTCCTCCTGGTGTTGTTCCATCCTCTCCTTCCAGCCTTGCACTTGTCCTTCTCTGAAACGTAGTCCTGTCACCTTCCTTCTGCAGAGGCAGCAGACCTCACTCCACATCGCTGCAGAGCATGGCAGGCAGGACATTGCCGAGATGATTCTCGTTGCAGGAGTTAATCTGAAGCTAACAGACAAGGTAAATGTCTCCATGGGTTGAATGGATTCTGTGGTGGTATGGAGGGAAAATATGGATGGTCTTTGCCACCGTTCTTCATAATTTTCAAGGAAGGCTGGATATTTCCAGGGGTAAGGCCTTGAAACACTGCTGAGTAGGTTATTTTGATGTGTTTTCCAGGAAAGAAGTGACTGGTTCTTAGGAAGGTAGAAAACAGTTCACACAATGAGCACACTTTTTCTTCTCAGAGTTGTTCTAGTTCCTTCTACTTCTGGTTGTGCTATCATGCACATTAATATCAAAGATCTTCTCAAATAATGATAAATAATATACCTCAAGAATTACAGCACATGTGTTTTAATAGATTAAAAGTATCTGGTTGGTATAGATCTGGCACTGGTGTCCAGGGCTTTTTCCCTCTAATTAAATCAACAAAAGGAATTCTAGAGGAATCAGGCAAGTTTGCCTGCAGCCTGAAAGCATGGTATGTGCCCAGAAAATGCTGAAGGGGACTTGGGCAGAGATTAAAACAGCATCTGCCATTCGCAGTAGGTTAAAGCACGTAACAGACTCAGAAGCCCCCTGGCTGAAACTGGCTTCAGCTGCAGTGAATGTTTGCCACCTTCCAGCAGCCTGCGGAACCGCAGTGAGACTCGGCACAGGGAACACATTCACTTTTTTCTGGGTGAAATTTGGTTTCTGTGCACATCTGAGGCTAGAACCGTTCTCACTGGCATGCCTGATGGTTGGGCTGGCTCGCTTTCCTTCATGCAACTTTCAAACCTTGTTCCTTTCTGCTAGACACTTTTAGATATAAATACAAATCCCCACCCAAATCCAAAATCATATTCATGTAAGGAGCATAGTTATGTTTTCAGAGTCCCATCAGCCTGTGCTCCTCCTACGAGACCATTTCTAATCATGCGTATGTGGAGCCTATAAAATGAATGAGATTGTATAAATCACTTCAGTTTCATGTGTCAGCAAACCTGCTGTGCACAAGGCTATAAAATGCCTTGGACTGTAGCGCTGAGCTTTGATGCCCGTGCCCATGTTACTGGTAGCCTGACAGCACCCTGCATCCACTGTGGGTTATGGGATGTGTTCCCAGCCGGCCCTGCCAAACAGGCAGATCCCCTCTGGCAACAGAGGAGATGCTGCAGAGCCTAAAAAATGACTCCCCATGCCCTGCACACAGTAGCTTGAAGGTAGCTCACATCCAAGGTGTTAACAGGTGGAGAGTAGGGGTCCTTCATCCCAGCTGGGTGCATCGCTCAACAGGCGGTACTGCCTGCTACTGCAGACTGCTGGGTGGGCTTGGAGGTTGTACCTTCTAAGCGTGCGAGGTCTTTTCCAGCTCATTTTTCCCCTTCTAATTTCAGCAAGGGAAAACATCTCTGGATGTCGCCGCCCGAGGCAATCACATCAACTTGGCGGACATGATTATCAAAGCCGATCGGTTTTACAAATGGGAAAAGGTGAGTGGCTTACACCACCATCCGCTGCGCTTGCCCAGGCAGATGTAGCTTTATCCTCTCCATTGAGACTCCACATTACCAGCTGTCAAAAGGAAAAGAAATACAGGACATCCTGTGACAGCCTGACCTCTACTTTCATCACCTTACTTAAGAAAAACAAAAGTCCTCACCATGCCAACATCTAAAGGCTTTCCTTATTTAAAAAAAGCCTCTGTTGTTAAGAACCCCAGGCTGTGCTGAAGGGAACAAGGGTTTTCAAAGATTCTTTGGCAGCTGTTCCCAAAGCCCCGTGGAAGGGAGTGAGGCAGCATTAGTTCCTTTTCCCAGAAGGAGAAACAGAAGCACCAAGCAGGAAAATGCTTGGCCCAAGGTCGCCAAATGGGACGTGGGGAGGTTTTCAACAGCGGCAGGGAGGACACCTCTTGCGAGCAGAATGATGAGTTCTTGTTGGGGAGTCGTACAACCAACTTCCCCCTCCAAGTTCCCCACAGCCGGGGCTGTTCCTCCTGTGTTTCCCAGTTTGGCCCAGCAGCCTCTCTCCTCCCATGGCCCTGTGTGCAAGGCACAGCTGCTCACCCCCAGTCCCCCATCTGAAACCCTCCCTAACCCCAAACCTGCACCCAAACCAACCTGAGCAGAGGGCCTGCTGGAAATACAGCCAAGCATCCCATCCCCTGCATCTCCGTAAGACTTTGGGCATTCTCAGCAGCTTCAGGAGTAACGCTGTGTGTATCAGGCCCTGGCACAGGCTTCCCAGACAGCCCTAGGGAAGGGCATTTAGCCTCTTTGCAGGCTGGCATGGAAAAGGGGCTGAGCAGCTGCGCCTGTGTGGAAGGGGAGCAAGGAGAGTTAATTAAATGATTCTGCATACAAGCCCCAGATAAAAGGCACTGTAGAAATGCAAATTGCGATCCGCATGGGTTTCCACAGCAAAGCTGCTATTAACAGTATTTGTTAATATGCATGATTAGAACACAGCGAAACAAGGGAATAAAGAGAATAAAAAAGAAAGCCCAACAACATGCCGTGCCAGAATGAACTCACAGCGACCTGCAGAGCTGAGTGGTGTCCCTCTGCAGCGTCCCAACTGAAACCCCTGTTCCGGCTTTGCAGGACAATTTGAACAGCGACTCTGACTCCTGGGTGGCAAAGCACTTGACCTTTAAGCAAGATCACAGGCTGGAAACGCAGCACATCCGCTCGGTAATCTGGAGGTTGGCTACTAAGTACCTCAAACCTGGTGAATGGAAGAAGCTGGCACATTACTGGAAATTCACTGATGCTCACATTAGGGCCATTGAGCAACAATGGACAGGTATAAAACACTGCCCGGGTATTTGTCTTCCTTCCCTTGGCCTGTGTTTCTAGGAGCTAAGTCTGTAGTAATAGCAAAGCATGAAGAAAACCAGCTGGCTTATTTGAAACAACCAAAGGATCAGATTAAAAATCCCATTTTTAATGAATGCGGAGTTATCCACAGACTGGAATTTGTCTAGGAATGAAGCACACAAGCCTGGTGGTTAGTGGGCCATTGCTCCCTCCTGAGGCGCTCGCCAGACCTGTGAGCGCTCGCTACAATTCTTGTTCTATAGGTCAGAAGAAACTTGCTGGTTTTATTTTTTTCTCTAAAGGAGCAAGGCAGGAGCGAAGTCCCATTTAGAATTTAAGAGTTATGTTAGCAGAAGCAGGTTCTGAGTGTCAGAAACAGATGCCTGCTGGTTTGGTTACTGTAAGGACGCCTGTAGTTTGCACAACGGGAGCAAGGGGCTAAGCCATGCTCTGAAGGCAAAAATCCTGTATTGCTGTGAAAGGTTGTCTGACAAGCCTCCGTTAGGTTTAACATTAACCTAGCAACCACACCACAACTAGGAATTCAGCCAAACTGTACATGAGAGCCTCCTAGTAAAATCCAAAGAGGAGGGAGGGGTGTCTGAACCCACCAAATCAGAAGTACGCTCTGGCCAGGGCTGCAGGCTACGCAGTGCAGGATTTCAGCCGCGGTTTGATCTTGCCAGGCACCAAAAGCTACAGGGAGCACGGCCACAGGATGCTGCTTATCTGGCTCCACGGTGTGATCACGGCAGGGGAAAATCCCATCAAGGG
>NW_009259044.1:173485-186606 GCF_000687185.1 Egretta garzetta | reverse complement strand
CGGAAGAAGAGATTTAGCAGGTAAGACTTCCATCTTCCTTCAAATAAGGCACACAGCACTACCTGAATTCTGTGGTTATGCATCACACGCAGAGAAAAACTTCAGTGAAGCCAATTCACACAAGCTGGGAGCCACCCTGCCCCCTTGCTACCATTACGTGTCATTTTTCTCTTCCTTTTGCTTTGATACATTCACACATCCTGCCCCAGCTTTATGCTTTCTGCACAGCAAAACGTTCTCTTTTCTTTTACAGAAAGCATTCGGAAAAAAGCCAATGCAGACTCTGCCTCTCCACGGAAGTGCGTAGCGATGTAACAGGGGGAGGGCACCGGTGGTGCCTTCAACTGACACGTCCTCAGCTTGTCTTAGAGCTACAGGTGAAACTCTTGCTCTGCTACCGAACCACAGGCAGCTGCAACTTAAGGGCTTCTTGTCATAAAAAGCTGGTGTTGCTGCTGCTTCCTTCTCGCTCTGAAATGACGAGGGTATCAGCAAATGCTAACGGTCTAAAACGCCTCTTCGCACCGAAGGGAGATTTTTATCAGCCATGGCATACAGTCTGGGTACTGTTGTGAGTTCAGCAAGCAAGCCCCGCTTGTTGTGCTGTATCGGGAAACACAACAATATTTTACTGTATCTTGTTCTCATCACATTTTTATATACAAATTTTTAATTGTCAATTTTTTAAGTTATTGAGGGGAAAGCCTTTGTTTGCAGAAACGTTCTTTGCTTACCTTTTTGTTTGGCAGGGGAGCACCTATCACTTGTATCTTAGATGTGTTCGTAACTTCTCTACTAGGGTGGGAAATAAGAAAAGTCAAGGCTACCCCGTGGTGCTTTTGGCACCTTAAGGGTTGCGATCCTTAATGTTTCAACTTGTCACAAAAAATTTCAAAGAACATTAACATACACTGTTTCTAAATATACATTTACATGTGCCATTTATACATCAAATAGGTAACTGCTTTAATCCCTAGGTTACAGCTTGAAGTGTGAGGTAAGAACGGCTATTGGTTACCTACACAGCCTGTGACAGGGACATGCGGTTTTCTTAAATACCAATTTGTCATGTAATACTTCTTATTTATTTTTTACAGTGTTTTAAGGGGAGAATAACATCTGTATTCCAATAAATCCAGATTTTACCCTTAAATTTGCAAGTTATGTCTCAGCCATTCTTTATTAAAAAAATACTTAATTCTTACTACTTAATTCTTACTTAGAGCTAAAACCAGCGCAACCTTGTAATTAAAGCTTGAGGTGAATTCAAGCAGGTGGTGCCGGTTTTATTAATTTCTGGAGACATCTGTAAAGGCAACCCAGGACTGCACTAAGCCACACTGCTGTTCTCTTGTAGTCAAAACAAGAGACGCTTGCCAAAATCAAAGTTTTATTGAAAACCATTTTAAACAGCAAGTTAAAAATTCAAACCCTTCCTTTCAAATAGAAACTAACTTACAACACAACAAACGAAGCAAATAAGTGATGGCAACAGTGGCACTTAAACATCTTTTAAACCAAATATTCAACAAAAATATATGTCAGCTTATAAGTACACAACCTGCATGTGGCAATATATACAGCCGAGCGAAAAATATAAAAAGAAATGTTGTTCCGCTAAAGAACATGATAGCGAAGACTTTGGTAGCAAAAATGTCTTTGTTTTTAAAACTGTAGTCTTCAAAGATGCTTCCTTGAATTCAAAGACTAAAAATTAAACAGACCTATCCTGTTACCCTGCTGAGGCTACTGTCCGTGGGTAGTTCACCAACTGTTGATCCTGCTGGAATCACACAGTGATAATCGGCTAACGCAAGGGAAAAGGTGGAGCGGGAACAGTTGATTGTACGCGGGAAGACCACCAACCCATTCCTCATTTGCACCAGCACTCCAAAGCTTACTGCTCTTCTTGGTCATTGCTAGTGTGAAGACTGATCTTTTGGACTTCCAGCTCTTCCGCGCTGACCATGGAGGGATCGATGGCTGCGTAACGGGTACCATGGAACTGCAGTAAATGGATCTGTTGGACACGGAAAACAACGCTGAAAACAGGTGTGGAAGCATAAGGTTTTGGTAAAAGAGAAACATTGCTTCCGAGTAATTTTTGTGAAGAGGAAATCATGGTTCTGGAGTACAGGAGTTCAGAGAGACGAGAGGGGAAATGGGCAAGAGACAACCCCCCCCCAATCCAGCCCTCCGTGGACGCGGCTGCGCCCAGCCCTGCTGTTCGGTATCAGTGATCTGGGAGCCAGCGCAGAGCTCAGTCAGGTTAAGAAACAAGAGCAAGCGCAGAAAAGGAGGCTCCTACTGCTGTTTCAGCTGCACGCATTGGGTTGGAACACAGAGACTCACTTGAATGTATAGGTTGACCTCAGCACTCCTGCACAGATACGGGAAGTTGCCGCCTGTTTTGAGATGAGCTCTTCTGGCATTGGGATAAAGCTTATACATTTCTTCTTTTGCTTCAGTCGAAAGTGCGCTTTGGTCAAACACCTACATAACAAGTCACAGCAGTTAGGTCTGAATCAGATTCTGCTTATTCAATCAGACTTGGATACACACTGCTCCTAGAAGCAATTCTCAGCTTCTCTGCAGAACAGCATTAATGAAACATAAAACAAGCAAAGAGGTTAGGCATTGACAGCGAAGAAGGTAACGCTGTGACACGTAAGCATGTCTGTGTGATGGCACAGAATATCCAGTTCATGATTTAACACAGAAGAGCCACGGTGTTGCCCCATCAGTAGAAGGCTTATCTAAATATGAAGTTAGATGCTGCAAATATTTATTGAGTTGCTAACAGAATATCCAGGCCTCACCTGCCAAGGGCAGGAAACAGTGGTTAAAAAGAAAAAGTTATTACTTTGAGGTTAACTTACATCCATAATGGTTACAGGGATGTCTCGAATTTTATGAGGTTCTACGTAGGAGTTCTGGCAGTTGAGAGTAAGTCTTGAAGCGAGCTCGCTCTGGCCCAGACTCTCCAGCTTTCAGTAGAGAGAAATGCTGATTAACAACATATTTCACTGCAGGAAGTTAATGCAATATTAACAATACAGCCAGAGAGAAGTTAGTTTTAAAGGGAAACATGACTGCACTTCAGCTGAAGATTACAGCTCTAACTTAGCATCTCTCTGCAGGAGACAAATGCTCAAAACACCTTCCATTAGTTGCTCCTGCGGGCTACAGATGTACCCCAGCACTTTCTCCTCTTCCTCCTTAGTTTCTTCACTACTACTCTTCATAAACAAACAGGACCAAGGTCACAGCATCAGTTAAATTGCCAGGGCTGTGAAGTCAACACCTGCTAAGGATCCATTCCTTAATCCTCCCTTCTGGGTAAGTAAATGGAGAAAGCAGCAGAAATACCTCCAACCTCCTGCTAAGTAAATCTTCCACAGAGATTGGCATCACAGCCATCAGAGCACATGGCTACCTACCCTGTCCACCATGAAATCAATCCCGTCGGCCATTTCAGGATCTAGAGGACCAGATGCAAAGTTCCCAAGGACAATTTTTTTCAGCATAAAAGCAGGCATCAGCCAAAAGCTAAAAGAGAAACAAGATGTAACAACCTTCAAGCACCCAGGACTCCAACACTAAGATGCTTTGTTGTAAGTGCGCCCTTTCCTTGCACAGACTTTGTGCTTTGACTTCACGCGAAATCCTGAAGAAGCTTCAAGAGCACAGAGATGGAAAACCTCACAGCTAGGTGCTCAAAATGCTCTGGGAAGTTGTTAGTCTTACACTGCAAGAGCATATTTTAAACATGGCGAGTAAGTTTTCTGACTCTAAACGGTTTTGCTAGGAAACAGGCAAGAGTTCTTAAATCTGGCCCTGCATCCGCAGAGGATCACAGACTCATCTGTCAAATTCCACACTCCCAATTGTGAAAATCCCCATTTTCCTTGTGGCATGGCTTTAAAAGCCACGAGTATTCCATTCTGTGCCTCCCTTACCCAGGCTGGAAACACATCAGACATGTTCAGCCAGGTCAGCGTGACAGGTCATTGAAACAAAATAAATGCTGTGCATCTGATCGCTCATCTCAGTCTTCCTTACCTGTTTGCTGTCCATGTCTGATTGAAGATAGAAGTGTCACTAAAGGCATTGCATAGGATGAGGGACTGAACTCTGGGAGATTTGTGTGTGTATTCAGCAAATTTTTGAGCCAGAAAGCCTCCCAGAGAAGCTCCAAAAAGGTGAACCTAATTCAAAGAAAAAAAAAACACAATGAGGTCACACTTGTGAAATAAGTGACCTTTAAGCACAATATTTTGTTACAAAAATAAGTCATTCAAGTTCTACCCTGTCCTCATAACCCATTTTTTAAAAGAATCAAACTCTTCTATTCACCTTCCAGTTTTATATGCAATATAAATGTGATAAATACTGAAACAGGGAAGTGTTCCAGATCACAGTTCAAATTCCTGTTTGCTCATGAAGGTTAAGAAAAAAAGTGAAGATTTTACATTGTCTTCAATAGCTATTCCAATCCAAGACACTTTATTGTGGTATTCTGTACCTAGTTTTTCATGAGATCCTGTGGAAGCAGAGATTCATGAGATCCTGAAGTTAACCGATACAATTTAATAGGCCTAGAACAGCAGTTGAGTTTAGGCCAAGTATGACGTTTTTTAGGGTATTCACCTTCAAAAAGAAAAACTTGTTTCAAAAGTAAAATTGCAACACAGCCTCTTTATTTATAGGCTACTTTTTTGTGTCATATTTTATATGCTTGCTCTTGAACGAGACTTTCAAACATTAGGTTTTTACTGCAACTCTACATCCATTTCCCGTCTCTGAGCACTCACTTTATCCAGCTGAAGGTGGTCTAACAGTTTTCTGAATCCATCACAGAACTCAAGGTGATCCCAGTACACCGGATACTGCAACTAAAACAATATGAAGTTGGGAAAAGCCAGTCTCTGATCAGTACCTGTCAGCCGTCTGCTTGAAAGTCATCCCAATTCTCACATTAAAGGTTTCAAGATAGCAGCCTGCCTCTCCTGTATCACAGGGCTCAAGCTCCTCAGCAACGTCCCTACAGCCAGAGCATGAACAGCTCCCCCTCGCTTGCACAAAAACACAACAACTGAAAGTACCGCAGAGCAAGTTTGTTGGGGAAAGCGCAGCATTGCTTCATTCTGTCAGTGGGAGGAGAGGCTGGAATGATTCTTCAGCAATTTTGTAGGACTTAAAATTGGCAGGTACAGAAATCATTAACTACTGCAAGAGATAGAGCAGCACTCCTAAAGCCATACCGCTTAGCACAAATACTATTGTCCAAATCAATCGTTTCGGTTCAGCTCAGGCACCGAGAAGCTACAAACAAGCATGCTGCTAGGATTTTAAGGAGTGACTTAGCACTTGCAGCTATGCAGGCTAAGAACCAGGTTATCCACCATCCCTACATGGAAACCCTGAACTATTTCTGCTGTCCAGAGCACACAAGGGAAAAAACAGACTGAGAAGTTAATAACGTACATGCACAGGACTTGGGGTAAACACTGCCATAAACGCACATCAGATTTCAGCCTGGTTCTGCACACTACATACTCCAGAGTACAACTTTGAAGTGAGTTTTTTGTGGATTCTCCTTAGTCACCACTAAGAAGTTCATCTTCATTACCCACCCTCTGATTAGAGCAACAAGCGCAAGTATGCTAACTTTGAGGCAGGACTGAGAATACTCACAGCGATAACTCTGTAGCCCCATCCAGTCAGCGCCAGAATTTGCTGGAAAAACACATCTGCAGTTCCACTTACAGGAGGGAGGAAGATGAGCGGGCACCGAATGCTCCTAGGTCCTGCATCATACAGAGACCAGACTTTACTGTCGTCATCGTCTACTATTATCTGGAAAAAGAGAGGCACATGGGGGAGAAGAAACACACAAGACAAATGAGGTTCTTCAGCCAGCTTCGGGGATTGCTTCTGCAAAATTTCTGTCATCTAGTAAATACTGTAATACTCAAGACCCCTTTCAGCAAGACCATCTTTTCTTCATAACAGTTTTCTTCTCTAAGGCTGTTTCACTACCTGGAATTACAATGTTTGCGTGAATGCTGCCAGAAACAGAACTGTGTCCATGCACTGTCAGACCAAACGCTTTGTGCATCCTGACGTAAGCTGGATAATGAACGCTGCACTGCGCGGAGTCAGAGGCTGCACAATACGTGGTGTTGTATGGCAGCTCATCCTACAGACAACTAGAGAACAGTGCAACTGCTGAAAGCAGTGAATTATGTTGGTTTTACAGTGACGGACTGCACTTCAGAAATTACACCCGGAAAAAAAAAAAGTGCTGTTAACTGAAGTTTGCAATGCTTTGGATTTCAACTCAGAGGGCCGCAGTCAGAACAATGGTACATCTGGATCTGAAATTCATACAGAAGTCAGTCACGGGAACAGCAAGACCATGCCCCAAAGGATCAGGTTTATGCAATAGTTCACATGCAGAAAAATATGCTTGGGAAAGGAGCCACCGTGCCATGGCCCAGGAGGCCAGTTCAAGGTACAAGAGCAAGGGCTGTAGGCTAGAGGAGACAGCACTGCCCCAGGGGACAGCTTTAAACAACCATCTACACTTGCATTCACCGGACAAAAGAAGTTACAGCCCTGGATACATGCAAGCCTAGTGAATTAAGCAGCTAACACCACAAATTATTGATCTGAAACAGTTACAGCTGGCTGCCAGAAACAGAGACACACACAACTCCCAAAGCAGCAACGCAAAGCTGACCTGGAAAGAAAAATGCTTCCATCATCTGGCAGCATCTGGAGCGCCTAGGACACGCGGCTGGCTGAGGCAGATGATTCACACGCGAGCTGCTATCCTTAATGAGCAGTTTCTTGTATGGTGCCCATCTCAGGGCAGAAGTAAGAAGTCCAAGCACAACCAGTATCTTTAAAGGTACAGGAATTAGGTAAAGGTCTTCTTTTCCAGCAATGCTGGAGCCTGACTTGTTTTTACAGGGCCTGTTCTACCAGCAAACTGTTGCTTATATTTAGGATGCTCTTTCAACCCTCTGCAACCCAGCACAAGCTTGTTCCAGATCAACAAACACAAACCTCTGGGGAAAGCCTGCGTCACACAGCGGGAACTCGTCTCCTCTGTATGAAGATTTTATAGCCTTCTGAATAGCAATGTACAAGCACAATTTGTTTTTCCATCGCTGCAGTTAAGCTTCTCAGGGAATCAGAGGAGAACAGCGTGTCACAAATCAGATTTGCTTGACTAACAAATCTGCCTGTAATAAAGCCAGTATTTCAGGCTCTGGGAGCATGTGAGAATCACACGATACTGTTGTTTTGTAAAGTCTTTACAGGAAAAAAAAAAAGAAAAAAAAAAGAGAAAGGTTGCATACCAGAGCTTCCAGACCACTGAAACCATTTAAAACCAAACCTTGTACAAAAGCCCTCCCACCCCCCAAAAACAACCCTTTGCACACAGCTGAAAAGTTACAGGCCCTGCTGTTCTCAGCTGTTATTCCATCAGTAACATTGGATCTGTTCAGGGTAGCTCTTGCTGGCTACTACAAAGTTTACCTTTAGGAATATTTCCAAAGGTAGAAGCATATTCCTTGAAATCAGGAAACCAAAGTTATTTCATGCAAAGGGAACTGAGGCTGAGAGATAACATTTCTTTCCTCAAGCCCAGACAATGAATCCATGGGTTCAGACAATTCTTCTGGTTGATTTCTAGCCACATATGGGATAGTTTAGCTCCAGTTCCCAAACAAGGTAAACAGCAGCATGGTTACCTGCTGATTTGGTAGGCCACCAGCCTTTTTCTTGTTCTGATCAATCAAAACAAGATGACCTACAGCTTAAACAAGGGGCAGAACTTCCCCCTTGAGTTTAGCAGAGCCAGGGTGTCCTCTGCTGAAGACTTTTAGGAAGGACTTATCTAAGACAGCAAGTGGTGTATGCAAATGGAGGCTCATAGGCAAAGCTAAAGACTTAGTTGAAAAATGTTATTTTCTGTGCTGTACTTCCTGTATCTGAGAAGAGCAGGAAGGGTGATGGAGCTGTGCGTTTCCTGCTCCCGTCAGGAGGAACATCTCAGCCTGTTTTCAAGCACATGGCTCTGGCTCTGCTTCCTTAGGTTGATCTGACAGTAGTAACATGTGCCTACCAGCCGTAACGATGGTTAGTCATTCCCTCCATTCTGCGTGTGCTTTGCCTGTACATTGGGGGGATAATGCAAGCAAATGTATCCCCTAAAGACTGCTTCAGAGATTATTACATGTTCAAGTTGTGGGGTTTTTTTCCCCCCCCTTCTCTCTCCAGAAACTGGTCTAGTTTGTTTATTTCTACCTTTTTCATACACCACATTCATCACTGTGTCATCACTTTACTTTTGAGTAGACTGAATCGCTCAAGAGGGAAAGTATTCCCTAGTCTGAAGGTCACCAGCAGCTTCAGCCTACACATCCCCATTTATGAAATCCTGAGCAGTCAGCAGCAGCTGAAGGCAGCAAGCTGCAGCGTCACAGCAGCAATGTGTTCTGCTGTAACCACAACCTCCAGCTCCTTTCATTCACTGTACTGCATCCCATAAAGCAGCACCTTGGAGTGCCCACGTCTTTCCACTGAAATACTGCCTCACAGCTTTGCTGACTTGCTGAGCAACAGCTGGCCAGAACAGAGAGAAGCTGGACATTCAGAGCCTAGACAGAGCATGCACAGTCAATAGCAATGGATCTTCCTTATTTACTGAAGATACAAACTGGCAAAAATTAATGAGAAACCCCAAACGGAAAATCCTACAGCCCTTCCATAAAGGTAATTTCTTAGAGAAAGCTACACGCCACTCAGTAGAAATAACGCACAGCACATTTAAGCATTGTTCCTCAGGTTTGGGGACACAGTGCCTTTCAAGTGGCCCAAGTGCAACCAGCTTGGCTGTTGAAAGAGGTAATGCTGCTCTTGCCTCTGCTGCCAGCGCTATCCCCACACGCCTGCAGCCCACACAGCCATACAGATTAGGGAACTGAACCAGCTGGAAGCCAGTGCAAAAAACAAGCTGTAAAATACCCCCAAGCTAGACAGGTCACTGACTCTGCTCAGCTTGTATAGTTACAGGAGCAACTGTGCTTGCCGGAGCAGCAGGCTGGGCTGCAGGGGCAAGGCTGTCCTTTGGTCTGGCAGGAGTCTGGGCTGCTGCTGCAGGTTAGGCTGTAAGCACAGCCCCAGCAAGCCTCAGCTGCAAAGGTACATGCGAGAGCTAGTCCAGGTCAGGAGCTATGTACCAGTACTGCACTCCGTGCCCTCTGCCACTTGGCATGTAGAGAGCAGAAGTTGGAGCACTGCACACCTCAAATGCTCTCCTGTGGTTCAGTGAAAGGAAGTGGAGAAATCCAAGCAAGAGGAGAAAGCGGTTGGACAGCGTGATTAAACAGAAGATATCTAAAGGACACGCAGCGGAAGAAACCATTTGGGTTTTTCCACTGTGGTTAAGGCATCTTTCCACTCTCGGGAACACTGCGTGCAGCCTGACTGCTAAGAAGTTGCCTTCAGACACCCTGCTTCAGCCTGAGGCTGATGGGTAGAAACAGCAGAGGTGGCTCTGGCAGCACAGCCACCGTGCACGCAGGCAGCTCCGTGCCAGGCCACACACATGATCCCCAGCATGCACTATTTCCTTGGAGTCTCCTCCTCAGGCCTGGCTGGCATCAAGACACCAAGTACTGCTGCTGTGCCTCACACCTGCGAGCCTCTGCTCCCCGCCACCACACATGGAAGTGACCTCCAAGAAGCACATGAAAATTAAAAGCAGGCTTTCCCACACTCATGTGACACATGGGACAACAGTTCAGAAGATAAGCCGGGTCACTAGCACAGCCACAACTGCTCTCCATTAACCAACTAAACAGCTTACTCCCGCCCCACTACAAAGCAAGAGCAGACATTTCACCCACACGTACCTTTTTAAGAGGAACCGTGCTTCTGAACCAGTTATAGTCAGGAGAGACTTTAATCTCTCCCATGATGTTTAGAAAAAACCCAGTTTAAGTCAGCCTGAAAAAAAAAAAAAAGAGAGAGAGACACAAAGTTAGAAATTAATACAACAGCTTTACCATAGGCAGCACAAAAGCTGCACCATGTACATAAAGCGCTTGCAGGGTGAGTTTGCTCTTATCAGTCAATTGTAATCCCTCTGACTCATGCCAAGTTTACTTATCCTCAGTTTTCATCACAAACCATTTAATTATTCTCCCAAGAGGCAGTCACCTGACTGCTTTACTGTACTGGCCTAATTATGAAATGATAATGCTTTTGTAACAGCATTCCCATGCAACAGTTGTAGAGAAAGACAACTGTGCTGCAGGTTTTAAGTGGGTTAAAGAGCTAAAGCACGTTTTCAGTTTGTTTTTAATTTATAAAGCACTCCAAATGTATATCTAATAAATATTCATACAATTGACTCGGCAGTTCAGACAACAGACTTACATTATTTAATGACCATACTGCCTAAGTATTCAGCCCATGTTCTTCCATCTTGGTATTACTGACCCAGGGAGTCCCAAAGCCCATGGGGAACACCAGACAATCTGAGGCTTAATTTACAGAAGAGCCCTGAAGTTTTAATTCTATCCAGGTGGAAGCTGACTCTTGTTGGGAGTTCCCAACAAAGATACATTTGAAGCACACCAGTTAATACAGAACAGATTGATTCAGAGTCGGGTCCACGCAGGAAAGCCCCTAATTCACTCTGAAGTCAGAATGTCCTAGCATACATAATGAAAGTGTCTTATAATACCCCAGTAATTTGTAATAAACACTTAGGTAACTTTTCGATTTAACTTTTTTTTAAAGCAGCGAGAGACCATTAGCTTCCATTTATACAACAGATGGTATCAAACAGTTTTGAAGCTTGCAGACTCAATAGCTTTACCCTGAAAGCCAGCTGCCTCAGGAGATTATTTTCGTGCATTCACACACAGCACTGAGCATAATAAAACAAAGCAACTTTTGCTCTTGTTTACTTAACAGTTGCCAAGTATAAATCAATAGGTTTTGTTTCTTAATTCTTAATAAAATAAGACCTTGGTATGTTCTGTGAGTCACTCCATTTCTCCCTGCAGAAAAGCTGCCGGTGTGCAGATTTAACCAGCTTATTGGATTACAGATGTATTAACGGTTATTTACAATTTCCTCATCTTTCAGTCTTCCTTTGCCATTTTTCAAGTACAGAAAACATGAATTTCAAAAGGGAGAGTGCTTTCTAAATTGAAAGACAATTTAATTGCAAGACATCTTCCACAGAGCAGGTGAAACACCTTTCATGTCTAACGAGGGTATCAGAAGTAGGAAATTCAGCTGCATGGTTATTGTTTCAATTCTGTGTGGCTCCATTTTAGTGCTTGCATCAACTGTTCTGCTCTTTGTCATAGTCTGGCAGCAGGTAGAATTACAGCAGAGGTAAAAAATATCTATTCCAACAACCTGCAAAGCAGAGCACGCACAAGGATGCATTACTGGATGAAGGGGGAGAGCTGGTCATTAGAGAAAGGAAACAGTAGCTCAGACTACTAATTCCTTTCCATAACCAGACATCAACCAGTTCAAAAAGCTCTTTGGCAAACAATGGTGTGGCAGAATTACAGCAGAAATAAATTACAGCAAATGCCTTAAAACAACACATTGTCCAATTACATGACAGCAGGGCCAAGGAGCACAAGCCATGGTCAGGGCCTCACTACACCAGGCACCACACAGAGAGGCACAGGAGAGGAAGACTTTCTGCTAATAATTCTGACCCCATAAAGAGTCAATCTCTTCCCGCTGCGACCACCTCCCTGTTTCTGCCACCTCAGTCCTTCAGCACCATTAAGCTAATTTGTGGGCTGGCACATCACTTGGGAGCACAAGGCTGTCTATCATTAGGTAAGGAACAGGCACCGCGCAGGTGAACTTCATCCTGTCAGCATACCTCGGCTTGCACCAGAACAGGTTAAGAGTCCTTCTGAAGCCTAAATTTTGAGCTTCCCAGTTCACCTGTTACCACTGGTGGAAGCAAACCACCGACACCAGGACCTGGGCTGATTTCCCCCAGCTCCTTTCTTATAAAGGTACATCTGTGACCCCCACTCCTAAGGATTGGCTCTCTTTTAAAGCAAGAGTAAATGGGTTTTCTTTGATTATTTTTGTTGAGGTCAATGTCCTATTACCAAAATATTTTTTTCCTTGGCACAGAAACGCAGTGTTACATTTGCACACACAATATTCCTGTCAACAATGACTATGTGCTCTCCCAGCCACAAAAGAGCTAAACCATTAACTCAAAATGAGGAATCAGCCAGCAAAACTAACTCAAATCACAAAGAACCTGATGCTGTTTACAACCAAGGCTCTAAAGACCCAAGTTTCATTTTCAGTAAAACCAAACAACCCGAGGAACTCTAACCTCTTAAAAATAAATCCTCTAAAGGAAGACTCACCTATAGATGCGTTCAGAGTCTCCTGGTTAAGTTATTCCCACTATACTAGCAACACCTTTCACTTGTTATCAATTTAGAAAGACTTTGATCCTGCCACAGCAGATTAGACAAGCGACAACTTGCTCCTCTCCCCCATGCCATGTCCGCTGTCCCACTGCGCTGGCCACACAGCACCCACTCGCATGGGCCAAATGACCTGAATCAGCAACACCAGCACCAAGAGCTGATGAGGGCTGCAGGCAAACACCAGGAGACGCAGGGGAGATGCCAGGGTTAGCGGGCACTTTTTGAACGCCACGTGCAGGCAATGGGGAAGAAGAGTTACAGATAACTGGGACATGGCAGCAAGTGCCTTCCCCTCTTCCCCAGCGCTGTTCCCACCGACCCCAGCCCCTGCTCCTTCCCCCTCTTCCCAACCACAGCCAGCTCCCCCAGCTTCATGGGGAGAATGGGGCAAAACCCCATTCAGCACCCCCGGCCCAGGCTCTCCTCTCCCCAGCACAGGCTGAGGCGGCCCCTGCCCCTAAGGGCCCCCCTGGGAAAATGAACCCCCGGGGCAGGGCTGAGCTTTGGTATGATCCCTCAGGGGTCGTGATACCCCCCCCCTCCAGCCCGACGCCTCCTCCTAGCCCCCCGACTCCGCAGGCACAGCCTCACCCAGGGGTACCACTG
>NW_009259044.1:170972-172608 GCF_000687185.1 Egretta garzetta | reverse complement strand
AGCCTCTGAGGAACCGGTCGTTGCTGTTGGCCCCGCCGGTCGGCCGGTTCTTCACGGGGATAGGGCTTTAACGTAGGAAAAAAGGCACGGCAGTTCTCCGATAGTGCTTTATTCCGCTCTCTGCCGCCGCTCTGCTTGGCGCAGGCGTCACTGTGACCTGCTACTGCCACCCAGCGGGGGAGAGCGTCATTTATTTTGATATATGTGAAAAATCCCGAGTGATTTCAGTGAAAGCACTGGTGAGTGAAACGGCGTGTGTTCAAGTCGGGGGCTTACATGTAATGTAGTAGGTTTTATTCAGGTCTCTTGATCTGGGTGTGGTGCAGCGCTTGCTCGGCCGATACGCAATCTGGATCTTTTCCTCAGCAGGGTCTATTGAAACAAAGTTGATTTTAAAAAAGCTGAATTCAAGGCTATGCAAAGAACTGAGTTACATCAGGTGGGTTGGAAGGTGTAATAGCACTGCCAGCCTCTTGTCCATAAACAAATATTTGCAGGTAAAGCTCTGAGATGAGAAAACTTCATTCACTCAGGTAGTTTTTCATCAGTGGCATCTTGCTGGTTTATTTTCAGTGCGCCGCGTTGAAGAGGACGCTCAGAAGGGCGAGCTGAGATCACCACTGGCGGCTGTGGACCCGGTAATGCACCTGTATTCATGGCACCATGCAACCGGTACCTGCTGGGGATGCCACCGTTGTCCCCTCCCATGCTTTCCTAAAGCGTGATTGCAAGGCAAACCGCTTCTGTCGACGGACGTCGGTACGGCCCCGAGCCTGACCTGCTGTTCCTGCCTAACTCCCTCAAAAAGATCCTGAAAATAAACATGGTGGTGGATTTAATGCAGATTAAAATCAGATCGGCAGCTGTCCAGCTGGATGGAGGCAGTGGCGTTAAACCTGTATTTTACAAGGGTTCAAATCCATCCGGATCTTGGCAGAAATTAAAAATGCCAGGCAGCGCGGCGTGTGTCATCCGTCATTAGCATGGTCTGATGGCGTCTGTAGCTGAGGGGAGCGGCAGGGGAGGTGTTCCTGTCTGCTCATTGCTCCCCTGAAGACCAGCTGGGATCAATTAAGTCCCTTTAATTGGTACCCGACAAAGAGGAGTTGAAGATGAGTTGAAAGAAACTGACCCGTAGATGGCCTGTCAGTTGTAGGTGCGTTCTCCATCAGATATGTCTAAAGGATATGTTTGATTAGGTAGCGTATGTATTTATGCGTGATGTCCCCTGCCTGAAGGTCAGCCCGCTGAGACAAGGCATTGTTTTCATCTCTCCCCCAGAGTTGCTTCGTTTTGCCTGAACTTTTCAGCTGCTGTTGCAGTGTGATTTTTTTCACGACAGGCTTTTTAAAAAAAAATTATGCCTGGGATCCAGGGGAAGTATTTTCCTCACGTTGTATTTAGGAAGCGGAATGAAAAGGCAGGAATGGCCCGAGGTGACGGTGTGTACGGAGGAGAGCGAGGGAGACCCGGGGGATTGCCGCTGCTCGGACTACGTTTCCCATGATGCAACGCGGCGGGGCCGTCGGCAGCGCCTCGCCCCCTCCCCCGGACTACATCTCCCATGAGGCTTTGCGCGCCCGCCGGGATTCCCCGCGTGTCTCCATCGGGGCTGCTCTGGCGTCCCCTGCCTCCG
>NW_009259044.1:161219-170026 GCF_000687185.1 Egretta garzetta | reverse complement strand
CCCATTAATCTTCTGGTGCCACCCTGGGCGGTGTGAGGGGACGGCTGGTGGCGTCTCAGGACTCGGGGCAGTACTACGTGGTGCGAAGTTCTGGAAAATCGGCCCGCACTGGAGTATCTTTGGGGAAATGTAATGCGAGAGTGCAGTTTATTTCAACGGGAGTGATTCTCAGCAGCAGTTGTCCAGTGCGTGTTACCCTTCAGCGCTAGTAAATGAGCTTAATGCGCTGGCTGATTAAAAGCCTGCCTTTTTTACAACCTAAACTTGAAATACTTATCATAAAAGCTTGTGCTCAGCTAGCAAAAAGTAATTATTTCTAACTTGGTAGAAGGGTGAGGCTGTACAAACCATTTACTGGAAGCTGAAACAGAGGAAGGCTGTTACTTTTTTTACTATTTTTGTCCTTTTCATCATCGTCTTGTATGTAGTGAGAGCTGACATACCGTGCGCTGCTTTTGGTGAAAGACAGACCACCCCCAAATTGCGCTGAAAATTTCTGCTGTTGCCCCCTTTGCAACAGCATTTTGAATGATTGTACCCTCAGCAATAGGCTGACGAGTCAGAGATGATTTATTGCCTTCGAGAGGTGAGTTAACTCATGGCAGTTGCCTTTACATTTGCATCTCTGACATCACCTGTGCTGAAAAGTTTAAGCCAGTACTTTCATCTCCAGCCTCTCTGGCCTCATGTAAACCCACTTTAAAATAAACTTTAAAGCAAGTGACATTCTGAATTAGCTTCAGAATTACCTTTTTTTTTAAATTTGTATTTTTTTTCTCAGAACTAAGATTTAAAAGGCATATGTAAAAGAACAAATGAGATTAAAACACTGATACAGAGTAATAAGATTATTTTCCATGAAAGTTCTGTAAAAAAAAAAACCCACAAAAACCCACCCTTACTGTGGTGCTTTTTTGTAACAGATTATGTCTTCTGCCAGGTACTTCCGTTTGCTATTGCTGGCTGGTATAAACTTGAGAGTATTTGGAGTGAATGGGTCAGTCTAGTCAATCAAGTATTGGGTGGGACAGAGAGGAGGCTTCTTTTCTGTTGCAGTCTCTCTGTCACTTCCTTGGGCAATAGATTCTTCCAAGGCATTCGAAGCTTGGCCCCAAAGTCAGTATTTCTTTCCTCAGGTATCAATTAAAGGTTAATAAGGTGTAAAGCAGCCTCCCATTATTTCTTAACACACTGATGTGAACACCCTGTAGAGATGCCATTGCTGCTACTGTCATTCTTATGTTAGGTACATACACATTTACATTGACGGTTTCAAAAAAAAACCACCCAAGCCCTGACTGCCAGTTGTATGTGTGAGCGAATGCTGCTGTGCTTGTCAGCTGTTGCACATCGAGACGTTTATCAGTGTCTGGATCATTCAGTGGAAGTTGCCAGGCATTGAGCTGGAATGGTGATTTCTCCAGAAAATCTGCCTCTGGGCTTATTTGTGCAAGCAAGTAGTTGCGATAACTTTCTTACTGCTTCATTCTTTATTTGTACAATGATATTTTGTCAAAAAAAAAAAAAAAAGGACTCAGACCTTATGATAAGCCCAGGGACAGGGCTTTTCATTTTTAGCCACAAGCTGATGTAGCAGTAATAGGATTGATTTTTTTTTTTTTTTTCCCCCCCTGGTTTAGCCTATCTACACCCTTTACAGTTCAGCATGTGTGGTAGGGTGAGTTTAATGTTCCCAAAAGGCTGGCCAGCTAAGGCTTTTGTGAGAATGCATTTAGCAGCAATAAAAGCATTACAGCGTGGGTGTAATGCTGCTGGCTAGCCGGGATCTGCTGCCAGTGTCCTGTCAAATGCCAGAGGCAAAGCCCCACAGCTACAGCATTTTTGATCAACAGATGGGCACAGTCAGTAATGTGGTACTTACCAGTACAGTACTTTACACTGTGAATAGCTTCATAGTTCATCCAATACAGTTTTCAGTGCATTTTCTGGGTTGCAGGGGCATGCTGAATTAAAGTCAGCACTCCTTAGTCCATGTGCAGTGCTTAGTGGTAAAATATTTGAGTTTCTGTATTAGCGCTTTGTCCTTTCTCCACAGGCCAAATCTCCCTGTATTGCAGGGAAGTTATGTGACTGCGGGTTTTGTTCAGGGGAGGTGAGGTGGTTTGGGTTTTTTATTTTGTTAAGGGGTCTTTTCTCAGTTCCCTTTAGAAGTGGTAAACCGTATCTTGGTAGAGGAACCACCTGTGAGGAATAAGCCCCCAAGATAGGGAATTAATGCAGAACAGCTATTGCATTGTACATGCTCTCCACAGGTGGTTCTCTACGGTCAACACTTGGCGCACGTACTCTTCAGAGTTCTCTGCAGATTCAGTTGAAAGACACAACTGCTTGTGAAAGTGAGGCAGCATTTTTAAGTTTACTGTGATGTTTTCATAGTTTATCCTGTGGAATCCAAAGTGTCTTGCTGTGTTGCAGTGGCAATCAACAGAGGAATTTAAAATTGGAAAGCACGTTGATCATTATTCTTCTCTCACGTTTACAGACAGAAGTAATGCTATTACAGATTTTTAAAAGATTACATTTTTAGTCATTTTAAAAATGACTGCAAATCATCTTCAAGTTCAGGAATCTTAAGCAGCATGTAAGTTAATAAAACAACTTCAAGTCTCATTGGACACTGTCTTCTTGGTTGTCACTTTGCAGAAGCCCGTGAGAGTTTTCCAGGTAAATTTAGGCTTGTCCATAATGCTTTTCTTCTTTATTTTTCTGTTACAGTAGCAGAGTGAGTTTTCTTAAATGTCCTCTTTCAACTAAGATTCCAGCTCTCATTTGTTATTGTTACCTCTTTCAGAGCAAATGAACTGTATTCCTCTTGCCATTCTTACTGTTTTTATTCTTTTTTTAGAAGAGTTTTTTGAGTTTTCTATAGGATTATCTCATCTCTCTAACAGTAAAACCATGTATTATCAGCAAATTTTTAATTGTCATTGTTGCTATATATAGCTTTTCTGTCGGTAAGTCACAGAGTTCTTACCAAAACCGGAGAGCAAGTGAGAAATTTGCCGCTTTAAATGAGGGAGAGATAATGAGATATGGATTCCAGGCTCTTGTCTGTATTGAGAGATGTTGAAATCGCAAGCAGAACATATGCTGATTCACTTCATACCTCGTCATGAAATGTAATCCTACCTGCTGTCGCAAGAGGAGGAAAAGGCTGTTTAGTTTCTCAATGAGGCTTTTTTTTTCATGTTGGCAGTAAGCTATTTCAACAAAGTTAAGATTACGCTGAATTTACTTGTGGCTGGCTGTCAACATGTGCCAAACATGACGCTACCTTGCAGTTTTCCTCAGGACAACTTTTTTTTGTCAAGCGGTACATCAAATTCCTGGAAACTAGTTTTTAGTGGAGTTCACAAGTGAAAGCCAAATCCAGACATGCAGTCCATGAGTCTGAGGCTCTACTTTGGGTAATTTTTGCGTAATAAGACACTTCAAAGGTCTCTCTTACTTCAGGGGTTGAATTATTTCACAATAAGTGCTGGATGTGGATTGTATTTGTCATTCTGAGGATTGGTTTCCTAATTGGGATGTTCCCTATTTCATGACACAATGGGACTTCCAATTGTCTGACATTAGGGGACATGGAATTACTTTGGGGTCAGTTTTCAACAGTCCAGGCAGTTCTTAATGAGATGAACATTAAGGTGATGAAGTAAATTTATTTTGGATGACTGAAATTTGGATATTCAGAGTTGAGTTCTTGTTGCTGAAACCTCTGAGCTCCATTTAATGTAAATAAATTCTGGGGTTTGGTGGTATTGGCATTAGAACTGGAGTATTTTTAATGTTTAATTGTTTAATTTTTTTTTTTTTTGAGGTATTACTTGTGGTCGTGCACGCATCCCTGTTTTGGGAAAACTTGGGACTTTTGAAACTTGTTCCCTGAGACGAATTCCTCTTAGAAACTTTTCGGAAACACCAGCATATTTTGCTTCAAAGGATGGTGCAAGCAAGGATGGTTCTGGAGATGGAAGCAAGGTAATCTCCATGCATTATGTTTTTCAATAGGTTATATAAAATGTTTCTTAAATGTTTTTAGTAGATTTTTTTTTCCTTAATTAAAATTAGAATCCTCTTGAAATTGTTGCTAACTCTTGACATTTCTGATTCTTCAAATTGCTACAACTGACAGTGAAGAGAAAATTAAATTGTATTGTGAATTTGTTAGCAGACAAACTGTATAAACATCCCATAATGCTTTTCCCAGTTTTATAAATCTTTTTGCCTAGTGTAGAGGGATACTTGAAAACTTTGTAGAATGTTATAAATCCACAACAGGTTTCTGGATCTCAGGAAAGAGTAGTAATCGGAACTATTCTCCTTCAAAAGCCTGCTACTCCCAAGTAGGCTTTTTAAAGTAAGTACATTTTAAAATGCATTTGTTTTCAGCACTGATTTGGTAGTTGTATTAAGCACGATAAGTTTTTTGAGGAGACTAGCTTTATTCTTGTCAGTAAATTGTAATCTATTTTCATCCCAGTCTTTCTCTATAATTATAGTTAATAAACAGCTTCTTCAGATAAATGATTACCTGAGAATAAAACTGCTCTTTAGTCAGCAAATAAGATTTTGAAAGTTCACAGGCAATAATTTCGCCTTAGTATGGCACATTGTGACATCTGAGGAACTGTCCTGATGACACAGGTGTGTTCTGAAGGTTCAGATCAAAATTTTTTAAAAAACAAAGAAGGAAGATAAAAAATTTTTAAGTATTTTTTTTTTTCTTGAGAAGGGTTGCAAGGAGAAATGAGTAGGCAAGCAAGGTTTAAAAAAGTAGGGAACTGCCTTAGAAAAAGGGAAGAGAGATCTTTGCTGTTTCCTGAAATATAATGGCTTTTAATATTAATCAAGGTATGAAGGCGTAGAACAGGTAATAGACTTAAAAAATGTTAAGCACTAAGCAGGGTAGCATGGAGAAAGACAAGTAGGTCTCTGTCAGGGAACTCTGCCTTAGAAGTAAGAAAATAAAATATTTCCAAGCAATTTCTGAGCTGCTTGTTTTATAGGCCATATCTACCCTACAGCCATCTGCCAGCTTAGCTACATCTGTCAAGGATGTGAGAAGAGTTCCGCCTTCAGAAACCCTTAGAGTCAACGCCGTTGCAATAATAAAATTACTCTCTCTATAAGTATGATTTGTTTTCTTCTCTGGGGTTAGAATAAATTCCATTGAAATATACTATTAAAACTTTTCTTGACCCAGTTCAGCTTGTTATTGTTTTAGTGCCTTTCAAGCAGTTCTATGCCTCTTCCATGGGCATCCAAAATTGGCAGACCTGGGAAATGCAGGTGTGTGTACACTTCAAAATGTTTATATCTTGGTGTTCTAAATTTTCAAAGCCTTTAAAAAATCCTTACAATGGGTAGTTTGTCATTCAGCTGTTGCAAAATTCACATTACTGGATTCCATAAATGCACTGTTAAATGCCTAATGTAACAGCTCCATTGTTTGGGGCTAATTGTCTGGAAATCTTTTTTAGAAGTCTGTCGGTGAGGGGGGTGGTAAAAAGTCAAGCTCTGGAAGCTCTGGGAAAGGAGGGAACCAGCTGCGCTGCCCGAAGTGTGGTGACTTGTGCACACACGTGGAGACCTTTGTGTGTAAGTTTCCATGAATACTTTCTTTTTTAAATAGACACAGATGTGACTATATCTGTGATCTGACGTAGTCCCAATAGCTAAGTTTTAGCCTACCTAATTATACAATGTCAAAAATTGTGTTATGCTTAGTTTGGCCACATTGGCATAAGCGCGTATTGTCTCTGTGGATACATTTGTGTAATTTCCTATGATGTGTGGTGGAGCAGAATATGGTAGTGGAATTTGGACCGCAACAGTGAATATGCAGTTTTAAAATAATTTGTTACATTTTATGCAATGGAAGAGGTGCTTGGATAAACAATCCCGTTTTAACTACTGATATTTCTTTCTGTCCATTATATAAGCATATATTTCTATGTAGGTTTGTAATGTCTGTCCTTTGTTTATTAAATAATAAAACTTGAATCCTGCAAGTACAACCAAAGTGCTTATCCAACAGAGGGATTAGTATATAGCGGATGGCTTAGTAGAATGGCCTTCTGTGGCAAAGTCAGATCCGTAATTCATTCCAAATAGGAGGCTGGAAGTCCAAATAGAAAATACAAAATGTGTCAGGTGCCTGGTGTCCAGCAGCAATAGCTACTTTTTTTTTTTTTTTTAAGTACAGTCCAAATTAATGCCAGTTATGTTTTGGGTTCTACCAGACTTGAAGACATGTCTCCTTATTTCAGTGCTAATGAGACCAGCCTAGAAAATAGTTGTCAGAAAGCAAATGCCCATTGTCAGTTGCTGGGGCTCAAGGAGGAAGTATCAAGTCATAATCAGACTTGTGCACTAAGAAGCTTAGGACAAGGTCAGCATAAGCTTGTTCAACTGTTGTTTATATCACAGTTGGTGAAAATAATGAGTGGATGTGCTATTATTTGCTGCTACTTGTATAAAATACCATTTAATAAAAATGATCAAGCATCACGAATCACAAGACAATTCTATAATAACAATATATTTATTTATGCTAGATAAAAGGATTGGTCCTCAGCTACTATTTTTTTTTTTTTCCCCCAGAAATAATATGCCCCTTTTTTTGGTTTGAAACTATAGGCAATGAGGTTTTCTGAAAACTCTGGCACTAGTTGATGGAACCAGAAATACAGTCCTGTGTGCTGTTCAGTATGTTGGCCTCTCCCTGGCCTAGGTGTGGTTGAAAAGAGTGGGAGGATTTTTAACCTCACTTACCTTCTTGTCAGATGATTCACGAGTAGACAGAGATCTTGAAACTCTTTCACTTCGCTGCGGTGTTTACTCCCCTTATTACCAGAGTTTGTGCTTTTATGTGGAAATACCATTCAGGCACTGCCCACAGTGGAACAACCGCCTTGCATCCCTGGAAAGCAGAGATGCGATTTAGTATATTGTCAGTGTCACTACGAATCTTGAAGCATGCTTGAAAACTTTCTCAGTGGACAATTAGGAAGAGGATAAATTCATACTAACATTATGGGAGAAAATGTTTGATATGTGCAATCTCAAATCACAAGTAGCGATACCAACCTTGAATTGTGGCATCAGAATGGCACAGGTACTGTAAACAGCTTGGGACTGGAAACCCGCTTTCTACTTGTAAAAAACAGTGTTGCAGCTAGTTGGATTTGTCAGGAGCTTGGAAGGCAAAATATGAGAAAGTCTGCTTGTGAGTAATTGAAGGTATCTACTCTTCCCATCCTTGCACATTCTACTCCGAGGCTTTAGGATTTTACAGCCTTTAAATTCCAAATAACGGAATAGAGCAGGCTTTTTTGTTCATCTTGAGAACAGCAGTGGTCAGTTTTCTATTAATTGGTAACTTAAAGAAATTGAACCAAAGCTTGTAGTTGCTCTAATTTCTCAGAAATTCCTGTGAGTCATGGTTAAGTTTTCCCTGGACCTGTGTCTTTCTGGTTTAGTCAGTTAATTTGAGCAAGCTGCTTCACAGCCAAACTGTAGAATATAAAGCGTCTGGAAAAAGGAAGAGCTAAGTTCTAATTATATTTTAAAAAAGAAAACAAAAACTAATAAGGAAAAAAAGTCTGTCCCATTCTGCCCAAAATTAATGGGTTGCAGGTTATATTCAACATACTGCAACTTGATTTTTCAAATAAGCCTTTGATGTTGCTTAGCCAGTAAAAATTACGAATTCGCTCAATTCTGGTTTGAATTACCTTAAGTAAATATCTAAAGCCAAAGGAAAATACACAATTGGCATTTGTTTCAGTTTTTAAATAGTAGGTTTTTCAGTCATTTTGAGAGAACTAGGGAAACAAAACACTGAATAAAACCCACATTAATTAGTAAATTAATTGCCATTGAGTGGCAGTGTGACAGGCTGATTGTCCCGTGGAGTTTTTTTTTGACAGGGCTTCACTTTGTATCTGCAAATCTTGCACAAGGATTTGTTTGGCAATGGTTTTTCCAGTAATTAACAGTTTAGGAAGAATATGAGGCAAACCAAAAGGAATTTGGCTTTGACACACTTTCTCAGCAGTCCCTATATTGTTTTGGCTTGTGAGACTCTGTAAGGAGAGTTTTATGATCAGTGAAATAAGATCTGAGCTTCAGATGTGGAGTGAAATCCAATAGTGTTAAAGCTGATTGACGTAAGAAGCCTTAACTACGCGCTGCTTTTACTGTCTCCGCCTGATGCCATCAGGTTTGCTCCCATCCTCCAAAGCAAGGCCTCCCTGCTACTGTACATATTAAACAGTTGAGAATCATAGAATCATAGAATGTTTTGGGTTGGAAGGGACCCCTGGAGGTCATCTAGTCCAACCCCCCTGCAGGGAGCAGGGACACTGCTAACTAGATGAGGTTGCTCAGAGCCCCGTCCAACCTGGCCTTGAATGTTTCCAGGGATGGGGCCTCCACCACCTCTCTGGGCAACCTGTTCCAGTGTTTCACCACCCTCATTGTAAAGAATTTCTTCTTTATATCTAGTCTAAACCTACCCTGGTTTAGTTTAAAACTAAAAGTGTACTCTGCACAATAATTTTTTTCAGTGAACGATGTTTTAAAGATGCACAATAGTATTCTTATAGCCTGCTCTTTTTTTTCTAATTTTTTAACCTTTCCTGTGGATCTGGAAAGGGGGCAAGTATTCTTGTGGCTATTCCATCCTAATAAAGCTGACTATTAGCATTCCGTAGGGAAGGACAACAGCCTCGTGGCAGTGTAGTCATTAAGAATATCAGAGGTGTTTTGAGTGAGCATTGGGA
>NW_009259044.1:147546-161195 GCF_000687185.1 Egretta garzetta | reverse complement strand
AATATTGTTGCTAAGTAATAGTTATGGAAGAGGGGTGGGTGCCTGCAAGTGGTTCTCCGATGCATTCCCATCAGGCAGATAACAGCAATTTGGAGTGATGCCAGGAGAACTTGCCAGCTGTTATAAACGTTTTCTTTGGAGTAGAGTTAATAAAGCTGTGATGGTCACAGTGTTATGTGCTACATTATTAAAATAATCTGCTGGTCTTATTTGCACAGTCATTAGGTGTCTTTAATATTAAAAAAAAAAAAATCCCACTCCTCTTCTGCTGATGCCAGCTCTATGGGAGGCAACAACAAGTTATAAATAAGCAGCTTGTTTACTGCTAGAGGTTGTTATTAAAATCAGCTGGTACTAGTGTTCAAGCCATTTTCTAAAAACTTTTTATGATTTCAGAAGTTTTGACATTGAAGTTTTTCATGGGGTTGTTTTGCTACATTTACTTTGCTTTTAATTTAATACATTTACTAATATATTTACTTTAAATCAGTCCGATTGCACGATTTACATTTAATGGCATGGCAATATGGTCAGAAAAGATCTGGCTTGAATTACAAATTTATTCTTCTGTGCTGTCTATTTTCGATTATTTCAACTTCGCTTTTCCAAAGGGGAAAAAATATTGCAAGTTTTAGTTTTCAGGCTTTTGAAACCAGTCTTTGCAGATAACATTTCTTGAGACATGGTTCACAAAGCAAAGTAGGATGGTTTGGCTGTTGGATTTTGAAATAAATCCATTCTACTCTTGACAGTAAAAATAAATAAGCAAAAGATCTTGCGAAACATCGAAGTCCCGATCATCTGTTGCATCCCACAGCTGCCTCTTGTTGGGATGAGCCCTTCATGTGACCCCGCTATGCTCTGTGTCCTGGGCGTAGGTGATTCAAGCATGCTCCATAGCGTTCCACAGCCAGTGGGATGCAGAGACTGGGGGCTGCCATGGCTGTCCTTTCCTGAACCTGCTGCACGCTATCTTTGATATTGTGGATTGCTTCCATGCACTTGAGTAGCCTGTCCCTAACCACAATTTTTTTTTTTTTTTTTTTGCCTGCTAGTTTGAGAGTTAGGAACAATTCCTGCATAGTTAGAAGTCCTCGTTAATTTTGTATCGCTCTGAGATGCAAAGTTTCCTCTTCTGAGTGTAATGCTACCAAATAAGTACGAAATGGATTTTTGCTTTTTAATCCCTTGCTTGGTTGCTGCCCTGCATTGTGACTTTTTGGGCAAACTGCATTCCCTCTGTGTCAAATTTCATAGTCCCATAACTGCTTTTAAAACTTCTAAGGTGAACGAAGGGGAAGTGTTGTGTAAACACAGAGGTGGCTGTGCTGTCTTACAGGTGCTTGTCCTCTGTATGACAAACTCGGGCAGTTGAATGCTATCTAAGCAGTTCCTCTTGCTGTTTTCTTTTACTTTTTCTGCAGCTTCCACCCGTTTTGTGAAGTGTGAAAAGTGTCACCATTTTTTTGTTGTACTGTCGGAGGCAGACACAAAAAAGAGCATCATTAAAGAGCCTGAATCAGCAGCAGAAGCTGTAAAATTGGCATTCCAGCAGAAGCCACCGCCTCCACCGAAAAAGGTATGGTTCTTAATTTCAAGTTTCTTTGTATTACAGCATGGTGTGATGCTTTACATACCTGATGCAGGCTAAGAAGTAATGGTCTACTGTGACAGAGCAACAAATGGGAAAGACGAGTAGCTGAAGATTAAACCTTTGAGAGCTATGTGACCCAGCAGTGCACTCATAAAGAGAACAAATAGATTCAATAAAAGTAGTTGGGTTTGTTTTCCTCTGGCGTTGCCTTGTGACTGAAGTCTGGTACCATCATTTTCTCTTTTCTCCCAAGTAACAAGCGATAGGACAAGAGGAAATTGCCTCAAGTTGCGCCAGGGGAGGTTTAGATTAGATATTAGGAAAAAATCCTTCACTGAAAGGGTTACCAGACACTGGAGCAGGCTGCCCAGGGAAGTGGTCAAGTCCCCATCCCTGGAGGTATTTAAAAGACGGGTAGACGAGGTGCTTAGAGACACAGTTTAGTAGTGGACAGGTATGGTTGGACTCAATGATCGTAAAGGTCTTTTCCAACCAAACGATTCTATGATCCTTGTGAACCTGTGATCCTCAACCCTCAACTGTAGTATCTTTTATTTCCTGTTGTGGCCTCATATTCTGCACCCAAATGTTAGCAGCTTCTTTCTGTAGTTGCCAAACATTTTATTTGGCCTGTTTCTGCGTGAGAACCATGGCTGATTAGATTTTGGCCATGACCCATTCTAAGTTACTTGGGTTTCCTTTCCTGACTTGTGGGGGAGCTTATTGTGTTTCTCAGTTCCTGGTGGACAGTATTGATTTCTGAAGCTGCATGTGGCTCCTGGATAGACTTTTTGTAAGACGTTAAATATTCTTGAAATTTCAGTTACTCTTACAGATTTGGGTGAAAATAACAATGGGTTTAAATATTAGTAGGGGAGGATTGGCAGACGCAATGTGATTGTGTAAGCACCACATTTTTAAGTGAACTTACCAACAGGAATATGTTTTGTATCTTAGATGCTGGCTTTCTCTTTCTCAGTTCTGTAATGGTTGGTTTAGACCAAAGTCCATCTTTGGCACAACATACTTTTTTTTTTTTTTTTTCTGCAAGGTGATTTAGAAGTGTTACTAAGATTGAATTATCTTTCAGATTTATAACTACCTCGACAAATACGTTGTTGGTCAGTGTTTTGCCAAGAAGGTGCTTTCAGTTGCTGTGTACAATCATTACAAGAGAATCTACAATAATATCCCAGCTAACCTGAGACAGCAAGCAGAAGTTGAAAAGCAGACTTCTTTAACACCAAGAGGTTTGTATGATGTTCGGTATTTTTCTGGTCAAATAGAACTTACCGTTTCAGGGCCCTAAATTAAGAAACCTGAGAGAGGTTTTGCCTTGACACTAGATGTTCTGTAATTGAAATGATCTAAAAGAATTTCTACTAAACTTAATTTTCACTGTATCTGAACTTCTGTGATTTATTTAAATAGTAATCCAGAAGGTTTATGATGCCATGGGTATTGCCTACCATATTGCACGGTTAGCATTTTTTACTGACGCATGTTATTAGGTATTTTCCTTTAACTTTATAAAGTGAGCTTCCTAAACTTTTCCTTCTAATCTCATTTACTGCTTAACAGTAAATCTGCTGCTTAATCTGCAAGGAACAATGCAGATCTCGGAGACAATATTTTGCATAGGTAATTTGATGAATAGTTAACTTTCTAACCTCGCTTGCTGCTGTTGGCAGCATCTGTTGGTCACCATAGTATTGTTCCATATCTAGCAGGTGTAGATGGAGTTACTCTTGGCAGTACTTTTGCTACTGAGTAAGTGTGTAGCTATGTTGATCTAATTTATTTTTAGAAGTAGGATTAAGTTACTGTCTCTGATTCAAAGTGTACCTTGATTTTTTTTTTTTTTTTAAAGGTGTTTTGCCCTGTCTTGCAATAAATAGTATGCTAAGGAAACTGATATCTACTTTGTTTTTTAATTCATGTAAAGAAGTATTTTAACTGAGGGGGAAACAGTAGCGCTGTTCTGGTAATGGTAGGAGAGCAGTTGTGTACCTGGCACAGGGAAGTTCTGACCCTCCACAGGAAGATAAAATGGTGCATGCCCAGAGGGACTGGCTGTGAAGGTTTATAATGGATAGTACTTTGAAATATGTGAAGTCTCACACTGTAACACTCAGATATAAATGTGAGAGTTTAAGGAAGACTTTTCAAAAACAAAATTATATTCAAGCAGTTTTTTCCCCTTCTATAAGTGGTTTTAAAATGAAAATCAGAGGTAATAGATTGTTACTGTTTTAAGTAGTAGAAAGCTTGCTGTCGTTTTAGAAGCGTGCAAGTTGGGTTTTGGGTTAAATTTGACAGCAGTAAAAACTAATTGATGTGGGGATTTCTTGTTAGAAATACATTCATACACAGTGATGAGATGTATTCAGAAGAGGGCAAGAGGTGGAGAATTTATAAGCTTTTATAAACTTATTTTTTATTACTGTTTTCATCCTCTCTCTTAGAATTAGAAATCAGAAGACGGGAGGATGAGTACAGATTTACAAGTAAGTGAACTCTCTCCTCATGTCCTCCTCTGCAATATCTACTCTTTTGATGTTAATGCAGAATAGTCTTTAGTGACCCCTACTTTGAAATGCTGGGCAAAATCCTGTTTGCTTTTCTTCTGCAAGTAAATTTAATTGATGGCGTTGAGTGTGGTTTTTAATGGAGGTGACTAGGATCTGACTCTTTATCTAGTTCTAGGTGGAAAGCAAGTAAAATGTAAAAATACCTTTTATGAAGTTGGTTAAATAATTATCTGTCTTTAGAATTATTCTCAGTAGAACAAGTGAAACTGAATTTTTTTTTTTTTTTAAACTTAGATCTGAGGTGTGATTATGCTAGTAATGCCATACCGAATAGAATGTGAGGCAGATAAAGGAAGTTATGCAACTGTTTTCTGCAGGGTATTTGTACTCTTAAAAGGCACTGTCACCTTGAACCTCAAAATGCCCTTTTTTTTTTTGTTTTATTTTGTTCAGGTCATGTCAGTTATGTTTATTTTCAGTCCACTGGAACTCTCACTGGCTATTGAACTTCTTCCTTCATCTAGTGTAGATCAATTTGTAATCCCAGTTACACCGCTTCAAACCAGTTTTCTTAATATTCAAAATTTTACCCTGCAAGCCAATTAAAACTAGTGCTCTGAAAAAAAATCAGGCTCAATCTCCATATCCATGTGTAGAGACTTCAACAACTGAACTAAGGCAAGGCTTTAGGTCTTGAGAGTTGACCCATGCATTGCTTTTGTAATTGTTATAATATGCCAGTTCTTGTACTTTCTCATCATAGAGATCAACTGTTCGGGTTTATTTCTTCTCATGTGTTTAAAAAAAAAAAAAGTTACAGTTAAAATTAGTTGGTTTGTAGGACTGAATATTTCTCTAGCACTATTTTTTTAATGAAGAGGGATATTTTTAGATAATCCACTGTACCACTGGAAATTCTTTTCATATATGCGAATATGGGCTTGTGCAAAAATATGACTGGAACTGATGTTTTTGTAATAATCGCGTCATATTTCTGTTGCAGTCCTGTCTCAGCTTCTGTACAAATAGGTAGAATTATAGGTTTGCAGAACAAAACAGAAGAACCAAGCTTTTATTGCTTATTTATTTAAGGTAATGGCAGACTTTGTCAGTGCTCAAACAGTGCTGCTATTGTTCTCTTCAGAACTACTGCAGATTGCTGGAATCAGTCCACACGGTAATGCTTTGGGAGCATCGATGCAGCAACAAATGAACCAGCAGATACCTCAGGAAAAACGGGGAGGAGAAGTACTAGATTCACCCAATGATGACATAAAACTTGAAAAAAGTAATATTTTGCTGCTTGGACCAACTGGATCAGGTATACAGCTGTGTGTTTTTATAGGTGTCAGATTTTTCTTAGAATTGATTGTTAATGAGTAATTTTTCTCTTTTGTAACTATTCCGATTTGGGGTATAAAAAGCTAACCTGTGAATTCCAAACTGGGATTTTGTGCTTTCAAGCCATGGTAACAAGCTGAGCTAAATCACCTTGAAAAGGAAGGAGGTCCACTCGTGTGGGTTTGGGTTTGGGTTTTTTTAATGCCTATGTTTACTGATTGACAAAAAGATGCAACTTTCACTAAGCTGAAATAAAACATTTCTCTGCTTTAGCTGGCAAGTTGAGATGCTGTGGTTAGTGCTGTTTCACCTCTGGGACAGATCAGTTACAGGGGGGTTAAAAGAGAAATTGCATTTGTGGTTTCATAAGAAGTGGGAGTGTTTGTGCTGAAGCGATAGCATTTTGCAGACTATTTGGGAGAACATTCACTAAATATTTTAATTTTGCCTCTCCCCATCTTCAGAGGAGGAGCAGTTGGACTTTGCACTGCACCCTGAGTGTCTGCAAAGGGCTACAGGTTTATTTAATCTTTAATCTATGCAAGTACGTGTATTTTGGTTTATATATTGTGTGACATTTGTGATACTGTATGCATTTCAAGCTGCCTCAAATGTGTAGCATTAGTCTAATTCAGAAATACAGTTTGCCGAGCATAAAACCCAGTATGTATGAAAACTGGTTCCCTTGGAAAATGTAAGAATATATGAACATGCTGACATCATTCAAAATGTCTGATGACAGTACTGGTGATCCTATGGTAAATATTTGTGTGCTCTAGAGAAATGTATGTCAGATATAACATAGTTTTTATTTTATCAGGTAAAACCTTGCTGGCTCAGACTCTAGCTAAATGCCTAGATGTACCTTTTGCTATCTGTGATTGTACCACCTTGACTCAAGCTGGCTATGTTGGGGAAGACATTGAATCTGTTATTGCAAAACTCCTGCAAGATGCCAATTACAATGTAGAAAAAGCTCAGCAAGGTAAACTTTTACAGTATGTTTCCTGAAGTTCATTCCTTGACTGTGTTAATCTTACCCAAGTTATTCTAAACTTTGAGACTACTAGTATTATCGTAATTTGTATTCCTGTTTCATGTACCTGAGTTAACACATTATATCAGAAATAATAAACCTGAAAAGAGTTCTAAACATATCTTGCAGTTATTGTTCTTGTCCATAGTTGGGCAAGATTGCATATGTTTTTACAATCTACTGTATGGCAGTAGAACAGATTGCAGCTATCTTAAATTATGTTATTCCCTATGTATAAATTCTTGCTTCTCTTAAAAGAGTTCTAAACATATCTTGCAGTTTTTGTTCTTGTCCATAGTTGGACAAGATTGCATATGTTTTTACAATCTACTGTATGGCAGTAGAACAGATTGCAGCTATCTTAAATTATGTTATTCCCTATGTATAAATTCTTGCTTCTCTTAAAAATTGGAGTCTTCCTTAAATCCTCTTTCTCTAACTTCAGGAATTGTTTTTCTGGATGAAGTGGATAAGATTGGCAGCGTTCCTGGCATTCATCAGTTACGGGATGTTGGAGGAGAAGGTGTTCAACAAGTAAGTACTTCTGTGGAGTGATTGCACTTCGTAAGCGACCAGCCCATCAGCCTATGTATCATCCTATCATACGTCAAATTGCACAGGAGTTTATGGAGTCATAGTTCTTCGGTTCCTTAATTATTAACCTTTGAAACCCTCATCTTTCCTCTTTCTTCATTCCAAAAAAAATCTCAAAAGCAACTCTGGAACACTTCATGGAAATGTTTTAATTGAAAAACATCTTTGCAGCGTTCTGATAGCAAGTTGCATAATGTAGACAAGAATAGATAACACTTTCCATTTTTGACAAAACTCTTTACTAAGTGCAGCTCATAATGTGCATGGGATGCAGCTAATAATGTGCATGGGAGTCACACTGAAGAAAGATTTTTGTCTATGCTTGAGTTGGGATTGTTTGTCTTGTGTGGAAAACTGATTTCTTACTGTTACTATAAAGGTATAAGGGATTAAAAAATGTAAGTACCTCTGTGAAAGTGAGCACAGTATGGTGTGCCTTCTTAAATGATGCTACACAGTGGAATTTTATATTGTTTATTTCTTCTCTCCTTCTTAGGGCTTGTTAAAATTACTAGAAGGCACAATAGTAAACGTTCCAGAAAAGAATTCTCGTAAACTACGTGGAGAAACGGTGCAGGTTGACACAACGAACATCCTCTTTGTAGCTTCTGGTGCTTTTAATGGTCTTGACAGAATTATCAGCAGGAGGAAAAATGAAAAAGTGAGTGCATGAGACTGTATTTGAACTGAAAAATTATCATCTTAATTACTGTTCACAGTACTGACTGCTAAAGGTCTTGCTATATTTGTAAACCCACTGTTGTTTGTAGAGCAGTGGTTTTCCATCTGTTATCTGCAACCTGAGGTCAAGTCTAAGAAAGATAGCACAGAACAAGCCTATTGTTAGTAGGCTGAAGTAGCTTGCAGTTGTCTCTGCTTCCACAGAGAAACTTTTTAGCATATGCAAAAAGGAAAAAAAATAGCAGGGGGAGAAGGTTGAAAGCTGTTGGTAGAGGACTTGCTGTCCCTACTTAAGTGGTTGTTGTGGTTTAACCCCAGCCGGCAACTAAGCACCACACAGCCCCTTGCTCACCCCTCCCCACCCCCAGGGGGGTGGGGGTGAGAATTGGAAGGGTAAAAGTGAGAAAGAAAACTCATGGGTTGAGATAGAGATAATTTAATAGGGAAAGCAAAAGCCACGCACACAAGCAAAGCAAAACAAGGAATTCATTCCCTGCTTCCCATCATCAGGCAGGTGCTCAGCCATCTCCAGGACAGCAGGGCTCCATCATGTGACACACACACCCACCCCTTCCTCCTTCTTCCCCCAGCTTTATCTGCTGAGCATGATGTCAGATGATGTGGGGATATCCCTGGGGTCAGCTGTCCTGGCTGTGCCCCCTCCCAGCTTCTTGTGTCTCCCCAGCCTCTCACTGGTTGGGTGAGGAGCAGAAAAGGCCTCGGCTCTGTGTAAGTGCTGCTCAGCAATAGTGAAAACCTCTCTGCATCACCAACACTGCTTTCAGCACAAATGCAAACCATAGCCCTATACTAGCTACTCTGAAGAAAATTAACTTTCTACATTATTGTCATGTCCTGTATTTCTTAAAAACAGAATCTGTGAAATAGCGCTAGCAATTACAATAGGATTTCTTTCAGTTGGAGTATACCAAGTACGAAACTGAGAAAGCCTTTGGATATTGGTAGAAAAAAGCTTGTACCGTTGATACTCAGATAGTTTGAGCAAATGGTGCTAAAAGCTATCATCTTTTTAAAATACCTAGTCATGCAGTTCATTAATTTGTATATTAACGCCTGGAGACAGAGTTCTTCCAGCTGCAGCTTCCTGACAAAATGTGCACCCTGTTTCAAACAACAGAGGAGTGAGTGAAATCCAAATTACTGTTTATAATAATTGTTGTAGCTTTTCATGTAAGCATACTTGTATGCATGTGCTTGACTTCTGAAGAGCCCTTTTTAGTGTCACTGGTACTTGTAAACTTACCAGGACATGTTACTGACCTTTTTTACTTTGAGAAAAACTTGCTCTTAGGCTGATGTATTGATACTTTACTGAGGCAATTAAATGTTCTAAGAAACTGATTGTGTGCAAGGGGTCTGATTTTACTATAAGTAGTTTCTTGAGCTTGAATTACTATGTAGTGACATAATAAGTCACTCCAGATTTTTGAATGCACATGGAATGTGATTTAGTTACACAAATAAAACTTAGTTATTATATTTGTTTTGCAGTATCTAGGATTTGGGACACCGTCTAATATGGGAAAAGGAAGAAGGGCTGCGGCAGCAGCTGATCTTGCTAATATAAGTGGAGAGTCTGATCCACATGAAGATATTGAAGAAAAGGATCGCTTGCTGCGTCATGTGGAAGCCAGGGATCTCATTGAGTTTGGCATGATTCCTGAGTTTGTGGGACGTTTGCCCGTTGTGGTTCCTCTGCACAGCCTAGATGAGAAAACTCTTGTACGGATTCTTACTGAGCCACGAAATGCTGTGGTTCCTCAATACCAAGCACTTTTCAGCATGGATAAGGTTTGAACTTCTATTTGATGACTTTTTAATACTCTTGTTTATAAATACAGTGTTAAAGCAATCTAAAATACCAATTGAAGTAATTTCTTCCCGCCATGTGTACATCTCCCCACTCTGAAAAAAAATTAAGCTACCTCGTTTAGATTGGATAACTGTCCTTGCGGGGCCAAGCAGTCTGGAAGTAGTTGAGCTGCTGTTCATCTTTACACTCAAATGAACATCCATGAGCTTGCCTAATAGCCATCAAGAGCCGCTTTGTGTACTGTAGAGGTACTTAAGAGTAGTTGTAGGTAAAGGGACATAGTCAGTACTGGTAATATCAGTCAAAACCAAAGTGTAGCTGAAGCTTTACCTATGTAGCTTAAGTGTTAAGTGTTCTGGTCTGTAACAAGTAAATGGCTGCAGTTTGTTATTTTCAGTAATTCTTGCACTGTCACACTCAACACACTGTTGAGTTACAAATTAAATAATGAACTAAACTTACCATTTTTCCTCTATGTAGTGTGAATTAAATGTAACTGAAGATGCATTGAAGGCTATAGCCAGACTGGCCCTGGACAGAAAAACTGGTGCAAGAGGTCTTCGATCTATAATGGTGAGTACATTGAGTCTCGCACTGAGTAAACAGAGCTACCTACGTTTGTGTGTACGGACCTAATCGTGACAAATTTCAGTTAAAGCCTCACTTAGTTCTGGGTCTTGTATGGATACAATAAAGCTCTTTCGAAAACTGTGGGTATTCAGAGTTCTTTCAAGAAAACTCTCTAGTTCTGTAAAAATGTAGAAGAGGGCATTCAGAAATATTTTTTCCCCCTTTTTTTTTTCTTGTAGGAGAAGCTGTTGCTGGAGCCCATGTTTGAAGTGCCCAATTCTGACATTGTATGCGTGGAAGTTGACAAGGATGTTGTAGAAGGCAAAAAAGAGCCAGGATACATTAGGTAAAACCATATCGGAAGTGTTGGAACAGATGAGTAGTACAGCTAGACAGGTATCTTGATGTTTGCTGTAGGAACAAGCGTATAAACACAAAACCATGCACACAACCTAAAAAGGATTTGATTCTCTGTATACTGTACACAGCTGAACTAGTGCCTTTTCTGTCCTAGAGACCTTGGGTTTGTATTGCCTTAGTTTTTAAATAGAAATTTAAAAATAAACTTATATATGAAGTTACTTTAAGCCTTTTTTTGTGTGTGTGTATACCTGTAGAAATAGAAGTAAATTATAGGCATCATAAGTTAACAGTAAAAATCAGAAGTTTAATTGTGACTGTACTGAAATTTCTGATACAGAACTTTTTTCTTCCTCCTTCTACTTTCTACCACCAAGGTGTTTGGGGTTTTTTTTATGCAAGCTCCAGGCTGCTGCAGTTTTCTTCTCCCTTGCTCTTGCAGCAGTGGAGAGCCACAAACACACAGCTGTTGATTGCTGAACTCGTGTTAAAATAACCAATTTAATGTTGTAAAGATTGTATTACGGTAATGATGTGGGGGAACTCTGAAAGCACTTGGACAAATCTGGATTTAAAAAAAAATAAAAATCTTAATTTTAGTGAACAAGGATGGGGTTGGGAGGGGGTGGGTCAGGTTAAAAACACAGGTCTGAAAGTTAGGAACTGTGGCTTGGTTTCCACCTCTGGCAGCTTTTTTGAGTGCACACTTGATGTTCATCTGTGTCTGTGCCTGAAGCTTGGCTCAGCACACCTAGTGTCTCACAGGGAATGATTGGAGTGGGAAGTATTACTCTGACAGCGACGGTTGCTTTAAGTGACTTCGTAGAGCACCGGCACCCATGTTTGCTGAAAATTTAATTTACTAATTAAATCAAACTACTGAAAATCAAAAGGCTATTGAATCTGATCTCGTGATGAGACTGCATACTGGTAGTAGTGTCAATCTGCACAGCCCCATTGTCAGATCAGAAAGTTGTTTAGCAGATGGATGCTGGTCAGAACGTTTGTTGCTGGGGAATTTGCAGGTGGCATGTTTACCAGAAGCTACGGAAACTATGTCTCCGTTCTTTTCCTCGATTTCTAAAGTATCTGATCAGTTGTTTTAATTATAGGGCTCCCACTAAAGATTCATCTGAAGAAGAGTATGACTCTGGCGTTGAGGAAGAAGGCTGGCCTCGACAAGCAGATGCTGCAAACCATTAAATACTGTCAGAATGCCTGCCCACCTAAAGCGTGCTTGGTTATTTCCTTACGATTGCCTCTGGCTTCAGTCTGATACTAAAGGCGTTGGATCTCTCTCGGATACTCTACGTGATGAGGAACTTTATTAGATAAATCAGATCGTGTATTTTATTGCAACATCACATTGATTTATTCGATGGACATTGTGTGGACTTGGAGGGCATAATGTTCACATATGAATTGTATATTACACTCGTTCAATTAAAATGTATAGCAAATACAGCAGCACCTGGATTGCTCTTTCTAGACATTAAAACAGCAATGCAGGTGCTGCGGGTACTTAGGTTTTACAATAATGTTACTCTACAAATGGGAAATCAAGATTAATAATTAGTAGAGGGTGGATAAACTCTTAGCTCCTCGTACGACTCACAGGCGGTTGCGTTCAGGTCAGTGTTAGATTTCTGCTGGTGTTTGAAACCCAGTGGGTGCTGGAGTGACTTGTTACATTGGTGGGGGAGGAAGCCCTTGCAACAGGATTTTTGGACAAACTGGGACATGCTTTAGGACACTGCTGGGAGATTTTGCTCAAATGTGACACTAGTTTACTGTAATTTGAATGCCGTGTCAGATGATGCCCTTTCCTTCACCTCACCTTTTAGGAGTAAGCTTCAGTCACCTTTGAATACTGTGAAAGAAGGTGAAGTCAGTAATTTGCTAATTTTTCCAGAAAGGTAAACAAGATTTCTAGGAAGCAGTAAGCTGTCTGAATTTGGACGAGAAGTCAACGTAAATTTTTAAATATTAACGTTCTAATATAGTACATTTTGTTTAACGTATTGGAACTATCATGCATCAATTTTTTGGTGCCAGGTATTTGCCCAACCTATCTTATAATGTTAAGAGATGAAAGAAGTAACTGTATAATATTTTTGATGTAATCAGTAGCGATTGTTCACATGACACCGTGCTTTTTAAGTTATACGCTCAAACGCTAGTATTGCACCTTGTGGTTCTGTCTTTGGTTTTTAGGCTGACAGCAAAGCAATCCTCCCTCTTCTGTTCCGCTCCAAGATTAATTCAGTCCTTTAGGAAAGCCTTTGTAAAAACACTAAAGGATCTGTATGTTTTTTCGATTTGTTTCAGGAATTAAAATCGTTGCTTACAACTTTGTTTTGTCCTTCAGTGATACGTGGACACTTCAGTTTTACTGACCCCTTTTTCTAAAATTTCAATTTCAAGCTATTTAAATAAAACTTTCATCATTCTTTTCAGTCTAGTGGATGTTTTAAGGCAGGAAAGGATACTGCAGATGCGTTGACCCTGTTTTTGTTAATTTTTGTCGTGTAAACTTTATGTAATACTCATATTCTTACCTAGAAGCAGCGTGACATGCACTCGTAGCCAGATGCAACACATACTTCCCTGAGTATTTCAGGGGTTTTTTCAGGTGAAATGACCCATTAATGGTTCAGAAGCAGCTGCCTTCGGCGCTGAGGGTATTTCTAGGAGAAGTTTAGGCCCCTCAAAAGGGGAATCCGTGGTGAACTATGTGTAACTGCATCCTCGCTTTCCTTTTTGTAGAGTGAAAAGCCTATAACCGCTTTAACTTCTGCATCCTTTACTTCAAATCCTTTTTTTAAATGGATTGAAAAAAGAAAAAACCCCAACATTTTAGGTGAAACTGTTCAACAACTTGGTTTTGAAAGTTGTTTGGAATTATGTAACCAAGAACTGTTTTTAAGGAAACAAAATGCTGTGTAACTACAGTTTGTACTTCACCTCTGGCGTTTGAATAAAACAAAGCGAATATTCAAGCAGCGGAGAGTTGTCATCCCTGACGTCACCCCCGGAAGTTTTAAGTTTTACGGAGGTTTTTTGGTTTTGTTTGGTGGTGTTTTTTTTTTTTTTTTAAGTAGAGCTCTA
>NW_009259044.1:131559-146818 GCF_000687185.1 Egretta garzetta | reverse complement strand
CGGGCCAAGTGCATCCAGGAGGGGGAGGAGAAGACCCGGGTACGGCCCCCGGCGGCCTGATCCGCCTCCCCCGGCCGCCGTGCGGCCTCCCGGGGCCTCCTGCGCCTCCCTCCGGGGCACCCGCCGGTAGCGGGCTCCGGGTGGGCTGTGCCTACCTGGCTTTGGCCCCTGCGGTTCAGTGGGTGCCACCTGGGTGCTGCATAAGTTCGGCTTGCTTGGAGACACGCCGTTTCCAACACCTGCAGTCCTGCTTCTTCCTTAAAAGCCTTGGTGGGCAACTCAGCTTTGCCACGCTGGCGTCCTAGGCCTTGGCAGTTGGCGTTTAATTAGTTTCCGAACTCTCAGTTGTGTGTGGAGGTCTTCCTCTCTGGTCCTGAGCTGTCAGCCTGCCCCACGATGCCCATGGTTACCCCACAGTGGTCAGTGCCATTTCAGTAGCCATAAGCCTTGCCTGCAGGTAAAGCTGCTTGTTTGCAAGCTTTTTGCTCTCACTGGGAAGTAAAACAGCTCCAAAGCAAAAAACCAAAAATCCCTCAAATTAGGTTTGCTGGGCAGGCACCTTTGTGCTAGCTGTTGGCTAAAGAGCTGCCCCCCTGCTGGTGCTAGGTCTGCTGCTGGGATGGTACAGAGCAGCTGTTGGTAAAGGTTTTGTGTTCAGGTTGTGGCACGTTAATGGTCTTTAATTGCCAAGCTGTAGAATCGGGATGGTTTATATTTATTATTAATGTTTTTCCTAACTTCCTGTGGTTAAAGGTTATCAGGCTTTATGAATTCATTAGTAATTTGGCCCAAATTTATGAGTTGCTCAGCATTCTGTCTTTCTCTCCTGAGGTCTATCGTGTTTAGCTTTTTCATGAAGAGGCGAGGTTGGGTGGGTGACTTGCTATGGCTGTGTTACTAGGAAGTTATCCTGATCTCCAGTGCTTCCCTAAGCTTTTTGAAACTACCATTTCATTCTTGTCTATGTGGGATATTTCATGTATTGTATCTGTTTTTTTTTTTTCTTTCATAGGAACGAGAACTCAAGGCCGCTGCAGACAGCGTCTTATCTGAAGTACGGAAGAAACAAGCAGACACAAAGAGGATGGTGGACATCCTGCGTGCATTAGAAAAGCTTCGGAAACTGAGAAAAGAGGCCGCTGGCAGGAAAGGTTAATGATGAGATTTTTACCAAACTTTTTTAATTATGCACACAGGAAATAAGATGATGCGCGTGCCCTGTGCTGATAAGTAAGGTGCGGCTTGGAAAAGCTGTTTCTTTATTAGTGATTTTAGTTACATTGTTATGCAAGAATAGCTATAAAATGCTGAATACAGTTGTTGTGTTCTGACGTTTCCAAGCTCTTTCTTGATAGAAGAATTATTCCAGTAAAATAGTTGTTAGCAAGGTTAAGCTCATGTTCCTCTGAGATTTTGCCAGTGTTCTCAAGTCTGATAACAAACCCCCTTCTGAATTTGAAAATTTAAAATTATTTCTCTTTCTGTTTAGGTGTTTGCCCACCCCCCTCAGCAGACGAAGCATTTGAAAGTCAGGTGGAGAGTCTCAAAACGTTGCTCAAAAATCGCACAGAGCTGTATGAAGCTGAGGAGAGAGCACTGAGAGTTATGCTGGAGGGAGAACAGGAGGAGGAAAGGAAGAGAGAAGTGGAAAAGAAACAGAAGAAGGAAAGGGAAAAACTACTGCAGCAGAAACTCGAAATTGATTCCAAGCTGTTTGGGAATCCAGGTAAATTCTGCACGCCGTACTTAACAACAGTTTTTTTCCACACCACACCCCCATCTCACAGACAGCGCATTTAAAATGCAGGCACAAAAATAGTTGAGAAAGAAATCATCCACTGGAGTAATTTATGCTCTGAGGAAAAGATGGGATAAACATAGCGTGCTGTTAACACATGTGATGCAAGAAGAACTGTTTAGCTCTTCAGCATAGACTGCAGTGTATCTCAAGCCAATTTCGTAATGTTTTGCAAGAAGAGGTTGTAGATGAAGTCGAAGTGAGAATAAACAGAATAGATTGAAGACTTCCAGCACCCAACAGATGCTTTAGTCTGGTGATTTGGGAAGTGCGACTCGGGTAATCTGTAAAGATTCAGTGTCCATATGTTCCTCTTGTTTAGAGAATGGAGGCAGGAAAAGTTTTGCTCGTCTTGACTTGCCTCTGACAGCTCCAGAAGGATGAGGAGACATGCGAAACATGTAAATAGTCCTTAATATATTACATAGGGAAGTGATTTCAAGTTATAGCTGGGGAGCAGCAAATGAGTTGGCAAATTTGAGGGGTTCTAAGACTTACTGGAATTGCGGGCCTTTCTGGTTTATTGAAGGATTTCTTTTGTTTGTGTTCTAACAGATGAATTTCCTCTAGCCCATCTATTGCAGCCCTTCAGAGAATATTACTTACAAGCTGAGCATTCTGTAGCAGCTCTAATCCAGATCAGGTAAGACCAAACAAAGTCTTTATTTTATTATCAATGGTGTCAGGTATTGTTTGTTGAGAACGCAAAATTATGGTCCCTTTTGGTTTGTTAACTTCCAAATACGGTTATGCAATGAATCGTCCTGGTTTTTTTCAGCTAAGGATCAAGCTTCTCACTTGGTAGAGTTGTATCCAACAGATGCCTGTGTGAGGCAGGGTGCACTTCTATGCATAACCATTCCGTTTAATAGAATAGTACATACAATTTTCACATTTGTGTTTTGAAAAATAAGTTTCAGAGTATAATATACAGTGTTTTGTTTATTCATCAGTACGGAAAAATACCTGTGTGGGTATATAATAAATCTTATTACCAAACTCATACCGGCTCTCCTCTCAAACAACGCTTTCTCTGTTAAAGGCATGAATGGGATCAGTACTTGGTGCCAGCTGATCACCCTGAAGGAAGCGGCATCCCTCCAGGATGGGTTCTTCCGAGTCTCCCCACAAATGACACTTGGGCCACTGCTGTCAGATAATTTAGTAATAAATTATTTTAACGTTGGAGGAATGTTTTGTTATAATGGCATGTGTAAATACGAGAGGGTCCGAAGAGGAAGTCTCATCCTCTGTTTCGGTAGCCAGGTACTGGAGTGTCTTGAAGAAAAATCTAAGAACTGTTTTTGCCATCTGACTCTGCAGGGAAATACCCGAGCAAGCCCAAAGCTGCTAGGCCTCTTGTGGTATGGAATTACGATCCCACTGCAAGTTTTTGTGAACAAATCTCAATGAAGAAACATTGGTGACGAGGGTATTTGTGCCAGTATTAACATCCTATTTTTAGTGGCTTTTATCTTTATAAGCTTAAATCCAGGTGATGAAATCTCCAGAAATAAAGGAGGTTTTGATTTTGTTTTTTTTTTTTTTAAAAAAGAAAGATCTGATTAGTAAACATGTTTTTCTTCTTAAATGAAGCATGTCAAGCATCACTGTCAAAATAGTTTCTGTATTTTCGTGTGTAGAAACGAGCCTATTACAAGTTTAAACCAATTCTAAAGTACAAACAAGACGGGCTTTTTCAGGGTTGATTAAAGCAGCTGTTGACATTTTACTTTTGTGGACTAAAATTGGTATCACAGCATGGAAAAATTTCCCAGTTGTCGTGAAATAGGTCAGGCAGCCGTGTGAATATATATAAATTTGATGAATAAGCCTGCTGGAAAACAGTAAAATCTGAAGTGTAACCTACTGTAATGGGGTTTGCCTACATAGCTATTTCTGTATGGGGACAGATCATGTATATAATATTTGATTAAAAACCACGGCTTTATTTTATTTTGTAAGTTGTTTTTTCTACAGAATAAATAGAGAAAAATGGAATTTCTTTTTTTGTTTGAAGTGTTTTGACTCTGAGGGAGAGATTTGTTTTAGTACTTGGCATTGAAGACGACTCCAGTGTGGAGAGAATTGCTGGCAAAAGGTTTGTGTGAAGGAACTTCTCCCTCCTACAAGGCAGCAGAGGCATCTGATTTCAAAGCCTTCCATATTTTGGGTGGTTTGCTTGAAACAACGATGGGCCACGTGAGCTTGGGGCTTTGCTGGGCTACGCAGGTCGTCGTGGCATCTTTCCAGAGCTGCAGTCATTATTCTTGCTTGGCCCTAATGTGCGGGAATGGCTTTAATCTCTCCAATTCCTTACCTCTTCGCATCACAACGTTGTGTAATTCATGGAGGAGGCAACATGTAGTTGCCTAAATTCAACACTTTGGCCTTAGGTGTAATGTTAATAGTTTCTTGGCTGAAGCTTTGCGTTGATTTCTGTTAGTAAGAGCACACGAACTAGTAATGTTTGATAGAGTTAGAATTACTCTGGGTGCAGAAGTTGGCAGTTCTTGCTCACGTGTGTATCACCTACCTAGAACACCCCAAACCACAGATTACTGGGAAGTCCTCTGGAGGCAGGGCCTCTGCTTTGCCTGTCGGTACATCCTCCAACCCTGCTGTTGCTTCCAGCATCTCGGTGCTCCAAGACTTACGGCTGGGTCAGGTCCTGGGGAGTCTTACCTGATGAAAAAGGCAAAATTCAAATAGCATAAAAACTATTGCAGAAACGCCGCTTTCAGTTCAGGAAGCTTAGTGACCGGAGGATGCTCTGCTTAAATAGTTAGGCTCCTTATCCCATCAGCATCTCTGACGGGACGGGCTAACTGCTTACTTAAGCTGCGATAATCTTAAAACTGTCAAAGTCAGATGTGCGTCTGACACTGCAAGAATTTAAAGACCTGAGCAGTAGATAAGCAGGCAGCTCAGAAGCAGCCCTGTGCTCCCTGCCCTGCGAGAAGAGCTCCATGATTTCATCTGACGGTAAGGATAACTTGGTATTGTTAATAAAAACAGGACTTGAAAATGCCAGCAGATGATGTACTGTTAGGTGTATTTCATTCCCTCAAGCTTTCTGTGGTTTGTTCTTGCCTAATGACATCTGCATTTAAAATGTTTCATATTTTTAGTGAGGAAGATGTTGAAGCCACAGATGGAAGAGGAATGTTTAAAATCTTAACTCATAAAATACGTGGGGACAGGGTATTAATTCTTAAAAAAAACCCTTGTGTATTCAGATTTAAGACTCAAACTTGTCCGAGTATAGTACTTTGTACTGGTTTTAAGTTTTAAAAAGTTATTACAGCCTAGAAGAAAAGAGGGGTTGGCTATGAGTTTCCGAGACTCATTTGTATCCTTTTCCTTCTCCAGTCCCAGTGCAGTTCAGGTTTCTCATGCTTTTAAGGCACATCCTCTTAAAAGGAAGGAATTTGACAGGAATTTGTTCGTTTGCCAGCCTGTATCTTTGACGTGAAAACAGGCATCGCTGGTGCGAAGCAGACGAGGTCAGAACCCCTGTAGGCGTTGCTTGCCTGTGTAAGTTGGTGTTTATGGCTGACCCTCTTTTGTTCTTGTCTAGTAGCATTTTCGTTGTCATCGCTCCTCACCCCAATGTACTTCTTTTTTTCTAAATAGCGGTTTGGGGAATTAACACTTGTGGGAGCCTTTCTCAGAGCGCAGGATTTGTGCAGTGAAAAACAGCGAGACACGGTACCATAAGCTCCGCGTATTTCCTTCATCGTGGCTTCAGACACATTCACTACCCATCTCCCTCCCTTACAGGGGCATTTTAAACCAAGTAAAGCCATTCTAGGTGACAGACAACGGGTTCCCCTTCTCCTTTGCACCTTTGTACCGCGCAGCTTTTGGGAAGAGCTGGTTTACGGCGCGAGCTGCAGGGAGGGTCCGTCCCTCTGGCAGGCAGGGGCTGTGTGGCCAGGCGGAGGAGCTGGGGGAAGCCGGGGGAAGGCGGCTTTGCTTACAGATGTTCTCACGCGTTGTCTTTGCCGGTGCTGACGTGGATTGTAACTTAGGCTGAGCCCTCTTAGGCTGGGGAGCAGATGGCCGGGCTCCGTGCAGGCTCTCCACACGTTGCATGTGTCGCCTGTTAGCTGGGGTACATGTGCGGGAGCCGCAAAGCTGGTTACGGGCTCTGCCTGCGCTACAGCCCCGGGTATTAAATGCTCCTGGCGTAAGCAGGCGAGCGACAACGCCTGTAATTCTGACAAGAGCAACCAGGTTGAACTGAGTGGTTGCACATGTCGCTCCTCCTTTGTGGTCTAGAGGCAGTTCATTAGTCCTCTGCTAACATAAGAAATGACCTGGAATACCCTTTCCCATGATAGACCCTTATTTTTGCATTAGGCTAACAGGCAGCTTTCCTCGATACATTTGTCTGCTTATTTTCTCTTTGTGGACTGTTTATCCTCATTGTCACAGAAGCCATTTCTTTTTAAAGGAATAAAAAAAAAAGATCAGTGAAAGCACGTCGGGATCCTGTCAGGCCAAGTATTTACTGTTTGTGCCCTGAGGATGGCTGCTGAGGGCTGCTGCTTTGGGATGAGCACAGGCCGCAGGTACCAGAGCGTGACGGATAACTGGCCATTAGATAAAAGGAAATTATTTTGCACGCTGTTGTCGCTGGGAAGCCGAGGACTCGAGGCTCCATGCAGCAAGCAGTGGCTTTTTACTAAATTGAGACATTTAGACCGAGCTGATGGCTATGCTATTGCAGTAACATTTTCCATGCCGCCATTCCCAGTTCATTGGAAATTTTTCTCTCCCCTGCTACTCCTGATCTAAAAAACATCACCGCACTTAAAATGACTCGATGTTTCTTAAAAGCTAATCTGGCCTTAAAATGGCTCGTTCTAACACCGAGGCTTGCCTGATGCACCAGCCTCCTTGCTTGGCTCTCGAGAAGCTGCTGCGGCGCTGGGGGGTATGCCCTCGCCCCAGCTCCCCGGGGCTGCTCCGGGTGATGGCTTAGCAGCACGCAATGTGCATGAGCTCCACAACCATGGCTGCCCCCAGGTCAGGCAGAGAGAGGAGACCTGTGAGGTGTCCTCCTTGGCTACAGTTTCTGCCTCCGAAACTGGAAAAAGTGCTTGGTCTGTCCCCAGCTTGGGGAAGGGAGCGTGCGATGGGCAGTGGAGGGAGAGGCAGGAGGAGGGATGGAAAGCAGTGGGGCATGCATGGAGGTGGAAGTGGAGGAGAAAAACGTTCAGGATCTCTGCCAAATGGTCAAGTCCTGTTGGCTCCAGCTCTGAAGAGCAAAGGTTAGTTCAGACAAATCTTCCCAGTATCAGTAATTAAGATTTTGCAAATCTGGGCATTGCACACAGTGGTTTTTACTCAGCTGGCGCCGTCCCTAAGGGCTGCATTCCTTTTACCGGCATCTCTTGAAATACTTCACCTTTCCCTCCCTGCACTCAACTTAAAAGGTGCTGGTCCTGCCTTTTACCGTTTTGTTTCATCCCTTCCTCTGGCAGCAAGGAATCAGGCAGCAGTGATGAGCTACCTGGATGGAGTTCCCTTCCGGACTGCCAGGAGCCTCGACGGGGACTCTGGAGGAAAAAACACTTTAATCACTGCCCCGGCCATCGACCTACCCGACTGCGCTGATGTCCTCATGAGTACCATGGTGAGTCACCTCTGCTTGCGTCCGCACCCAGATTCTCTCCTGGGGGGACGCTCAAAGGGATGCAGCGGTGTTTGCCTTTTCTTGTGAAAGAAGGGAAGGGAAACGCCTCCTTCTAATTGATCTCCTCTTAATTGGCTGGTTTACAGGAGTGGGAGGAGGGGAGGAGGATTTGTGGTGGGTGGGAGTGAGGAAGGGGTAGGTTTGGGGTTGGGTTTTTTTATTCCCATCCAAGCAGGAGGGTTGGGTCTTTCTGGGATAGGAGGACAAACTTCAGGCTCTGCTCTGGGGTTGTTTTCTAGTCTGGAATCATCACCATCTTATTTATTAATAAGATTTATTAAATATTTATTAATCTATCAGAGAGGTAAGCAGGCAACACTACTTGTACTGGCAACATACATATATATAATGTGTGCATATATATATTAAAAATATCCTGTGGCACCTTGTGATCTCCCATATTGCTGAGTCCTAAACTGCTTTTGAATCTTCACCTATTGCTGTAGCAGCTCTGTCACCAATTTTAAACCCCACCACAGTGATTCAAAGGAGCTGTCTGTGCTCTGGCAGGGGGTAGGAAGCCTTTCCCCACACAATTGCCCTGAAGGCCTGGAGTCAGCTCCCTGGGCTTATGGGTAGTGCTAGCACAGCGCCAGTCGAAGATGATTTCAGAAACATTTTGTGTGTTCAGCCTTAAGTAGTCTCACCCGTAGATGGGGTCAGTGCACTTCACGGGGCGAAGGCGATCTGGGCGATCCCAAAGAGCCTCTGCTCATTCCTGGTGATGGATGAACCAGCAGTAAAACCCCCGTGTCCGTTTTTTTGCTAGCTCACCCTTGCTTATCCCTTCCCCAAAAATGACACATCCCAAATCCACAGGACGTGTTTAATGTGAAGAGTCACCGTGCTGTTCATTTCAAGCAATTCCTCCAAAGGAAATTTTAATGCACATGTTTTTTGCCACCTGTGTAAAGGCAGGTGATGGTCTGCATCCCCATGGACTAGCTGAGGTGGTTTACCATCCTGTCCATCCAGCAGTGTGCCCAGGTGGCCAGGAGGGCCAGCAGCATCCTGGCGTGTGTCAGGAATAGTGTGGCCAGCAGGAGCAGGGCAGTGATTGTGCCCCTGTACTCTGCACTGGTGAGGGCGGACCTTGAATATTGTGTTCAATTTTGGGCCCCTCACTACAGGAGAGATGTTGTGTTGCTGGAACATGTCCAGAGAAGGACAACGGAGCTGGGGAGGGGTCTGGAGCCCAAGGCTGCTGGGGAGCGGCTGGGGGATCTGGGGGTGTTCAGCCTGGAGCAGAGGAGGCTGAGGGGAGCCCTCATCACTCCCTACAACTGCCTGAGAGGAGGGGGGGGCTGGGGGCGGGTCAGGCTCTGCTCCCAGGTAATGGGTGATGGCATGAGGGGAAACGGCCTCAAATTGTGCCAGGGCAGGGTTAGGTTGGTCATTAGAAAAAATGTCGTCACCAAAAGGGCTGTCAGGCACTGGAAGGGGCTGCCCAGGGAAGAGGTCGAGTCCCCATCCCTGGGGGTATTTAAAAGATGGGTAGACAAGGTGCTCGGGGACAGGGTTTAGTGGTGGACAGGTATGATTGGGCTTGATCTTAAAGGTCTTTTCCAACCAAGTGATTCTATGATTCTGTCCTGGGAAACCCCCAGCCCTGGGTTTCTCCCTGGTTGGGGACGCAGTGATGCTCCCTGCTGAGACCAAGAAATTGCACTGGTGATCCAGTCTGATCCTTCTGGAGGCACGCGGTGGTGCTTTCCTTGGGGAGGCTGGTTTGGGTCCACAGCTGACAAGTGGCAGGGAGCAGTAAAAACAGCATTCCTGGGCTGTGAATGTACTTGCCTGCCCGTCCGGAGGAGACCTTGTTTGGAGAGCTCTGGGACGGGCAAGGCTTGTTTGTTCCAGGAAAACCCTTGAATTTCAGTCTCAAACATGCTTATATTTTAAGCTGGAATACGTGGAAATGACGACTCTGTTATGGGACTGGCTGAGCCCCTGGCGCCACCGGAGACTCCCACGGCTGGTCCTGCCTCTGCCCAAGGTGGCATCTCCCCCCTTGGTGGCTCCTGAGACTCTGTGCCCCATGTGGGTGCCACTAACGGATGCTGTCCCCTTCCACAGCAGCCAAACTGACAGAAAACCACATCTGAGCATAAGACACCTATCGAAAGAATTGTAGATACAACTCAAAATAGTACTAACTTCAAAGCCAGATTTTTTTCAAGCATGAATTTGGGGATTCTCTACAGGGATGAGGCTGACGCTGTCCAATGCTATAGCCCCTAGTGCCTGCAGCCAGCCCTGGTGCTCAGGGAAACAGGAGCCAATATGGGAAGGGTGCAGCCCTTACAGTGCCCTCGTGGAGTGCATGGTTTGCTCCGTGCCCTGTGTTTCAGATGCCCTCACCAGCTGCTTCTTGCTCTTCCGCAGCACGACTTCTCGCTGGAAAGAAAAGTGCTTTACTGGGTCGAGGTGGCCTCTCAGCAGCAAACCTCCCGGCATCGAGTCACCTCCGAAGTCGTCCCCACAGCTCCGCCGTGCTGGCTGCTGCTGGTGGACCCCGCCGACAGCTACGGGGGCAGAGCGCGGGACGGGGCGGTGCGGCGCTGCATCAGCCTCAGCGCTGCCGACGGCAGCTACGGGCATGTGAAGGGCAGAGGTGCCTTGTCCGACACCGAGAGCGAGACCTGGCACTCAGAGGAGGATGAGTACTCGGAGGATGACGAGTACTCCTCGACTTCCTGGGAAGAGAACGACAAGGATGAAAAGGTTTCCAGGAGGAGAAACGCTGGGAGAGGTGTGATGCCGCGTCCCAGCTTTTACCAGACCCGACCAAAGACATCACCCGGCTTGCTGGAGCCCTCGCCGGAGAACAACAGCCACAACCCAGCCAGCCCGGACCCGAGCAAGCAGAGGAGATCCATGGTGATATTTAACAACATGAAGAATGAGCTGGAAGCAGCCAGGAGGAAGCTGGCTGCTTTGGTGCATCCTTTGAACAGAGCTGCTACAGAGAGCGGAGGGATCCCAGTGCCACAACCGCTCGCCCAGTGCCCCCGCACCAGCCGCAGCGTCAAGTACGGGCCAGCCCCGGATATGTCCCACCTGGGGACCTTGGTGCCAGCTCCTCCAGTCACAGCTGCACCGATCCCCCCGATCAAACGGCATAAGCCCACGGTGCCGGTGAGGTGGTTTTCTTCTGGTAGCCCTTTGCTTGTTGCTGAGGCAGGAGGGAGGTGGAGGGTGTCGAATCGGTCCTGTTTGCTGGGGTCTGGCCAGCAAAATGGAACCAAAACGGGGCTTTGGGAACACTAAACCCATGAGAAATTGCTGATGAGTTTTCATAAGAAGTGAAGGATACTTTTTTTGCTGGAGTTTAAAGGCAAGCTTTCTGGGAGAACATTTACTTGCTCTGTCCTAACCAAAACATCCCTGTTTTTCCTGACAAGCAAGGCATCTTATTTGATTTTCAATCAAAATGCTTAAAAAACAAGTGAAAGAAGTTTTTTTCCCTTGAACGGAGACAAAACTGGGTTGTTCCTGCATCCCCTCTCTTCTGGATCTCCCTCATTATCTGTCCCTGTGCTCACTGCCCTCCTTCACCCTGTTTTATAGCTGGAAAAGGCCACTTCACCTGACACCTCGTGCAATATTGGCCTCCTCTGTGTAATGTCTGTCTGTCTTTTCATAAAAGTGTAGGAAACTTCAGATTTCCTAGTCCTACTAGAAATATGAATTGTTTAACGATAGAGGCAGTGATGTGAAGTGATGGAGTAAATATTGCTTCCCATCACCTTGAATCTGAATTGTGCCATGTTTTTTAAGAAATTGCATCTCATCCAGCTACTTGAGAGATTTAGGAGATGAATTACTGAAAACTCACAATTAAAACCATTGGACACATGAAAGGCCAGGTTATTTACATGTAGTTGCATCAGATACAGGGTAATTAAGGAAAGATTAGATGCCCATGTGTATTTATACACTAAACAGCTGTTGCAACTAATTACTAATCCATCGCCCGCCCTGCTCAGCTGCTGTTACAAATGGATCATGCCAAATACTAAAGCCTCATACTCAGGCAAGCATTTCTATGTGCAAGGGCATTTCTGGAGATGGCTTTGTAAGAGAAACCTAGATGCATCTGATAAACATCAGGGGCATAAATGAGGCATCAGGGGAGCATCTTCCTGCTCGGGCTGCTGCATCACCTGCCTGTGGGCAGTGCTGCCTCGCTTGGCCGGTCGAGGGTGGCATTTATGGCTGGAGATGTGACCAGAATTCCTAGGGAAAGGAAGCTGCTCTTGCATTCTTTGCACCATGAACGCTCCTGAGCTCTGTTTTCTCTGACCTGTCCCTATAGCTGAGCCTGGATTTAATTAAGTCCAGTCTCCTTTGAAGCCCAAGGGGGTTTGTTCCAGGTATGGGAATTTTCCTCTTCCAGAGAGAGCAAGGTAACTGCTGGTGTTCAAAAGCATTGCTTCAGCCTGGGTCTTTTAACATCATTTCATGAATGGGAGCAGGAAGAACATCTGCTGTTTTTTTCTTGCAGTCCCTCAGCCCCTACACCTGCCTTCCCCCTGCCTCCACGCCTGCGCGACCCCTCAGTTCCCAGAGATCCCAGCAGGATTCGGCGGCTGATCTGCTCGCGGCGCTGAGCCAAGAGGAGCGAGACCTCATCGAGCCCGTTATAGCCTTGGGCTACCCCACCCGCAAAGCCATCCTCACCCTCCAGAAAACTGGAAAGCAAAGCTTAAGTCAGGTTGGTGGAGCTGGCACGGCGCCGTGGAAGGTTTTTGATAAAGAAAAACTTGATTTTCATGGAGAAAGGGATGGTGGTCTTGCTTGGGGTGGACTTCTGATGGCCTTGGGTTTCCCGCTTCAGTATCAGAGCTCAGTTGACAGGGTTTTCCATGAGATCACACAGCTGCACTTTTGCCATAATAAAATAGCAATGAGTCGCCCTCAGCTTTTCAGCGAGTGATATCGGCTGGGTAATGTTATCTGTTCAATCTGCTGTACAGAGCATGGTGTCCTTTTGAAGTACAAATTTTGCCCCCGTATATGGAAACTTTTTGCACGTCATTTTTTCCCAGCTGTTAAATTCGTATGATTACTGCCATGGCTCATTCTGTCAGAGCGGGACTGTGCGAATACCTCAGAGATTTGCCTGGTCTCTCTCCAAAACACAAGTTCCCCGCATTGGAGCAGCCAGGGACTCCATGTAAGCATTGTGGCTGGTTCCCAGAGCTCTTTTCTTGAGGAACCCTCTATAATAACCTGGAATTTATTGAAAATAATGAACATACAACCTCTTCCTAACCCTGCTGTCTGGGTACATCACAGCCCACTGCGCTGCATCCCAGTTCCTGAGGTCTCTGCTTGTCCAGACAAACTCCCCGTGGTCCAGGTGGACTCGGAGCACCCGTGCCATGAGGGAGGCTGCTGGCTCTGACCCTCTGGCTTGGCAAGCTTGGGACTGGACCCATCCATCCCATCAGAGGATTTAATAAATTATCCAAGTAGCTCTTGCAGAGAGAGAAGGGTGTTGCAAGAGGGATGTCCGCTGGGCTGTTGTGCCACAGGGAGCAGGAGCAGACTCCAGGCAGGGTTGTGAGCAGGCACGGCACCGAGCAGCCACAGTCTGGTTCCAGTCTCCCTCCCGTGCTCCCGGGGAGCTGCCTGTGCTGTGTGGGCCAGCTCTTACCCATCCGGTCGGTGCACGAAGCTGCTCTGCGGCTGAGCCATCCTGCAGCTTCTGGCTCCCTCCTGAGACACCCCCGGCTGGACCAGCCTCTCCAGAACCTCGCTGGTGTTTCAGGCGAGCGTCGCTGTAAGCCGAGGTGGGAAGGGAAGCTTTAGTGCTTCAATTCGTAAAGGTTTCATCTTGGCAGTGGGAGATGGGCAGAGCTCAGCCCACACTCTTTGCACAGAGCCGTGCAGGGGTGTCTTGTAGCAACTGCTGGCTTCAGTATGAAGAAACAGTGCATCTTATTAAGGATGGAAATGAGTCCAGTCTCCTCCCTCCTGTATAAACACCACAACTCCCATTCCCTTGGAGAAGATTTTAATGCACCAAAACGCAAGGTCTGCCTTATATCCTGTGCCTTCTTCACCAGCGGTTCCCATCTTTCCCATTTATACCCAGTACAGCCAAGATAAAACGTAAAGCCTAGCCCTTCGTGTGTCTCTTACAAGTACAAAACTACCAAATTAGGCTAAACCTTCCTGGAAAATATGTTTCAACTCAAGTTAAAAACAAGAGCTGTGGGCGCTCTTCATTGCTTGCTGGTGTCACGCGGGGTTTCAGTGTGTGACGATGACAGCTTCAACTGTGAAGATTGATTGTAGTACCAGATGGTAGCCAAAAATTGCTCAATTTCTTTGCAGTGTCAAGTCAAACTGGCAGAGCCCACCATGGTGGAGAAGGAAAGTCTGCTGCCTTAAGGAGGCAATACTTTCTCAATTTTGGTGGAAGAGCCTTTTAAAGGCTCAAGCAGGGTTAGTTGCCCCAGTGTGCCCCAGGTTCATCATCTAGGATGTCGTGGCTAAGGGCTAAGTCAAAAATGCATCACTGCATTTTGATCAATGATCGTTGATAGATCAAAAATATGTCATTGATCCAAAGTACAGGAGAGATGGCTGCAGCGGTCAGCATCCACCTCCCCAAACAGGGGTTCAGAGCAGGGTGTTCACCACAGGACATAGCCCACTGCACCGGCTGCCTCCTGGCCGTGCACAGATGGGGAGCCTCTTCCTGTGGACTGTTGCACTCTTGAAGTCAATACTACCGTGAAATATGTGCTCAGCTGTGCTTCCATAATGTGCTCCTGCCCTTTTCCTCCTCCAAAAGAACTTGCTATCTTACCCCGAGTGATAACCTAGATCTTCAGTGCTTCCTACAAGCCTTGTATCAGCCATCCCCACTGGTGGTGGCTCTCCAAGCCTCCCCAATGCTTGTAGAAGTTGCCTTCTCAGTGGCGGCGTTTGATGCAGTGAGTTGAGAGGGCTGTCCACCGCGGTGCTGGCTGGGGTCTCCCTGTCCCCCCAGAGAGCCTCTGACCCTGGAGGCTCAGCGCCCAAGGGCTGGTGCCCACCAGGTTTGTGCGTCCCTGGCTTGAACCCTGCTGCAAGGCTGGGAAGATGTTTACCCTGTTCCTCCATTATGAAACCAGCATTTGGGTCTTTGGTGGTGTTTGCTCATGGTATTTCCATGCTAGCAGCTTGTGGTCCAGGTGGTTGGTGAAGTGGATGGTGGCTTTGCTCTTCTTAAGCAGACAGTTGTTGGAGCACTTGAAGTGGGGACCTCATGGGGACAGGCCTTTCTGATGGGCCAAAGTGGCACAGGGACATGTGAGATAAAACCCACCGGGGAAGGATTTCCTTTACATCACTGCACACGCTCATCTTTGATGTGAAAAGTGACATTGCTGCGCGTAACATCAAGTAGCAGCAAATGAGAGAAGAGATAAATCAGCAGGTTACTGATCCAGTTACTGATCCTACAGACTACCAGAGCCAGGAGGTCTCTTCCCACACAAGCAGTTTGTGATGAGGTTATTGGGTTGGCCATGTATGGGATAAAGCCAGGGTCTCCAGGGGTGCCTGCGCTGGAGGAACTTCACGTCTAAGTGCGATAAGGAGCCTCCCTGAGAGCTACAAGGGGAGAATGAGCTTCAAGAGAGCAGTGGCACCTCCTCTTCCACCCCAGTGAGCAGTGGGGCTGGGAGCAGACCCAGGGGGTTAGCAGGTCATAGCAGTTAACCTGGTTTTGTTTAGTCTTCAGGATATATATATATATA
>NW_009259044.1:123284-131504 GCF_000687185.1 Egretta garzetta | reverse complement strand
ATATATATATATTATTTTTTTAATGATAAAAATTGTTGAGTTGACAACAGTACCAATTTCATGCTGGGCTTGAACAGCACACCAGGCTGCCAGGACTGGCCATGAGCACGGCTGTCCCTGCTGCAACAGGGCAAGAAAATACAGCAGTGATCTGGGGTGTCTAGTTAGTAAGGTAACGAGGAAGATGAAAACAAGTTATGAATGCCAATGACCAACAACTATCTAATTTTTGAGTTAATAACCCGCTCCTTAAGGCCGACATTTCTTAAAATTCTCTGCTCTTTAGCCAAACTTAGGTCAACTCAGCATTTAAGGCACTTTTTTTGCTTTTTCACATGTTTTATGGTCTTGTACTGAATCCTTCTCCTTGGCTACGGCGGTGCTGGGGAGGCTGGAGGCCTGTGCGCTGGTGGATCTGGGGAGATATGAATCAGTTTCTCCTCGAATGAAGACGGCATGGCTTCGGGGAGACCCGTGGGATGTTTTTATTCCCCCTGCTATTGTATAGCTCATTTATTATTGTCTGTCCCATATGTTTTTGGACAGTGAATGATACTCGTGGTATTTAAAAGATACCGCTGGGAATAGCGCTGTCAGCACTCCAAGAACAACGAGGAAAGCCAAAAATAACTGTTTACTTTCAGTAATGACAGCACACAGGTCTCCCTTGGGGTGGGTTTTGTGCTTGGACCCTAGAGCCAACACATGGGTACCCGAACCCCGGCGCATCAAAGGGATGCCGGGTCGGCCAAGGGGAGACATCTCACCAGGATGGGCTCTGCTCCCTGCCCAGCCTGGAGGTCATGGCTTTGTATCTCACATGGTTCAGATGTTTGTTTTGCTCCTTGTCCTCCCTCCCCCTCATTCCCATTCCCACCCTGGGAGGGTGGGGGAACCAGGACGTTGTCTTCTCACGGTGGGAGTCCTGCTGATGGACGGACTGCCCTGGCTGAGCATCAGACACTAGCCAGGAAGACGGTTGTGCCCTGGGTCCTCCCCATGAGCATGGCCCGGGAAGGTGGTAAGGTGGGCTCTGAAATGCCCTTGCACCCCATGTCTGTGAAGTTGGATTAACCCTGGTTGTCTTCTTCTGCAGTTCCTGAGCTACCTGGGCGCCTGTGACCGGCTGCTGAAGCAGGGCTACGAGGAAGGGCAGGTGGAGGAGGCCATGGAAATGTTCCAGTACTCAGAGAAAAAGGTCAGAGCAGGGCGGTGCAGCTCAGCCCTTTGTGCCGTGTCCTCCGGGCTTGCTTTTCCAGTGGGCTGCATACTCTCCTCCTCCTCTGCTGCCCCTCATGCAGCCTCCCAGGAGGTCAGACCCATTGCCCTGCAAGCAACGAGCCCACACTCGCGACAGACTCCCAGGGCAGCGTCCCTGTAAGGACCCCCTGGGAAAGACACCCACTCCGTTGCTCTTCTCCATCCGTCCTCTCATCCCGCCGTGCAAGCATGATGCATGTTCAGCCCCTGTGTGGCAACCCCCCCAAAACAGCACCCATGCTCACTACCTCCCTCCTGGCTCCCCCTGTGCATTCCCCCCCCAGGGAGAAGAACAGTGGTGGCATACTGGGTGTTGGTCTCCATCACCAGTCTCCTCCTGGAAGTAACGAAGAGCTGGGGTGGGAGAAAAGCTGCTTGAGATTTGGGCTGGTGCTGTCTGACGTCTGATTGCTGGCTCAGTGTTCTTCAGGGCTGTGGCAGCAGGAGGACGCCCGGGTTTTGGTGTCGGGCAGGGGGTTATTTACTGAGGACGCAGCTCTGGGAGATGTTGCAGTGCTGGAGCCCAGCCTGAGCAAGGGGGGAAGCAGGATGAATTAATTCCAGCTTGCACTCACTGCCTTTCCCCAGTCTCTTTATAACGCAGGCAAACACTTGCATGGAGTTCATATTAAACTTTATACAGAATAAGTGAAGAGAGAAGCTGACTTTATTAAATATTGGTTATTTAAAAAGTTTGTGTAAAGGCACACTTTTAAATGCTAGCGGCGGTATGCGTGCCCTCGCTCTGCTGTTGGCACCAGGAGTGCCCTTCAGCGGTAATACAACCCGGCCAGCTCGCCTGGCTGCAGCCTCGTCACCCAGCACTGCTTCTGCTGAAACTCTACGATAAATCCGTCCTTAAAACCCCCATGATAACATCACTCCTTTCTCTTCCTTCTTCCTCCAGGCAGCTGAATTCCTGCATTTGTTAGCTCAGTTTAATGATATGGGTTTCCAGCAAAACGAAATCAAAGAAGTTCTTTTGCTTTGTGGGAATCAGAGGGAGAAGGCGCTGGAAGAGCTCGTGATGAAAACTCAGTGACCAGCGTCCTGGACCCCAGGCACCACTTCCCCTCTCCAGACCAGGCCACTGAAGGACTCGGGTGGGTTGGCAGGCGCTGACCCTTCTGCTGCTCCATCCCTGGCCTGAGCAGCCTGGGCACAAACCTTCAAAGCACCAGCTCGGTGTCTCGTCTCGTTTTACGGACATCCATCACAAGCGTGATTGTCAGTGCATGAAGGCAGAGGCTTTATAACAGGAGTGTTTATCTCTTCACCCACACACCTCCGCCCTTCATCGTCTCAGCTGTTTAGATTAGATACAATAAGATCCAAACCGCCTTCGGCTTTGATTTTTTGCAAAACCCAAACCACAGTTTTCTCCCTCTACCTGGGGTGATGGGTGTCGTGTTTTCAAATACAATCAAATGTGGATTCTTAAAAGATTATATAAATCAACAAGAAGAGATTGTTTTCATAAAAACCGAAGGCTTCTGCAGAAACATTTGTTGGTCCTTGCTTGGGAAGAGTCTCAGCTGACTTAGTCGTGGTTGAACACTGTAACTGAAATCCAGTCCGATCACATTAGCTTCTCCTTTTAAACCAGAAACTTGAGGAAAATACACAATTCAATGAGGGTAAGGAAAGAAACCAGCCTGCCCTTGCTCTAGAAACACATCGAGTTTATCCAGTGCAATGAAGGATGGCTTACGCAAGGGTTCGTGCTCGGGGAACTTCATGAAATCAGAACAGAGAGGTGGGGATTGGCTCAGCTGCCCTCATGGTCTGCCCAGATCAGGAAAATTGAGGGAATGCTTCCCTCAACTGTGGAGACAGTGGCTCCGAATGAAGTTAATCAGGAATGTCAGGATCAGGAAAATCTGGATGCCAGGGGAGTTTTTGTATGTAACTGAAGGATGGAGAATGGGAGATTCATATCTCCTTATGGGCTTGGTGGTGGAACAGTGGACAGTGTTTTCACAAAAAAGTATATTATTTTCCTGTGAATTAGATACAGATGTAATTTCTTTGAGTAAAGATGGTTGGAGGGGTTGTTCTGAAATGTATTTGTGTCTTTTCCTGTGAAAATGCCAACTGGCACAACCTAGCAGAGAAAAGTCCTTAAATTAGTTGCATTAGTACCATTTTTCCATTGTATCCTTCCAAATGATCTCCCAGCCCAATGTACTGCCGTCGAGTCAAAACACCGTGTCCCTTCTCTGTGTATCTCTCAGTAGGTGCCAAGCACCAGCAGGAGGGTGCAGCCCTCCATGGCTGCCTTCGTCCTTGCCTGGATGCAAACGAGGAAACCTGGCACCCAGGTTTTGGGGGCCATGACCCGTCCAAACCCAAGAATGCTTTGTACCTTCTCTAATGGCTCTGAAAAGGAAAAAGTGGCACCGTGAATGGCCAAGAGAGGTATTTGTGGGGAGCTCCCAGGCTCTTCTCGGAGCTCCCAGCCCTGTTTTCCCTCTAGCTTTCCCTTGGTTATATAAGCTTTTATTTTTGATGCAGCCCTTATAAGGCAAGTCCGTTCTACAGACAGCTTTTCATTACGTTCGTCCTTGCCAAGATGATGTCACCTTAAAAAAGAAACTTGCAAAAGGTTAAACTGTGATTAGATAGATTGCTTCGCCTCAAACTGTAATCTTTGGCAGATAAACACCGTGAAGATTGAAAGGGGAAGATAACGGTGCTGTGCTGGTGCCAGCAATGCGTAACGTCGAGGGCTAAATTCTGGTGGAACGAAGCACATTTGCGGCGGCGTGCCCACTCACTGTGTAAAGGCTGAGCAGCCTCTCGCTCTCATTAGAGGTTTGCTTGGTCCTGGCTCATCATTTTTTTCTCCCTGCTTGCAGAGATAAGAACGACATCTTTTTTCCTCCCCGTGCACCTAAAATTATCTTGTCTTGCTTTCTGTATCACGGTCTGGATCGATGGATGCAACGAATTACTCCTCTCTTGGGAGCATCCATGCCATACTCAGCAGTGCCTGCCAAGACTTGCTCTTTCCCCCAGGTGCTACACTTAAAATCTTAAAAACATTTGCATTTGGTCAGTAAATATCTTTGTAAACCCCCTTGAACTGTCAAAAAAACCTGCATATGAAGGCAGGGGGGGGAGAAGGTTGTATCGCTTGGTGGTGTCCAAGCTGGATGGAAGGGGAGAGCCTTCCAAGTTCAGCTGCCCCGGGTTAGCCACAGGAGCCCGCCATAAATGTTTTAGTACCAGAATTATTTTCACTTTATTTTAATGGAGGATTTAAGCTGTTTGTTAAAATGGTTTTAAAGCAGCGTGCTTCCATGTGCTGCTTTCAGTTAGGGGAAGGCCGTGTGAAATGTGAATGGGTTTCCTCTAGGAAGGGAAGAGGGATTTGACTCGATGGGTGTTCTGCTAGGAGTCCACCCAAGGATGGTAACGCCGCAGCGTGCCGTAGAGCTGGGGGAGGCCATCAGCGTCCCCTGCCTCCCCCATGCCACCGCCAGACCCACACCTCCACCAGCTGCAGTCCCCAACCAGGGGGTGACAGCAGGGTGGTGGCCTGGCCCAGTGGCAGAGGGCAAGTGGGGACAAGATGCTTCGAGTGGTTTTCAATCAGGACATGGGTGCGAGCTGGAGTTTTCTTGTTTGTTTTGGTTTGTGGTTGTGTTGTGTGGTTTCGGTTTTGTTTTTTTTTTTCTCAAAGGCGGTAACTGTTTTGAAAATGCTGAGAACTTGGCGAGGGTCAGCAGTGGAGGTATTTGAGGCATCCCAGCTGGTATTCTCTTCCGCTCTGTCTTGGCTGGGACGGCACAGGCAGCCCGAAGCCTGCCTCACGGATGGGAAACCAGCTGAGCCGCAGTCTGGGTTTGCCACTGCCCTGGTCCCCGCAGGTCTCCCAGCAAGGCTGCGGTCGCAAAAGGGAGGTCTACGTTCTCCAGCCGTCCCCAGAGCTGGTGCTGAGGGCTAAGAACCTTTGGTGCTAGGGGATGGTATCTCATGAGAACGGCTCTTCTGATTCTCTTCCAGAACAGAGCTCTGCTAATGGAGAAGACCTCTGCAAGCCTGGCATCGCCATGCGATGGTGATGCTCTCTCCTCTCCTTCCCTTTTTGCACCTTTTTGTATTTCCAAGGTTTGCCATGTCCTAAAAAGACCCTGTCTTGGTTCAAATGAGCCTCTGATGAGCACCAGCACTTGCCACCTTGTTGGGTCTGTGCTGGGGCTTGGCAGATGAGCCTGGAGGAGACGATAGCTGGCTGATGCGCTCGGTGGGGTGGATGGTTCCCCGAAACCCCTCAGTGCCTTAAGCACCTGATGCCCAGGAGATGTTTTCCTTCACCCCCCCATCTCCCTTCTCTCCTCCTCCTCCCAGGACCCCGCTGCAGCCCAGAGTGGCCATGGAGACCTCCCCAGGGAGCACGAGGCTGCGTGGGAACTGCACTCCCATGTACGGCTCTGAAACGGAGCCGCAGCTGAAAAAGCATTCAGTGGGCAGGAGCAAGCCTTGACGTGGATCCCTGTTAGGAGGTATTTTCCTTCAGAAGAGCAAGGAAAAAAAAAAACCAAACCAAACCCCAAGAGTAATGAAAAACACCGGGGTTTTCACTAGCTTTCCTTTTAATTCCAGGATATAACGAATGATTTTCCATGGGAGCAGAGAGGAGGTGGGATGCTGCACACCTTCAGAGTGCGGTCAAAATAAATAAAACCCGTGTTTGCATCTCTTTGGTATCTGCCCTCTGCAGAAGCCAGGAAGCCCTGCATGCGGTTGGCTTGTGAGCCCACGGCTGGTAGGACTTGGCTCACAGCCTGTGCGGTGCAGGCAGAAGCAGGCAGCAGCTGCCTGCAGCCCCTTTCCCTCTGGCAGGGTCTAGTGTCACCCCCAGGGTCCAACGTGACGTGGCCCTGGACCTGAGCACGGCTCCGCACAGGAGGAGAGGAGCCCCGGGGGAGCAGTGGGTGCAGAGCCGAGGCCACGTGCAAGGAGAGCATCTCAACGTGGGACGGGGGGGCCACCTATGTCGCGATGTCGTGGTCGCGTCTCGGCAGCCGCAGGAGGAAGGTCTGCAGGGAGCCACTGCGCGGGAAGCCCGCCCGCTCCTTCTTGAGCCTCCAGGTCTCCTCTTCCACAGAGTAGAGGAGCGTCAGCATCTTGTTGACAGTGTAGACGGTGTCACCCCTGATGATGGCAGTGAAGAGGGCTCCTTTGCTGTTCAGGAACTGCCCGGGCAGGGCAGTCCACTGCCGTGATGTCAGGTTGAAGCAGTCGATGACACAACGCAAGAAGTCATCCGAGGGCCCGTTGCGCATGACGTAGAGGTTGTCGCGGTGGGCCACCATGCAGTGCCCATAGCTCTGGTGTCGCTTGAGCTCAGTGACGGGAAGCCATGAGTCTTGCTGGGTCTCGTACTCGTAGATGACAGTAGTGTCCAGTGGCTTCCACAAGCAAACAAAGATCTGCCCCATGGCTTGGGCACAGGGTGCTGCCGTGCTTGGCTGTGGCAGGTCGGAGACGAACGTCCAGGTGCTGGAGGCCACATCGTACCTCTCCACAGACTTCAGGGAGATCTTCTCATACTCCCCACCGATGGCGTAGAGGTAGCCCTCGTGGCCCACCAGCCTGACGTCATAGCGCAGCTGATGTGGGCTGGGGAACTCGCTCCAGGAGTTGGCATCAGCATCGTAGCAGAAGCTGCTCTCCACCACCTGCTTGCTGGCCCCATAGACACCACCCACGATGTAGATCTTATTATCCATGGTCGCCATGCCAGCTAGGAACGTGCTGGCGCTCAGCGGCAGGCAGGAGAGAGTCCTCCATGTGTTGGTCTCCTCGTCCAGGTAGCAGATGGTCCTGGAGAGGTCCTCCAGGAACTCGAAGGTGGGTGTATGGGCTCCTACTGCCACAAAGGTGCTGGGCAGGAGGGTCTCCACGTAGGCCAGCAGGTCGGCAGAGAGGCAGTCCAGGTACTCCTCCAGCTCGGCATAGCTGTCCCTGATGTAGAGCGCGGCGCAGTGGAAGAGGTCCAGGAGACCAAATATGGCGGCGGCTTGGTACAGCAGGATGCAGTTGTCGGAGTTGATGGAGTGGATCAGGTACTTGGCCAAGGGCTTGACCTGCAGGAAGGCAGCACACTCAACCGCCTGGAAGGTCTCCTCGCTGCTGAGGATGGGCCTCTCCCCCGCCAGCACCCGCAGCATGGCGAGGAACCCGGCTGCGCTCAGCTCCCCCAGCCCAATCTCCTCCTGCGTGCTCTCCTTCATGCCCGAGCGGAAGAGGGCACGGAAGTACTCACTGCTCTCCACCAGCAAGGTCTTCTCCACCCAGAACGACTGCTCCTCCACCCAGATACGCACCCGCTCTGGGGGCCCTGCCCGGGAGCCTTCCTCCTCTGGGGTCATCGTCACTCAGCGGCTCTCGGCGGGGGGAGCAGCACCCAATGCTCCTCTGCGCTGTGTCCCGGTGCAGCCCCCTCCTGCTTCCACCACCCTTTGATGCCTTTGCTGCGCTGCCCGGGCCGCCACGCTGCTGCCTTGTAACATAAATACCTTGGGCTAAAGATAGCCGAGCTCGTGACCGGGGCCTTTCAAAGGCATCCACCGCGCTCAGCTGCTCACCCAAAACACAGGCAGGGCTCCGGCGCCACCGGCCAGCACGGTTCACGGCGGAGATGCCTGGCTGTATCACGGCGGAGATGCCTGGCTGTATCACGGCTCATCCCAAGGAGGATGCCCAGCCACCGCAGGGGAGATGGGTCTCACCCTCCCTGCTCTCGGGCGTCCTCCTTGCGATGCCCCAAAGGGACGGTCCCCACCCCAGGGAGGGCAATGTGTTCGCGTGGCTGGGAAGAGCATGTTGCTGCACTATTTTTTTTTTTTTTTTTCCCTTATAAAAGGGGGGTTTACAGCTGCGGGGAGGTAACCGATGTCAGCAAATCTCCGTGCCGTCCATCCTGGCTGTGGGAAAGGGGCTTTGCCACCA
>NW_009259044.1:115393-117262 GCF_000687185.1 Egretta garzetta | reverse complement strand
AAATACCTTGGTCTAAAGATAGCCGAGCTCGTGACCGGGGCCTTTCAAAGGCATCCACAGAGCTCAGCTGCTCACCCAAAACACAGGCAGGGCTCCGGCGCCACCGGCCAGCACGGTTCACGGCGGAGATGCCTGGCTGTATCACGGCGGAGATGCCTGGCTGTATCACGGCTCATCCCAAGGAGGATGCCCAGCCACCGCAGGGGAGATGGGTCTCACCCTCCCTGCTCTCGGGCGTCCTCCTTGCGATGCCCCAAAGGGACGGTCCCCACCCCAGGGAGGGCAATGTGTTCGCGTGGCTGGGAAGAGCATGTTGCTGCACTATTTTTTTTTTTTTTTTTCCCTTATAAAAGGGGGGTTTACAGCTGCGGGGAGGTAACCGATGTCAGCAAATCTCCGTGCCGTCCATCCTGGCTGTGGGAAAGGGGCTTTGCCACCCGCCCCCCCAGGCATGGCCATGGGCAGGGAGGGACCTTTAGGGAGCCGGTCCCTTTCTGACCCTCCCCAGGTGGGAGGCATGGAGCAACCTGGGCAACATCCAGTTGAGTGCAAGGAGCCGTAAACCAACCTGTGCTTGATCTGGGGATCCCATGGTGAGCCCCCTTCTCTCTCGAAAAGTCCCCTCCGGCAGCTGTGGGGGCTTGCCCCGCTCCCCTGTAACCCCCGGCTGTGGGGACCCCCCCCCCCTTTTTTGTAGAGGTTGTTGGTGAAGAAAAATATTATTTGTGGCATGTCGCTTGTTTGTGTGCTATCCACGGGTTTTACTGGTGAGAAATCCCATTTTGTCCCTGCTGTGGGGTGCCAAGGAGGGCCAGCCACGGGGCCCCAAATTCCCCCCATCGCTACTGCAACCAGTCTTAATTTTTGATGCATAATTTAATCCAAGAAGCATAATGATGCACAATTTAATCCACCTTGCCCAAGGTATATTTTTTCCTCCCTCAGCCCTCCATCCCAGCAGCTCCTTGGGCTCTGTGTGACAGCAAAGCCACTGCCCATGGCAGCATCGTGGCCCCAGCAGGTTCCCCCCAAAAAATCTCAGTTTAGGGGAGAAGGTGAAAACTTTGTGCTTGTGTTACTGTCATTGATCCTTACAGGTACCCGGCTTAAAATTTAGCTCTGATGACTTTTAAGCATCCTTGAGCTGGGTCCAAAGGGGGTCTGGGGGCCGGGGATCCCTGGAGGAGGTCTGCTTCCCGCCGGGGAGCGGTCCCCATCCTCTCCATCCTCTCCATCCTCCCCATCCCCGGGGCTTGCAGGGACTTCCACACTCCCAGACTATTTCAGGAGGGTTTAAAAATATCCCCCCTGCATTAAGGGACCATGATCCCAGCGGCGCAGCAGCCCCACGTGGCCAGGGAGCAGCCTTTGCCCCCCAGCCCCGGGTATGGTGTGTGTGTATCCCCCCGCCCGAAACCCCTCAGGACCAGCCCAGGGGCCGTATCCTGCGGTCCTGGGCGCTGAGCCCCATCCCAAATGGCTGCGATCGCCATGACAACACTGACTTCAGCCTACGCCACCTACTCGGGCTCCGAGCCCGCTGGGTGCTGGCTGATGGCTCGGTGTGGGCAGCGGTGGTGAGTACTCCCCGTGCTCCCCTTTTGCCCCTCGGGATCGCGCTTTTTGGGTGGAAAAAAAAAGGGGGGGTGTGTGTGTGTGTTGGTTTTTTCACCCCTGCAAAGTCTCTGCCAGCGGCAGAAGGTGTCTGTGCTTAAACGGGCTGGGCGAGCGGCGGGCAGAAGGGTGGCTGTGCTGGCAGCATCGCTCCCGAGAGCTGCTGCTGCCCGCGGGAGGTGTAATGAGTGCACCGGCCTCAGCTAGGGGAGCGGGACCGGGCTTTTGCTTGCTGGGGGCTCGGTGAGGTGCCGG
>NW_009259044.1:111009-114769 GCF_000687185.1 Egretta garzetta | reverse complement strand
GGGATGGCCGGGCATCGGGGGGGGCCGGGGTGCCACGGGGGGATGCCCACCTCACCCTCCTCTTCTGCCTCCTGCAGCCCTGACCGTGAAGTTTCTAACCAAGAGGTTCATTAGCGAATATGATCCCAACTTGGGTAAGAAAGACGCTTTCTCCGCGTGTTTCCCCCCGGTTGTCCCTCATGAGTTCCCACGGAGCATCCTTCCCATCTCCTGTGTTTCCTACAAAGACGGCATTTGAGGGGAAAAAAAAAACAAAACCAAACAATACCCAAGATTACATGAAAAACAACGGAAGGGCTGGATTTGACCCAAACCTGCCTGTAAAAGCAGAGGTGAAAGCAGCGCTCCCTCCGTGGGCATGTCCCAGGGGGGAACGTCAGCTCCTCACATCCCCCCAAAGAAACTGGAAGCCTAATTACTGGGGAGTCCTTAGGGAGCATCTCATGCCTCCTGCTCGCTCCTGGGGGGTGTCGGGCAGGAGGAGGGCTGGGGGAGCGGCCCCAGGGGCTGTGCTTTGCAGTGAGTGGTTCTGGGCATTTATTTTTCCACTCGTTTGAGTAATTAATAACTATTTTCTTAGGCTTGACTCCAGGGTGCGGGGAAGAACCGTAAATGATTTATCGGGGACATTAGGGAGACGTGGACCTTGTCCAGGAACTGACTCTAGCCCCTAATAACTCAGCAACTCTTAGGAAAGACGGATAAATCTTTTCCTCCTCGGATCTTTTTGGGGAATGTGGTTTCATCTTCCCACGTCAAAACCTTTCCGAAACACATCCGTTAGGACCCGCTGGGGGAAGGCATCTTCCTCCCAGGGGAGCGGCTGAGTGGTTCTCCCTGCCTGCCCTCTTTCCAAAGGAAAGAGGGGGCTCCTTTTGCCTGATTTATTGGGCAACAGCCCTGGTGTCAAGCCCCCAGCTCACTTTATCTCTCCAGGTCGTGGCATTTAGATAAGGGCTGAGCCCCGGGTGCAGCGATGGCCGCGCTGGGCTCCTTCCCCTCCCTCCTTCTCCTGTGGGAGCTCACCCTTGCGGCACGCACGGGGAAATAACTGTTCCCAGCAGCACCACCACCAGCCCCCCAAAATAACGTTCTCTCAGAGAGGAGCAAGGTGGGAGGTGTTGGTGGAGGATGCTCCTCACCAGGGGCTGAGCTTTTTCCATGGCGCTCCAAGAATCCAGGGCTTTGCTTTGGCTTTGGAGAAGACAGGACACCCCAGCCCATCCTCACGACCACCTTTCTCCTTGCAGAGGACACCTACGCCTCGGAGGAGCTGGTGGACCAGCAGCCCGTCCTGCGGAGGTGGATGGACACCGCCGACCAGGTGAGGCACCAGCTGATGCCAAACGCCCGGCGTGACCCAGCTGGATGGCGGCTGGACCACGGCTCAGCCGCTCCTCTCGCCCCCAGGATGGCCCCGGGAACTGCGAGCGTTACCTGTGCTGGGCCAGCGCCTTCCTCGTCGTCTACAGCATCGACGATAGGAAGAGCTTTGAGGGCTGCCAGCGCTACCTGGAGGTCCTGGCCCTGCACGCGAGGGGCTGCCAGCGCCGCGGCCCCGTGCTCCTGCTGGGCAACAAGCTGGACATGGAGCAGTACAGGTATCGGGCATGGGGCAAGGCTGTCTTTTCCCGGTGGGAGATTGCTCACTGACCACCCCCCCACCCTTCCAGCTGGGATACTAAACCCAAATCTGATTTTTTTTTTTTTTTGGTGGTTATTTCCACCCCCATCGGTATTTGCCACATGTCCGAGGTTCCTGCTCTCCTTCCCTGGGGGATGATGTGTTTATTTTGAGCCTGTTGGTATTTTCAGTGGGATGTTTTTTGGCTGCGTGGTAAGGCAGCGTCGCCGTCTCCGGGCAGGGCTTGAGCCCGCTCCAGCTCCTGGCTTCCCTCTGGATGTGCCCTGTCCCTGGAGCCCTTTCTCACCCTGCTGCCAGGACTGGATGTCCCCGGTGTGTTTTTCTGGCCTTTTGTGCCTTTCTGGGGCCGTGCTGACTGTTGGTCCCACGGGTCCTTGAGTCACACACGTTGCTGAACCCCCCCCTCGTGCTCCCAGCACGGAGGCTTCCCCCTCCTCACAGCAAGGACCTGCCCCATCTCCTCCCCGCTTCCCAGTGCGCTGCCATCACATCCATCCCTGCACACACCCCTGGTGCGGGAGGTTGCCTGATTCCCAGGGACCCATGTGGCCTGTTGCTCTGGGATTTTGGGAAAAGGCAAAGCTATTTTGGACTCATGTCCCCTGCTTGTCCCAGGAGTGGGGACGAGCAGGTGCTGCCCCGGGGTGCGGCGCCAGGCGGAGCGGAGCCTGCCCGTCCGGCCACTCTTCATCACCGAGGAGCGTCCCTGCCCGCCGGTGGCCACGCCGGTGGCCCTGCCCACCCACCACGGCTTGTCCAGCTGCACCTTCAACACCCTCTCCACCGTCAACTACAAGGAGATCCCCTCGGTGGCCCAGGCCAAGCTGGTCACCGTCAAGTCCTCACGGGCTCAGAGCAAGAGGAAAGCTCCCACGCTCACCTTGCTGAAAGGTTTCAAGATATTTTAGGACGCATCCCCGCGGGCTGCGGAGGGGGCGGAAAGAGACTCCTGTTCCCCCGGCTCCACATGGGCTGAGACCATCCGTGACGGACTCACGGGCACCGTGAGGCTGCTGGCAGACGGTGGCCCCGGTCTCCGTGCCAGGGCAAGGCTTGCGGTGACGACTGGGTGAGCAGACGTGGTGCCGAGAGCCCAAAATTGGCTGGGGCATCGCTGCCTGCCCCCGCCCCAGCTCTCATCCCCCCTGCCCCAGCTCTGCCACAGTGTTTGCACCCTGTCCTGCCACCAGCACCGGGGGCCAGCCCGGCTTTCCGTGTGGATCCAGGCAGTTCCCAGAGCAGCTGGAGGCGCAGGCACCACCGGGAGGGCGAGGGCCGTCCCCAGGCCCCCCAGCCCGTTTGGGCATCTGGCGCACAGCGACGGTAGCCCAGGAAGGGGGAATTAATCATTAATCAAGCATCGAGGCACCCATCTCGTTCGTCTCACGGGTCCACTGACTGAGCAATAAGTAGGAGGAATTTTTTATTTTTTTTTAATCTGAATGAGAAAGGTGCAGGTATTGTTTCAGCTGACCAAAGGCCTCAGGTGTCCTGAAGCTGATTCCCATGCATTGAAATAAGTCATACCAAAATAGCTGGGGTTTTAATCGACTTTTTACCCTGTAGTGTTCCTTTGCAAAGGCTTTGCAAGGAGAGGTGCTTCACTGATGAGGACACACTTTGAAAAGCCTTTGTTTAAAAGATGGATGTATTTCCAAAAACGTCTTAAATTATTTCATGGCTTCTACATGTGCCCAGCGAAGGGTGTGAAGTGAATCCTAAAGCAGGTCAGGCTCTACCTGTGCCCAGGGCTGCGCGTTCGGCTTCGTTTGCTGCATCAGGTTAAACGTTCTGCTTCTCCCTGGAGTTGCAGTTACTCTGCGGAGTAAAACATCCACATGTACATTTGTGCATATATACATGTGTGTACGTATATATATATGACCTTACTGACAGAGATTCAATATGGGATTTCAGTCGACCACTTTGGAAAGTATTTTAATAAAGATGATTTCTGACATGAACAAAAGCGCCTCTGCTTCTGTGTGGCTGTTTGCCTGGTGGGATGGATGACCGTGGGTTCCCTGGCTGACTGCAGGAAAAGCCTCCAACCTCCTGCCTCCTGCCCCGGCTCGGCTCCCACCCCTCGGCAGCGAGGGGGGGAAGCTGGGGCAG
>NW_009259044.1:98947-110941 GCF_000687185.1 Egretta garzetta | reverse complement strand
GCAGGGGAGAAGGCTGGAGGCAGCCCAGCACAGTGGGTGAAGACCAGCCAGCAGGGAGCTGAAACAGGGGAGGCACGGGTTTGCCTCGAGTCCAGAGCCACTGCTGCTGGTGCAGCTCTGCCGCTTTCTTTTTTTTACTCTCTTTCCCCAGGCTAAACTGCATTTTTAAACTTCCCTCACTATGAATCGAGCCATTCTAATACATTCCTTAGGGCCTAAGCGGTTTGACTTCAGCTGCCGTTGCGTGGCATCCTCAGATCCCTGCGTACAGAGACGTGACGGTCCCGTCCTTCCACTGGACCACCACTTCTCCCGATCTCTGATCCTGGGGCACCGGCTCCTGCTTTCGCAACTCAGCCGGGCTGTATTCCTGCGCAGGCATCAGGGATTGCTTGGCTTCCAGCTCAGCCTGCTGGGTGGTTTGCACTGCTTCTCTGTACATGTGGATCTTCCTTTTCCTGCAGGGAAGGCATAAAAAGGGAACAAGGAGTGAAGCAGCGAGCCCAGCCTGCTTCTGGGAGCAGGCATCTGCCCCCAGCCATGGTTACATCCATCTCGTCGCACCCGGGCCCTGGGATCACCATTTACTGGAGCATCTCCCCTATGAGGAAAGGCTGAGAGAGTTGGGCTTGTTCAGCCTGGGTACAAACTGAAGCATAAGAGGTTTCAGTTGAATATGAGGAAAAACTTCTTTACTCTAAGGGTGACAGAGCACTGGAACAGGCTGCCCAGGGAGGTTGTGGAGTCTCCTTCTCTGGAGATATTCAAAGCCCGCCTGAATGAAGTCCTGTGTAGATTGCTCTAGGAGAGCCTGCTTTAGCAGGGGGGTTGGACTGGGTGAGCACCTGAGGTCCCTTCCAACCCTTGCGATTCTGTGATTCTGTGATTCTGTGATCACATCAGCTGCTTACGGGCAAACCCCACCGGCTCTGCTGCGTGGCATAAGCGGTCTGAAGTGTTTGAGTACCCATGGCCACGGGGTTTACACTCAGAGAGCGCACAGCACACCACATCGCCCAAAGCAAGGCAGTAACACCCAGCAAGCCACCGTTAAAATGAGAGCGTGGCAGCCGTGTAACGTACGCTCCTTTTCTCTCATTTTAAGATGAAAGCTGTGACCAAGTGTAAGTAAGTTTTCTTCCTGTAGATGACAGCGAGTTGCTCCTCAGCTGCAGGGTCGCTGTGCAGCAGGGGAACATTGTGGGAATGCAGATGGGGAAAGGCTGGGGAGTCCTGCTCCAGAGCCCCTGTGTGTCCTGGCACTTATGGGACTGCACCTCACACCACACATTTAACATCACCTCCCTCCCAACAGCCCTGCTGGGCTGGGCAGAGCTGTTCAGATGCTTCACCTGTGAGGATCCAAGGCCCAAAAATGCGAAGCGGCTCGTTCCAAGTGACGCACGAGGAGAGCAGGGGGTCGGGCACGGTTTTACAGTCAAGCACAGTTCAAAGGGATTTTGGCTTTGCTCTTCTCCCCACCGCTCAGGGCTTGTTCCTGCCCTGCATCTCAGTGTGCTGCCCACCCTGCCCTGCCAAACCCACATGTCTTCCTGGGGGGGTCTCAGCGCACCACCACACACCGAAAGACCCCCAAATTTTCCTGACTCACCTGTTTCGCACAATGTTAATGGCCAGGAGGAGAAGACCCAAAATCATGACTGCGAAGGAAAGCGCAAGGATGGAGTAATTCCACGTTGACGCTGGGGGAAAGCATGAAGAGGCAGCGTTAGCATGCACAGAGCAGGGTGGCCCACAGAGCCTGGCCAAGCGTTTCCTGAGGGTACCCACGCTGAGAGTGCCATGGCTTTGGCTGCACGATGAGGGCAGAGGTGCTGATGTCCAGCTCAGCACCCAGAGTAGGGCACCCAGGTCATATTTATGGGGATAACCTCAAGCAACTCTCCCTCCCTGGGCAGGAGCCTTACACAACTGCTTTCTGCCACTCACAGCCCTCGGGCTCTGTATCTCTCACGCTGACCACGTCTGCCTCACGTGGCTTTTCAACCTTCCCTGAGCACTGTGAGCGGCTGTACCCGAGGGTTAGGAGCAAGGCCGAGAGCTGCAGCATCCCACCATGAGCACCACTAGATGGGCCCCTCCGCTCTGCAGCCTTTCTCGCTGCTGCCACAGCCAGGCAGGTAGAGTTTGCCTTCAAACACCGGCCAGGGTGTGCAGCACAGATGGCAGCAGATGCTCTGTCCTTGATTTTTGTGGCTTTGAAGTTGATCCTCGGGGCGCTGACCTGCTCATATTGATCTGCTCCCTCCACCCTGCCAAAATCACTGGTCATCCCAGACCTTTGCTCGCTGGCTATGCCTGGAAAGAGGCTGAACCCCTCTCTGGGAGGAGACATTATCCCAGCAAAGCCTCATGCCTGTCTTCACCCACAGCCTGCTTCTTCTGGAGGTGAGACCGAGGGTTTATGTATCTGGGGTAAACCACCTCCTTGGGTAATTCCCTTGGGCATCTCCATTAGGCAGGAGGGTTAGCAGCCAGGGACTGTGTATCTCGATCTCAACTCTCAACCCAGTAACGCCAATGGGACTTACGGTCTTCTCTGCGGAAGAACCAGAGCAAATTCTCCAGCTCTTCTTGGTCTATACCCAGCGCAAGGGTCATGTTGCCTGCTGTGTGGTCATACGTGCGTGTGCTGGCAAGGGCTGCAAGGAAGTACTCGTCTTGCTCTGCCTCGGCTGTGGAGGAGAAGAGCAGAAAGGTTCAATGGTTGCTCACTGCAACACTTGGGGCCAGAAATGGCCTTCCTGGCCTTCCTGTTGGCTCCCAGGGCTTCCCAGCATATCCCACCAAGCAGGCAGAACGCAGCCGTGAGGGCACAGCCTTATCTCATACATCAGGAAGAGGAGAGCATTTCTGGCTCATGCTGCAGATCCCGTTATGGTGGGGCACCCAAGGTTGGAAAGACCCCAGGACACTGCTTGTGCCTTTCCCCATTCCCCAGCAGCGTGTGTGCATGCAGCACTGGTCCCTGGGTGTGTGGCACTTACCTGCTTTCTTCTCGCACACGCTCCTGTCTGCAGCATCTTGCCATTGGGCCTTCAGGCCTCTCACGTTATTGAGAGCGACTGCTTTCCTGTTTGCCACCAGGTAGCCCTGGCTGCTGCCCAGAGGAGAGAGCATAGAATTCGAGCAGTCCCAGCTTGTGTAGCCTGCGCTGCCGCAGAGACTTGTCTGCACCCTGTCGGCCCCCGCCACAGAGAGGCAGCTCTGTGTGCCGTGATTCAGCAAAGAATTGCCTTGCCAAGACCAGTCCTGGAAATCTGACTCTGGATTACAGTCCTCCAGCAGTAAATTCCCATTCATCGGGCTGGCTTGTAAACACAGCTTGACTTTAGCATTTTTCATCAGAAAAGCTTCAGTGTCTGCAAAGAAACCAGCATATGAGTGTGGCCACCTGCTAAGTACAAGACATAAATGCACAGAGTGTGTAGGGCAGAGAAGGGCAGGGAAGGGTTTGGGGCTCAGGTCTTTCCAATTCTGCTGTCTAACCTTAAAGTGTCAGTTGGAAGACACCTCTGCACAGTGGAGGTGTAGATAGTCACAACAGACATTGATATTGGGTTTAAAAACCCCCAAATCTCTGTAAGTCAGGTGTCTTCCCATGTGTTGAAGAGATTGCAACAGTGCTGCGAGGCACAGGTTTAGGGTGCAACTTTCTCCATGGTTGTGCCATGGCTCAGCCAGGCTGCAGCTGGTGTATACTGAGGAAAAAGGGGCCCATGGAGAGGAAGAAACTGTATTTCCTGAAAGTTAAGGTTTTTAATGCATGCCTTTGCCATAATACTGTCTGTATGTGCCTGCCCTCAGCCAGCGAGGCGTTCATAAGGACATACAACAAGGCTGGAAACTCTTGCATGTGTACATCCAGCTCCTGCGAACCTGCCCTGCAGACATCTTATTGCAACCCCTGCTGAGCTGGGTGTGGGTGAAGAGACCCAGCCTCAGCATGTGCAACCTGCTTCACCCACACTATTATCCTCTAAGCCAAGACTCTACCTTGCAGCAGGAAAAGTGGTATTATCCAGAAGAACTTCATATTTGCATGCGTGGCTGGGATGAATCACGCCTTCACCAGTGTCTCTTCAGAGCGCAGATGCCTGGGAACAAGAGAGAGACGAGAGGTGAGGGGTAACCTCGCAGCGTCCTCTCCCAGCTCCCACTGTGTGGTGCCACCAGTTTTATCAGTCGGAGCCCTTAAGTTATACCAGTTATTAATCAGAGTGACTGGATACAGCAGGTCACCGTGTTTCTCCTCTGGTGTCTACAGCAGATGAAAGGAGACAAAAGCAGAAGTAGAAGTGATTCTCTTTGAAACGACTCTGCGCTCCAGCTCTGTATTCAGAGAGGGGGCCTGATGCACCCCTGCAGCTCTGGCATCTGTTTTCTTCTCTGACTGTGAGTCTGAGCTGCCAGGACAGGGTACAGTCATCCTGGGAGATGTGGAGGTGACAGCAGAATGGATCTGTCACAGCGTTGGGGTTGGACCCCTTGCCTAGGTGACCCTGTGCAGATGTGAGCCAGCCCCTCCCCAACTAACCTCACTGCTTCCCTCCTTGCTCCCCTGCCACAGTCCTCAGAGAACACGTACTTCGTGTACAGTGGCTGCCTGCTGCCAAGCCACAGCTGGCAGAATAAGGGTGCGGAGATGAGGAAATGGAGGGCTTAGCTCCAAGAGGAGGAGAAGTCAGCTTGCCACTGAGGCAAAGGTATCTCCCATCCCTCAGGGAAGCAGAAAGCTCCTCCTTGACCTTTAGTCCCTCATTTGTCAGTGGCATCAATCCAGCTTTTATGGGTGCTTGTCCAACTCAGTTCTGCAGCCTCCTTTGGGGGGACCTCACCTGAGCAGAGGGTTCCCGTCCGTCCCTGGTGAGTTACTCTGAGATGCTCACTGGCTTCACTGGAACCATCACCCGCTCGCAGGTGAATGACACCATAGCACATGTGTCCCTCAGACATGCTGGCCCCACAGACCATTAATTATTAGACTTAGACTTTTACAGCTATCTGATACTGTCAACTTTGTAGCATGGCTTGGCACTGCCTGAAACTGTTCCCCGAATATCGCTCACAAGCACGTTCCACTGTGCCAGGCGTGTCAACAACGCTGCTGCTGACTCCTCAGGGAACCATTTGTCCTATCGGTTATAGACCCAATGATTGCTACTATTTCCCCCCCCCCCCTCAATGTCTTCACAATTCAAAGTTCACATTTTATAGCCAACCAGGCACGCAGGCTTGCTCCCTGCTGCCAGAAAACCACCTGATAGTAATTCTTTGAGGACAGGACTCTGAAATACGTGGTCCACTTGGAGTCTGTATTTCAGAAAATATGGGTAAAGCTGCTCCCTGCAGCTAGGTATGCCAATTACCTTACCGTCCAGGTAAGCTGTAGCTTATTCACATGGATCACTCCTCAGAAAGGAGGAAATAAAGTCTTGGTGCCAATGAAATCAAGTTACAGGTCTGCTACACCCAAATGAGAAGTGCCACTTGAATGTGTTAAATCTTGCTGTGCAAGGCTTCTGTCTAATCATTTGCTCGAACGGGAACATTTGACATGCATGTTGCTGATTTTCTCCTAAGGTGTTTCATAACCTGTGGGCCACCTCCTGGTGTCCGCACTAATGCTGCCATGCACAGCAGGGGTACTAGAAAGCTGCTAGAAGTGCTTCACTACTTTGTAAAGTAGTGACGGCCAAATCTCCCCCAGACGTGGGAGGCCGGAACTTCTCAAGTACAATACGGTAGCAGTATGGATATTTATTGTGCATTCACAGGAAATTTAGGTAAAAGACTTTAAGGGAAACCACCATTGTTTTAAAGTCCTTTTACATCTACATCAAACTGACCAAACTAATTTGGAAGTTTCATTTACCAAAGCTACAAAACAAAGTGTTCTCAGGCCAGCAGAGAGCCTGAGCAGGATCTGGAACACTGCCTGCACCACCAGTTTCCCCAGTAAGGAAACAGTGAGCCCCACAATTGGGCTGGACGTACTCTGGAGAGTTTGGATCATTCAGCCTGAAAGAGAGATGTTTAAAGTCACCTTGTCCAGCTTCCCCCTCAACCCCAGCTGCTCTGCCCCGCTGCCCACACCCCAGCGTGGGTGAGCACTGCTCCACCAAACGAGCTGAGAGCACGTGGGTGATGTCCTCGAGATGAGAGCACGTGGGTGATGTCCTTGCTATTGCTCCTTTGCCCACATATTTTGGCAGTCGCTGGCTGCTGTTGGATGGGGGTGAGCCCTTAGATCCAGGCCTTTGGTAACTCTAAGCTGTAGACTTTGGTCTCCTAGATCCCTGAAGACACCCAAGACCCTTCTGAGGTTGCTTCTCAGCTTGGGTACAACACAGGGAACTCAAATGAAAGCTCATGCATTTCAAGCTTGTATGGAAGGAGGTAGAAAGAACAAAGAGGCCAGCATCTCTCAAGGAAACATTTTACCTGTGTTGTTTTGAGTTTATATTTACACCTGAACAACTCTGTAATTTTTTTTTTTTTTTGCAAAGGAGGTTTTCACATCAAAAGCTGCAAAATTTATATGCTGTGCATACTTCAGGAACAGAGTCACTCGCCAACGCTGTCCCAAATCCTTTTGTTCAAAATGAGGACCTGTGGACTTTGGTGACATCCTATGAAATCTAAAGAAAGTACAGAAAAATGGCAAGTGACTGTTTTTTGCTCCGTGTATTGATCCCAGCACTTAAATGGTAAAATCCTCCCTCATGATGGAAGCCTTTGGAGATATGAGACCCACCACAAGCACAAGGCAGTGCTGAGGGATTGGTGCTCTAAAGGTTGGCATAACCTGGCGAGGGGCCTGTCCCGTGCGGGAATGCGCACACCCCCAGCTGCATGTGGACTCTTTCCAGCCAGGGCACGGCATGCGGTGCTGTGAAACCACCATGGGCGTTGTATGATGGTTTTTATCAGGTCTAAGAGTCGAGGCTGCAGAAGTTGCGCTCACTCTGCAAATGAGAAGCCTTGAGATACTTTGTATATTGATATAAGTAAAGATGGGGGGAAAAAATCTTCTGAAAAGACCACCAAGTACAGCTTCTGTTAAGATGATAATGTCCCTCTGGATACTCTACTCACTACACAATATGGGGCAATGCACTTAAAATGTTCCAGTCTTTGTAAAAGAGTCTCCTCTTGTCATTCAGACTTTCTCTCTGGTGGTTATCTTAACTGATTGTGTTAAAATGTGTCAGTTATTCCAAATGTATTATAAAAGTGGGATGCCCTGTCTTTGGGAGTCATACAGGATATACAGTGGCACACCATGGAGACACAAATGGATAGGTTGGTTTATAGAGGTACATTAAGGACTGAGTTCAACTGAAGAACACAAGAAAAATGTTTAGTATTTAAAATACTAACGCAAGAAGGGAGTCTGTACTATTTTTTAACCTTTGTAAAGTCAAAAGTTAAAGAGCAAATCTGAATTATATTCAGTATTTTCCTTTGACTGCTTTCCAGGCTGTTTATATGCAGGAGTTACCCCAGCCTGCTTCTCACTTGCCATTCAGTCTCTCCTTATAGAAGTCATACAGCCTTTGCTTAAAATTTCCAGGGATCCGAGCCTTCTAACTGAAATAAATAAATAAGCCTTTCTTTACAGATAGCTATAAATTAACCCACTGGCTAGTGCACCAGGAATGTCCGTTAATCTCTGCTCACTCACCAGAAACACGCAGATCCCAGCAGAGAGGAAGCTACATTTCTTCTTTAAGCCCTGCCGTCTGAAGACGTCTCCTCTGAGCACCCGTCAGTGCCCTACTGCAGCGACAAGGTTGCCTTTCCTCCCGCTCTTGGTGTGCTACGAGCTCTGATTCATTCCGCTCCCGAGTCATGTGTGAAGGCCAGTCCAACAGGTGAGGTTCGCTCCAGCCCCTGGAAAAAAACACACCTCTTCAGTGGGTCCATTTACAGCATGGGTGAACGACCTTTTCCCAAAGAATGAACCATAGGAACTCCCAGCTTATTTGCTCAAGCTATTGGCATAATCAGTATTAAAAGAGCACGCCAAGTAGAATGACATGTGGTAAAAAGTTACCCTGGGGTTAAAATAAATGATAACGTTCACTCCGCCTGGCTCAGCCCTCGTTGCATAAAGGAAGCATGTCCTGATAAAGTAGATATTAGTCCTTTATTTTTTTTTTAAGTGAATGGTCATTCTAAGGCTCTCAGAGCGTCTTACAAGAGCCACTGACTTTGCAGGCAAAGCACGAAGCACCCAGCAAAGATTTTGTCATCCCTATTTCACAGGTACTGGCAACGGAGTTGGCTAAGTCAACAGGCTACTAAGAGGCTTTGCAGTGTCATAAGGCTGACGTGCTGCCTTTCTGGGCCAGCTACGTTTGGAAAGGAGGGTTCCTCCTCCCTGAACTATCTGATCCATGGATGGAGCTGCACACTGCAAAGCAAGCCAGATACCTCCCAGTGATGGCCTTGGAGCACACAACTAGCACTGGTTAGCTTCAGCCTCATTGGAGATAGGCACAGTCTCCTAATGTTCGTCCTGTTCCCAGTGTTTTCCAGCTTGAAATAAAGGTCTTTGGCACTGAAGCCATGTTCTAACGTGATTAATCCTTTGAATCCCACCTCACATCCGACTCGGAGCCTCCTCTGGCTGCCCCTGTGAAATTTCACCCAGCAGACCTGCACGCTCCCCAAACACAGATGTCCTACTGTTCAGCACCAGCCCGGCAGCGATCGGATGGGAGCTCTCACTCAGAAACTAATCCCCTGGGAAACAACGGCTCCTCTCTGCTGGGGGAGGCAGGTTAAGCCGGGACACCACACCACGCTGTAAATCGTGTCACCTTTTCTCATTTCAAGTCGGATCATTTAAAAAGTGCCATCACACTAGGGAACGCTTTTCTGCAGTCTCTTTGCGACCCTTCCATCACCAGGGACGGGGTATGGTGACAGGCCAACAAGCTACACAAACAAATCCTCTGGCTCACTGCCTTTGAGAAAGGCACAAAGAAAATGCCCGGCCCCTGCGGTGAAGTCTCTGAGTAGAGGGATGGAGACGCTAGCAATGGTGAAGAGGTGACTCTCATGGGAGGAGGGTGACTGCAAAGCCCCAGAAGGTCCCTTTTCATCCCAATTTCCTATATGGCTTGATTTATTTCTCTATATTTTAATTTAAAAAAAAAAATCCCCAACAGCTGTGTGGAAGCTGGATGTGACGGTATAACCCACATTTCCCTAAACTGAAGCCTCTGAAACCTGGAGAAATCTGATTAGAGGAGACAGAGTGCCCACAGCCCCTGGGAAGTCATGGGCACCTCTGCAGCTCTGCAGTGGCCATTTGGGTCCCGTCCTGCCTTTGGGCTGTTTGCAGAAGAGGTGTCCAACAGCTCCTCCCGTACAGGAGACCCCCAAAGCCCTACCACAGCCCTTGCAGGTCCAAGGTCCCACAGCCAGTGGTGAAGCGAGGGGCACCTCCACTCACCTCCCCAACGGGAACTGGCGTGGGTTGGGGACAAGCCCTAGCAAAGCCATTCCTGTTTCAGCTCTCCCCCCAAAAATCATGTCAAGATGCAGGTAGGTGGCTGAGATGCCTTTAGGACTCAGCGTGATGGAAATAAAACCAGTTTCCCACTGGTTAGAGTTGGCCCTTGTGCCCAGTAATCCTCCACTTCCCCAGAGGACTGCGAACGTACTCAGGAGCAATCTCTTCAGCAGTGGCTGTGAGTGTTTTATTTCACATTTCCCTTGACAACACTGGCACTCTTTAACGGGAGATATCTTTTTACTTCTCGGCGACGCTTTCAGTGTCTTTGGCTAGGAAGCGAAGTGGAGATAGGAGGTTGATTTGTGTTCTGCTTCCTCCTTGGATTTGTCTTCACTGCTCTTAGGAAGAACTTGTCTGACCTTGGCATTTTAATTTTGCTTATCTTTTTTGATCCCTTCTGTGTCTTTGACCTGAAATGCCTGGTTACAGAATAACTAAACATTTAGGGTTGGGTTTTGTTTTTTTTTTTCCACATACAAAAGCAGAGTTCAAATGCAGCAGGAAAGCAAGATTTGTGAGCTTCCCCCTACACACTCCCCAAAACAATCAGATTGTTCCTTTCATTCTGCTGGAAAACTTTACATCAAAATAAATCTTCAGTTAAAATTCATGTACAGTGTCCAAGGCATAATAATAGCCTTAATCTGTTTGAACTGTACAGTCGTATTAGAGCTGAGGATGAATTACTTGGGAGCAAGTATACTGGAGTGAATTTAAGTCCACTTGATAAACTCACTGCAAATGAAACATTAATGACTTCATGCACAAGTCTGGCAAAAACTCAGCACGGAGTTTCAGTATTTCCAGGAGTTTTAACTACTGCCAGAACCGAGAATCCATCTGCAGGGTTTAAGTCCCCTGATGAGCAGCAGGTGAAGCTCCGCACGCAGTGCCGATGTGCCGCTGACACGTCCACTGCCTCCCGTGCCGGGATCCAATACCTGGAAATTAACACCCAGCAGCAGCCGGATGCCGTGTTCAAATTCCCAGCTTTTGGACGGCATTTGGGCCATCCAGACACGCATGGTATGTCTCTGGCTTTCCTGAAGTGCTGGTAATAAATCCAGGGTTTCACCCAAGACCTCAGAGAGCTGGTATTCGCTGCATGGCCTGGGACGTCTCCTTCCAGCCTGCCTTCCAGCAATTGTGCTGGCTGCTTCTGGGAACTATGAGCATTTTTCAGCATCTGAGATATTACGCGGTCAAATTTTTTCAGCATCTGAGATAAGCGGTCAAATTACACGCTGTGTGGAACACTGCTTCCTCTCTTTTGGGGCCTGATACCCGTTAAGTGCCTGTAATCGCTCAGTTATTGTGCAACAACTAATTATTCCCTGTTTATCAGCTCCATACTGTCTACCATAAGACAGACTGCTCGCCTTGCCCTTCTCCCCACGTCCGCTTCTCCAGATGAACGATGCTGGTCGCTTTAATCTCTTCTCAAGCAGAAGCCATTCCTTCATCCTTGCTACCCTCTTGTTTTTTATTTCTTATATATCTTATATATCGTTTCACCCAGACACCCTGAGATGAGGTGGCTGGAATTGAAGTGTCCCCTGCATGCAACAAACCCAAGGATTTTCACCGGGCTCCCCAAGTCATAAAGAATTAAGTTTTCTGGAGCAATTGATTTTTACGTACTGATTCTCAGCTAGGAAACCACCTCAGTATTTGGTAGCGTATTCTCCTTTTCTCAGGGTGAAGGAATGTGAGCACCTCAGTTAGGATGCCCGGACTTTTTTTTTTTTAACCTATAACAGCACTTTCTCACTTGTTTTCCTTTTCCTGAGAGAAGAAAGCCCTAATGATGGGCAAAATAGACGTGAAAAAGGGAATGAATATGCACAGCGCCGCGTAGCACAGCACAAAATTTGATTTTCCTCAGCAATCCTTCCCTCGTGTACCCGTCTGACGTAAATTCGGCCATCCAATTTCCAAGGAATTTGCGTGTTTTTACTGGCATATAGGAAATGTTTCCAGATTCTCACATTCTGTGTTTTAGAAATTCCCAGTGTCAAAGACTGTAGGCTATACCGTGATTGAGATGCATAGGGAACTGGTGTATGTGATTTACATTAAACAAAAATCTTCCCATGGGGGAAAAGAATGTTCTTAGCAGAGTGATAACATATTTTCATTCTTATGTTATGGGAGAAGACAGTTCTTTTAAGTGGTTATTCTGACCCCGTAGTTTACAAGAAAACATTCTTTAAATTATTATCACTGTTAAAACAAAGCTGAGGCAGACACGGAGATCAGCTTTCCAAAGGCCGCGCGGGAGCCAGCCGATGGCCAGGGGCTGCAGTGTCAAGGCCCCTTCTGCCCCGACGTTCTTCGGCGTTATCTTCGCGCTGAGGCAGGGCGGCCAACTGACGGCCATGAGGGGCAGGGTTACGGGTCCACCGCCACGGCAGCACCGACGCTGTGGGGGAACAGAAGCCAGG
>NW_009259044.1:87414-98450 GCF_000687185.1 Egretta garzetta | reverse complement strand
GATGGAAGATGGGGGCCGGTGATGGGGTTCAGGGGCCATGGGTTGGGCAGAGGTTGGTAGGGAAGGGGCCTTGGGGTGGGACAGGGACCGTGGTGTCATGAGTGGGGTTAATGGAGGGGAATCACGGCGGGGGGGGGTGTGTGCAGGGACCATGGGACTGAGTGAGGGGGGTCTGGGATTGAAAGGAGGAAGCCAGGAGGGGTGAGGGGTTGGGGATGGCAGGGTTGGGGGGACAGGGTCAGTGGAGGAAGGCTGGGGACTAAGTAAGGGATGGGAGTTGGAGGGGCAGGTGCTGTGGAAGGGCACAGGGGCACAGCGAGGGGTGGGGGTGACCTGGCCTTCGCCTCTCCCTTGCTCTGCCTGCATGAGGCCTTCTGTCCTTGCCCATCCCAGGGAGCCCAGCAAGGACTCGCTCGTGTCCAGGCTGGAGGTGGTGACCCTGCCCTCCCGCCCTCCTGGGGACCTGCCTGTGAGGAGCTGTGCCCAGGAACTCCAGCTGCCTGTTCATGAGTGGCCACACACGGGACCAGTGGGGCAGTTTGACGTGGGTGTGGTGGCATCATTCGGACGTCTCCTAAGCGAGGACCTCATTCTGCAGTTCCCATAGTAAGTGGTTGACAGGACATCTATCGTTGCTTCATTAGTGAAGCTAGACTCTGGTTTTGAGTCAGCACCTGTGACTTGTGGCAGGTGAGTTCAGCTTCTTCCTTGGGTTCATCTGCTCAGCCTGAGCCCTACTTCTGTTGTTTTGAAGCTCACTGTTGTTCTTTAACACACTGATGTAGATTTATGCAAATGTTCAGCATAATGTGTTTGTCTTTATTCCTCTCATCTACCTTTCTATGCTCACTCAGAAACAGGAGGTTAAATAATCTGAATTTTCCTCTAAATGTATAGTTCAACCAGTAATGCTTCAGAAGTTCTGAAGAGTTAAGTCTTAAAGTAGTTTCAGTGTAATAAATGTTGCACACCCATTTACATATGGGTTCAGGTACTGTTCCTGTTCTAACTTTAAAATATTTCAATTCAGTGGCGTGCTGAATGTCCATCCCAGCTGCCTCCCACGATGGCGTGGTCCTGCACCAATAGTCCACACAGTGCTTCATGGTGATAAAGTGACTGGGGTGACAATTATGGAAATAAGACCAAAAAGGTATGTTAAATGTGCTTCCCAAAACAACTTGCTGTTTGAGTCATCATTTAAATCATTCTATGTAACCACTGGTGTTTTTTTTTAAATGTGTGTGTGTTTAATAATAAAATTTGAAACACTTAGAAACTTTCATCTGGCCATATGAGACTTGCCTCAAATACAGCGTGTCAGTGAGTGTGTGATTTGCACTCCAGGCCTGTTCTCTAATTCTTAGCATTATTACAAGGAGCAGACAGAGAACAAGTTGCACAGCTCAGATAGGATAGGCTTGGCATGACGTGACCGAAAAGGTCTGGGTTTCAGAATTCAGACTCGCCTGTAACCTCCTGTAAGTGAAATAAAGGACAAGAAATTGCCTGTCTAGGGATGAGGGAGAGATTATATGTTTTAGTTTCAGGTTTAAAAGGCTTGTAGAAACACTTTATCATAGTTATCTGTTCTTTCTTAGATGCTTGTCTAATAATAGGTCTGAGGAAAGCACAAAACATATTTCTTATGAAAACTTCAGGTGGTTTCTTCTGAGATCTTATGCTTCTGAACTGTACATTGTGCATTTGTAACAATCTCAGCGTGCTGAGATGAATCTTACTTGCTAAGATATAATTGATATTCTTTTCCCTGTCTTGTGAACCAAACATTATTTGATAATATGTGAAGAGTGAAGTTTTAGGGGGAAAAAAAGGGTAATTAGTAACTGAGTAAATGTATTGAATGTAGGCCATTGAACTGCTAATTGAGTTTTAGTTTCCCCAATAAGCTTGTATGTTTTCTGCTTTGTAGGTTTGATGTAGGCCCGATTATTAAGCAAGAAGAGTTTGCTGTACCTCCCTGCTGTACTGCAAAGGAGCTGGAAGCAATATTATCACAGATGGGTGCAAACATGGTAAAGTCATGCAAGCTAGTGTGACTTTGGATTAGTACCTTGCTTTTAATGTGTGTAAACAGAGTTCTTTTTAAGCTTGTTCTGTGCTGACTGCAACTGTTAAGAGGAGAGTGCTCTGAAGCTTAGTGTTTGTGAGCACTTTGCCTTGCTGAGAGCAAAGCTGAGCTTATGCTGTCAGTGTTAGTCCCGTGTGTTGCTGTTTGTAGTTGCTTCTTTCCTTGAGGTGAATATCTGCTTTTTCATCATAATAATCAGCTTTTGTCCCGTTCTAGGATTAATATCAGAGAGGAGGTCATCTGTAAAAGAATAACTTTTTTTTTAAAATTGTAATTCAGTGGGAAGGATGCCTTTAGTGTGTTTGTGTGTATGATACAAGTCTTCTGAATATAGTGACCCAATTTTCTAAAAGCTCACGGAGAAACTTTCACTGATGAAAAATTAAATACCATATTTGTATGTCTTGGATTTACTGTTACTCTTAATAAATACACTCTACTTAGCTTTGCTAATACTCTGTACAAAATCTAATTTTGCAGCTGATAACAGTTTTGAAAAACTTGCCTGAAAGTTTAAAAAATAAAAGAGAACAACCAAAAGAAGGAGTGACATTGGGTAGGTACAGATATTTAATGCGACTTGTTTGGGTTTTCTTTTATCAGTTGGAAAACTAATTTTCTTCCTACTGTGCTGGGTTATATTTTTTTAGATATGTCTTTCACTGCCTTCTCTGGCTTAAAAAAGTCATACAGAGGGGAAAAATGCTTCAGAATTCTTCAGGCTTACTACATTAGCGTTGTTTTCCAGTTGACAGTACAATATGAAAATCACTATCAATGTCACAAAATCTGTGCCAGTTTGTTATTCTTAGTAGTTGTAATGCTAACAAAATTGTTACAGCTGTGCTCGTAAATGTACCTTAGGAGTTTTCAGTATAACGGGTAAATAAGGGGACAGCTGAGAATAAAATACAAATAAGCCAATTTGAGGTTTCTACAAGATCTTTTCTCCAGTTGTTGCCTAAGGTACATATGGTTAGATGGTAAACCTGCTGTTGGTCAGGATAAAATCTGTTTTTAAAATAGTTTAAAAAGATGAAGTAGTACAGCTATTTGTTTGCAAACAGATGCAAAACAAGATACGAAGTCCCTTAATTTCTTTTTTTCCCCCTAGCTCCTAAAATATCTGTAGCTAAGAGTTGTATAAAATGGGAAGAGCAAACGGCTGCACAAATAATTCAACTGCATCGTGCAATAGGAAGTATGGTAAAACAGTGGATTTCTTTAACCCTTTTCTGTCCTGTAGCATGTCTGAATTTGGTGTAGATATTTTAATGACTAAAACTCAAGTTCAGTTATATTAGCCTCTAAAACCTAGCATGTGTTTTAAAATCCCGGCGTAGTTTAGTGTTAGAGATGGAATTAGAGCGGAGGAGAATTTTCTTGAATTTGATCCCAAGTGTGAAATCAGCTCAGTAGTTTTAGTTTGTTTCCATAGCTCTGAGATTTCCACTGATGCTTTTGAGAGGGTTTCAGAATGCTATACCGACATCTTTGCATGCCAGTGAATGGCTGCTATAGCTAGTTGCTTAACTCATGGCTGCATAGGCTAATGGTTTACTTGTCAGTGAGATGAAGAACAACACAGAAAACTAGAAGTAGTAAAGAAAGTCTCTTGTCTGGACATATGCCTGCATTTTTATCCTGACATTATCACAGCTACCTTGCGTAAGAAAAACACCTAGACGGTTGCCTGGAAATTGTGGAAATACTCTTAATTTGTCACCTGCTTCTGTTTCCAGTTTCCTTTACAGACACTCTGGAAGGGTCGTACTGTTAAACTTCTGGATTTTGTGGAAGCGGATAATATCCCTGGTTTTGCTGGTATTTACTTTTAAATTAATCTATTAAATTAAATTTTGCTGTCTTTTCAAACATTGACTTGAAGATAGTAACCCTTTGCACTAAACAGCAGCTTTAAAATACCCCTTTCTGAAACTACAGTAGAATGAAGTCAGTCTCATATACTTGGAGTGCAGTAAGTTTCTGTGCCCAAAGATGAGCAGATGGTGGGTTTTAAGGGCGTTCCTGCTTTGTGACTTTGAGCGAGCAGCAGGTATAGTCCTGTGAATCCTGAGATTGGAGGATTTTAATCCTCTAATTCATTAGGAGATCCTCTTCTAATGCCATTGCCCAGGGATCTTGGGATGAAAGCTGTCCCTGTGTACTATCGCTTAAACCATTTTCTGTACTAGACTGTGAGTCTGGGAGCCTTGTGGGCCAAGCGGCGTGCCAAAGCACACAGGGCTTAATGACTGTTTGTGGAGGAGATGGGGAGCAGTGCCAGAGAGTGACTGTTCTGATTCTACCCTGCTGATTTGGGTATGATAAAACACAGAGTGCGATAAAATATTTTTCAGCAAAATAGTGACTCAAGATGATTATCATGCTTTAGAGACGTAAGTGTTTCAAACTTCTTTTGTACTTGTTGGCATAAAAATGTAAGACAATCTTTCTTTGTTTTTAGAGCAAATATTAAATGACTGTGGAGCTGTTCCTGGTTCACTACTGTACCATAAAGTGTCCAAAATGCTGATAGCTCGTTGCAAGGTTTGTTTTATATTCACTGTCTTGTAGATGAGGTTTTTAGTATTTGTGCGTTACATAACTTTTAATTATCCATTCTTACTCACTAAACTAGTTTAGATTAGCATCAGTCTTTTTATTTGATACCTTGAAGAACTTTTAATTTCCACTAACAGGCTTTTCACTTGCAAGCAAGAATTTGACTTGTAATGTAAACATGCAATGAAATGTTTTCTGTAAGCCAACTTAGTGACAGCTAAAGATCATAATTTTAAAACACGGAAGAAACTTGCTGCCATTTTTTTGTCTTTATTTTTTAGGAAGGCTGTGTTGGAATTAAAACAGTCATATTAAAGAAGAAGCTTACAGCAGTTGACTTCTACAATGGATATATGCACTCTTGGTTCCAGGAGAACTCAAAAACGGTTCACCAGGAATGCAGATTTCAAACACTCAAACTTAGCACAGCAAAAAAGACTTTGAAAGAGGGGAAGATATTGGCACAGGATGTAAAACAATAGATGTATTTTAAAACGTGGAAGAAGATGTGTGTAAGTTCATAGTAATATAAAATATTTCAATGCCCACCTATAACATTCAACTTAGTTAAGGGCTTTCCTCCCAAACTGTTTGATCTTACTGTCATCTGCACGTTTTCATCGTGGATTCCTGACGATACTAACTTCTCTTTCCCCATCAAGGAAGAGAATCTGTGAATTATGAAGATGGTGAATAAATTCCTGTTTCCACTGTTGCGTAATAAATTTATTTTTATACAATGTCTTGAATTTATTTTTGAGGATTTTGGGTAGAATTTTCTTCAAGCACAAGTTGTGCATCGTTACTTTTAATGTGGAAATGTTAAAAAAACTTGTGCTTCTCTGTAATTCATATGTGGTTTCACAAAAGCGAGACTCTTAAGGACAGAAGCCTGTTTCATTTCCAAATAATTTGTCAAATATCTTTTCATCTTTGATAGGATATCTACCAGAAGAGTGTCCGTCCAGTGTTTTTTTTACCACTTTGAAATACTTATCTGTGGAATCATAGAATGTTTTGGGTTGGAAGGGACCTTTAGAGGTCCCTAGGGAATATTTTCTACTGAAATTAATGGATGGGATTTGTCTAGGATATCTACTCTACCTCAAAGCTTAATGCTCACTGAGATTCTTAGGTTGTCTAGTTCGATTTTCTTGCAGACCCTTAAACTACCTTTGTATCCCCCCCATTGAGATGATAACTTAAGCCTTACCTTTTCCTGTCTGTGATAGTTTTCTTAGAGAGTCAACTACTCTTAACACAAGAACATCCCTTACTTCTAACTGGAGGTTGATGCAGCATCTTGATACAATACCGTACCTGGAGCTGGGTGCAGTTGGTCGTATGCCTTTTTTAGTGTGGTTTGCTAGGTGGGGTTTTCTGAGCAGTCTGATGTTCTGTGTGATCAACCTTTCCTCCTTTGTTTTCTATTCTTGGTTAGTTATATATTTTCTTTTAACAACAACAATTACTTGACAAGCAATGTTGTGGTGCTTGATGGATATACTGAGTAATTTCAAGCTTTGTGTTGATCTTGCTGAATCCCTCCATATTGCACTACTAGATAGTTCAATTAATTGGATAAAGAACTGGCTGATGTGCCTTTTCGGTATTACATACTGTTGACCCCTTCAGTTACAATATCCTGTAGTACTACAAGTTGAATCCACATCAGAGCTCAGCTGTATCTGCATTTAAATCGTTTCTATTCTTAATCCCTCTGAAGAACTTTGCAATTAACTCTAAGGAAGTCGGGGAGGAAATCTTACCACGTGAAATGTTACTATCATCCGTGATTCATGGAAAGTTAAATGAAATTTATCTCTCTCTCTCTTTTTTTTAAAATTTTTTTTTTCCTCCTTCCCTCTTAATCCAGCAGTCCTTACCAACTGCTTAATTACATGTGTCCTCCTGCATATTCTCATTCTGTGGTCTTAGTCTACCAGCACTTCCACTGTGCTGGAATTCAGTTTCAATAAGTCTCAGATTTAGAACGGGAATAGATGGAATATTTCTATTTTATTCTAATCTAAGGTCTCATCCAGTTCTCTTAGGACCATGGTGTTTATTTGGGCCCGTTGACTTTGAAAATACTGCAAATAGTAGGTCCTATTTAATGTCATCCATGAATGCTACTGATTGTTTTCAGTCACCTGCAGGGCCCGTTGACTTTGAAAATACTGCAAATAGTATTTTATGTCATCTATTTAATGTCATCCATGAATGCCAGCTGATTGTTTTCAGTCACCTGCGTGTGATGTGAGCCCATCATTTTGTTTCCTTTTAAATTCAGAATGAAAAACTCACTCTGTGTGTTTGCTTTTCAATACAAGTGACTTGGTTTAATCCCATTGATTCTGTTTCTTATCTAGAAATTTGTCATTCACCTTGTTCAGTAGATATTTGTCTTTGATATCTCTAGCTTTTCTGATCAATTTCTTACCTTTCCTATTTAGTCGTATTGATTATCATCTCTTCCTTCTTTTTCTTTTCGTATCCTAGTGTATGTCCTAATTAATTAATATTTGTCACATCTCTCCAGAAAATCCATGTTCTACTGCTATACTTTCTCTCCAATGAGAGAATTCTTTACCTGATGAGGAGCTGTTGATCTAATCCAGGTTTTTCCTCAACCTGCCTTTGGTTAAGGGCATGTATAAGAAAGCATTTCATGTGAAGAACCCCAAAACTGATGACACTTACTTTCTTGTCTTGGAAGTGACATAGCACTGTGAGGGTAGTGGCAAAACAAAGGAGCTGCTCTAGTGTTATTTGCTCAATTTGTTCTCGTTTTTTCTGGATAGTACTGAATTAAAAGCAGAGCCACTGGAGCTTTTCAGACTTGGGGAGGCACTGTTCTGTTAGCTTCATATTTACAGCATTATCACTGAAATTTTGGAAGCCTCAAAAGGAAAAAAAAAAAAATAAAATTGCGGGGGTTGTGTAGGGTTGGTGTTACAATGGTTCTGTTTTTACTTGTCCTCATCCTTTTCCAGGTGTCCTTTTGGCTCTTCAGACTTTTCAGTGTCTTTCAAGCGCTCGTGTCTGGAACTTAAAGCACAAGTCAGGTGTTGAATTCATGACACTCATCAAAGGACAGGAGCTTGACATGTTGGAGTGTGACTCACTGAGAGGAAGCAAAAAAAAAAAATAAAAATCTTGAAAATGTGTTATATAACATGGATTAAAACGTTCCTGAAGAAGCATCTGTTGGAGCAGATGCTGTGGTGTTTTTCTTTCATTGCCGTCGGTCCAACGATTACTCTGCCTCTGACAGGTTTATCCAGAACACAAGAAATCCAAGCCTGTGAATCAAGAGTCAAAAGCTGGAAACAGCAGTAAGGTGGAAGTTGGGCTCCTGTGGAGAATTCCTCTTCGACCGCAGACTCAAGGGTGCAATTTGTGCTTCAGGAATTACAAACCTGGCAAGTTTGTTTCTAAGCAAATGATGTATTTTAGTGCTTCGCTCCCTCCTACCTACTGCTTGCAAGTAAAGGTTGTGAAGTCATTTTGCTTTTACTCTGTTCAGTCTGTGAAGGGTTAGTTATCACCTTATGCCAAAAGAAGGGATGGTGGGTGGGGTTTCTGTGGGGATGGTGGGTGGGTTTGGGGGTTTTCTGGGGTTCCTTACATCTCTGGTCTCAGTTATATGGCTGCTTGCCTTGTGCTTTCCCAGCTGGAGCTTCAGGGAATCACTTATTTTTAAGGAACGCTCATAGGCATAATTGGAATTCAAATATTCAGTGTTTGCTGAGGATAAGAACGTTTCTAAAGAGTCTTGTCCATAGACTGAGGTTTTTTCATGCTAATGTGCTGTACGGTAGGAATCTGGTCTCAGGCATGGATTGTTCAAGAAGTTCAATTAGCGGAGGAAGGAGTATACAAAAAAAACCCCATGCAAAACCCCCCCACCACAATTTATAGATGATTTTAAGCCCAAATGATACAAAATTTTGGGCTTAGGAGGAGTGAAGCATTTTAGTTATCTGTTAGCATGGGTGGGCCCAACCTTTCTGATGTACCAGGTTCCCAGGCACTGGAAAATGAACTGTGGCTCATTACTACCTGAGCAAAATGAATGGTGAGATGAAACTCTCACAGAAACAATACAGTATCAAAAGTGATTACCTAATTGTTCTATCAACTGCTTTGTTCCTAGGAATTACTTTTGAGGAAAATTACTTGCAAGTTCTGCAACTCCTTTGCTTTTTGGAACCTGCTCTGGCATTGTATCATTGATAGCAAAGGAGAGCTGTGTTTCTGTCCTTTGCATCTCCAAAATGACGCGGAGTGAAGCAATGTTATTGCTGGGTGGCATTAATGCTGCTGGTTGGAATATCAGCTGCCAGCCAGCAGCGTCTCTGTTAGATGTTAGCGTCGGAGAGAACCTGTAGGGCAGTTTGCACATCTCTCGCTGCAGGTTTTGGATTGCTCCTTGTGTGAGATCTGTTGCTGTTAGGCGTTGCTGGTAGGCGGTAATTTCAGTTCTAACTAAAGCATAAAGCACCGGCCAAGTTTCCCTGCGCCTTTGGGTGATCTTGAGGTGGTGTGTGCTGAGAAACCCAGTAGATGGAGCTCGCTGCATCTCTTTTGGGGGAAAACCAAGGTCAGCTGGACAGAAGATGGTGAAAATCTGGTACAGAACGTCTCCAGTTGGTTGTTTAATACCAAATAATGTCTAAACCATATTGTAGCCAGGATGCCTATACTTATAACTTAATCTTTTGATCTGTGCAGGGCTTGCTTTAAGGTTTCTCGGAATTGCTTTCTATGCAAGAGGTTATCAAAAACTAGACAGTTCTTTGTTGCTTAGGAGTTAATGTCCTAGCTCTGAAGAGGCACAACTTTACCCCAGCTGTTTTATGGAGGAAAAGAGGGTAACATTAATTCATTTTTTTATGGAGGAAATCTTTGGCATGCTATTTTTGACATGGTAGAGAAGCTTTAAAGGGAGTTGGTGTTCCCCAGGCAGCTGTTAGCCAAAATGTCTCTTTGGAAACTTTGCTTTCACCTGGCTGCGTAGGGATTTAACTCGGTAGGTAATGAAAATTTGATTATTTTTGCAGAACAGACAAAACAAAAATGGGGCATTCACTGATGAGGTGTGGAATAGCATGTCAGGGTTGACTCTGGAACACAGACATGGTGATTCAATCCCCAGTGCCACCGCTGAGGTCAAGTACAGCCACCATAGAAACTGGAAAGTGATACTAGGAAAATAAAACAGCTGTCCTCCTCTCAGACGGGAGAGGGAACGCAGCAGAGGTATTCACAGACCCAGCATCCGCTGCGGCTCGGTTTAAGATCACCGAAGCCAAATTGCTCGTAGAACTTCAAAACGTTTGGGCACCAGAAGGGCTCTGGTGTGGGATAAGGATGATTTCATCCTGGATTTCAAATAAATGTTACAGGGAGTGATATTTCCTAGGATGCTGGTGACTCGCAGTTAGATGCATCTGTTTGATGATCTGAAATGTTACTACTCCCCCTGCTTCCTAGGAAACATCTTTATTCCTGTTTTCTGCTGAATAAATTACAAATAAACAAAAAGTGTAAGTAACTAATCACAGGAGTACTTGAGTCTTTGAAAAAGTTGATTGCAAAATCCCTGAATAATTTGAAGGTTGAGACTAGACAAAAATATCTCTCCTTTTGTTTATCCTAACTGCTGACAGCCCAGTAGCTTCTGGGAAGCAGTATTTTCCCTTTCTTAAAAACAGGAGGAGGAATAGGTCACCAGATTTATCCGAGGGCTGGAAACTAAATGACCTTAATGGAAGATGCTTTGCCATTAGCCACAAACCTGCCGACGTTTAGGAGCCGGGTCTCCTGCTTCAGCCCGTTCCTCAAGGTTGGTGGTCTGAAGGCTGAGGCCAAGGGAGGAGCTGAGTTGCAGCCTTCCTGCATTCCTCCAGCTGATGCTCTCCCTTGATATGTGGGAGTGTGGGTTAGGTTTCAGGTTGCAGAAGGGACATTGCTGTACACTGACCATAAGCACAAGCTGGAGAAGTCAGAACTGATGTTGAACTATAGCCTAAAACCTGTGTGAGTGGTGGATGCCAGGACCTGCCGTGGCTTTACTCCTACATAAACTTTCTTCATGTATTTGGTACAGTGGCTCATCAATAATGACAAAGTGTTAGCACCAAGCGGTGGTTGTTGGGGCAAGGTTGTTTTCTGTTGGTGGTGCTTAAGCACCCATGTTTGAAACCTCTCCGTCTTGCTCTGTATCCAGCGTACTCTGCCAGCAGCCTCCTCCGAGAGCTCAGGGACTCGCTGAGTGCAGAGATTAGTTTGTTCCTCCAAGTTGGAGTTAAGCTGCAGTGGGGGACAGTTTGGGGAAACTTGGAGAGCTTCTTGCTCTTTCAGGCTGTAGGGC
>NW_009259044.1:53640-87328 GCF_000687185.1 Egretta garzetta | reverse complement strand
CTGCTAAACAGACGTTTCTCCCCAAAAGGAAGAGCCCTGTACTCTGCTGCATTTGGCTCTGGCAAGCCCACAGGCAGCACAGGGGTGAGATCCCGAGCCTGCTTTCATCCATGTATCGCCTGGGCTGGTCTGTAGAAGTCATTTGTGTTACTTCACCCTCCAAGTGATGAAACTAAGTTTGGGATTTGGCTGGCTGGAGAGGAGGAGGGGAGCAGGGGGAAGAGACATTTCTCTGCGAGTCTGCAGCACAAGCCAAGAGCTCTGTGGGAAGGTCCGAGCTAATGCTCCCCACTGGCTGCCTTGGCCCCAGCTCATGCCAAGCCCTTGTAGCAGACTAGACGCAAAAAAAAAACTCCACAGAGAGTCTAAATTCATTGGTATGAAGAGGATGTGCCAGAGTATTTCACAGCTCTTCTTTTTCTGCTTCTCTTTGATAACAGTCAATTTGCATAAAAACATGGATTATTAAGGTTTTTTGTTTTTTTTTTCACTTTTTTAAGCCTAATTTAGGCTGTGTAGGCACTCAGCCCTGCACAGCTCTGTGTTTAATGCCTGGGATGCCCTGTGTCAGACCTGAGAACCTGTTTTGAGGTTTGCTAAAGGCTGTTGAAAGATTCCCCATGCCTTTAATAGGCTGTGGGTCAGGCAACACAGACCTACAACTGGCTTCATACCCATAGGAGGGGATTGGGTAGGAGAGGGAAATCCATGCTTGAGCATGTGTTTGAATTCCAGTTTTCATCCAGTAGCGCTACCCACCTTTTTGTGATCTCTTGGTGGGAATTTTGGCATTGGAGGCTTGCCTGCACCCCAAAAATTTATTGCCAGTGGTGTGTTTGGGTATCAACACAGGATGTCTTCTGTGCTTGTGAGGTCCTTGATCCCATGCTAGAAGTACTGGGCATTTGACAGGGCAACTGAACGGGTCACTTGGAGATGGATCGCTATCTGTCTGACCCCTTCTGTGGCCACCTGTACCTTCAGCTAAGAGCAGCTTCTTGCCCAGCAGCATCCTGGGATGTGGAGGGAAGCCCATGTCCTCCCTGCCTCTGCGCTTCCCAGCCTTGCTTTACGTTGCCTGGTTTCCTATCATCCATAAAGCACGGGTTCTCAGCCCTCTTTTCTCCCCATCTTGTCCCGCTCTGGGAGGCCTGCTGCTGTCTTTGTTCATCCCTTGCCCTGACCTGCCTCTCCACTTCTCCCAGCACTGTTGCTGCCTCTCCCTATCTCAAGCTGGGGACAGATGCCCTGACCACAGCGTGCCATGGCCAAGCCCTAGACCTGGGGGAGCACCAGCTACCACCAAACCCCTCACCCATTCCCAGGATCAGTCTCACATCGATAGAGCCATGACCTGTTTGTGAACAGAAAGGTGAAATTTTGCAGGTTATTTGGCCAGCTCTACATGTGGCTTATTTGGGCATGTCAAACACAAAAGCAACACAGCATTGTCGAAGTTACAAAATGACTTTTTTTATTAACCTACCCTATCATAGAGCATGGATTTTTCTTGTCAAATAATGCAAGAAGCAAGAGAAAATTGTAGTTTTATCCATGTGGAGTCTACAAATCCACATAGCTTCTCCGTGTTATCGAGCATGTAAATTTTTAGAAATGCATCTGCTGGTAGTTTAGCTTGAATACAGTCATTCTAAAACAAGCTAGAAATAAATAAAATACTTACATTTCAAGTACAAAAACCTTGCAGTTGAATTCAGTATGAGGAAATCGGTTTATTCCTTTTTGTGTTACCAACTACTGTACAGGTACTTGGGCTGGCAAAGTCTGCAGATGCAGAACAGAAGAATGTTTATGTACATGACTTAATTGAATTCTGTGTTTACTCTTCCCTTTAGGCTATCATGTGAAGCTGTTTAAGGTCAGGCAGAAAGAAGATTTTTATGGATGCATTTAATAAGACACAAACCCGCTATCACTACTGGCCCCCAGTTTTTGCCTTGTCTTTCCTTTCTGGTGGGGAAAAAAAAGTGCACCTTAATTATTTCTCAAAAAATGACACCTACCAGCTTTGAATTAGGTTATTAGCAGGTAGATATTACTTTCAAATTATATGTAATCAAGTGCGAGTAACTTTACCAAGGCTCCTATACAGCTCTAGTATGCGGGAGAACGTTGACCTCTCATCGGGATCCTGCCTTGGGTGGTTCGGCGGCTTGCAGGCTGCCTTCGGTACGCAGGGCTCTCCCCTGGCAGAACCAGTATGGTCTGCTGGCCCGAGTTCCTCTGAGACTGGAAGATGCTTTGCTCTGCTGCACTCCTCTCCGAACAGGTGAAAGTCAACCCGACGCCAATGTTGCTCTTCATAATTCTGGAGGTGCCATCAGACGTGCCATCGAAACACCTGCCCAGGGCAATTTCCTTGGCGATCCTTGGGTCTTGGTCAGTGACGGTGTAGATGCCATAGTTGTGTCCCAGCGGGTCAAGAGGAGCCAGCATTGTGTACTCGCTGGAGTCGTTGTTTGTGGCCATGGGGAGGTGGTTCACCAGGTACTCGTGGAGCATGCTGTTGACGCTCTCTCGGCGGCAGCTGCCTTGTGGGACCACTTTCACGAGCGTGCGGTCCACGCGGTCTTGGTCAAAGAGCATGCCGCTGCACTTGAACTCCAGGCAAGCTGCTGACACATCTGGCTGCTCGGAGTCACGAATGCTGCGGACGTCCCTGATGCCGTAGAGCTTGCCAATGGTACGCGGGTGAGTCCCACCCATGTTACGAGACCGTACGTTCACCTCTTGGGGTCCATTTATTTTTACTTTAATGTAGCAGGCCCTAAATTCCATGGGCTTGGGCCACCATGCCAGGTAGTCATCGGTCCAGCTCATGAGGTCATCTTCACTGAAGGGCACAGTGTTGTAGTCATAGCGGTCTCCCTCTATCCTGTAAAATCTGAAGTGAGCAGCGTTGTATGGAGCTTCCTCACATTCTCTTAGGTTTTCGTAGGCATAAATAGGGCCGTTGTTCTCTTCTGGGGAATTAGGGCTTGGCTTGGCCATATTAATGCTGAATGCTGTTTTCTTAGTGCTAGAGTCCTCGTGGTCTGTTCTCCTGTAGTTGAGCTTGTTGAGGTACGGCTGTGGGACCCCAATAGCGTTAGGGTTGAGTTTGGGAGCAGAGGACACAGCTTCAAGCTCTTCACCCCCCATGCTCGCCAAGATGTAAGCTGTGTAGGCCCTAGGGTTTTGCTCGTCACAGAAGGCGGGCACGCAGGCGCCGTTGGGACCAGTGACCGCGCTGTCGAAACGGCCCCATGCTCTGGGGTTGGAGGAGAAACCCGGTTCTGGTTCTGTGTTTATAACAGAAATCACAACCCCTTGGATCTGTTCGCTTTGCAGAAACCTCTCACTTCTGTACGCCCGGACTTTGATGTAGCACCGTCTGCTCTCTGGGACATCCAGGTTAAAAAGCCGCCTTTCTTTGATCTCCATGTTTCCAACCAAAAAAGTTCTCTCCTCCCTTTTACGCCGTCTGCTTTTCTCGAGGTTGAAGTCCCCTTCTTCCTCCCATAATCCTGTCTCCGGGTTCAGTGACCAAAGCTTCATCTCTTGCAGGTGCTCTGGCATCTTGACTTGAGCAGCATCCAAATGCACTTTCACCTCCTCTGCATTAAGAGACTCGGTGCCCTGTTCGTCAGTGAAGTCCACGGAAAACATGCCGTATGTACGGAGTGGGAATACATCTCCTTCCTCATCTACAAAGTTCAGGTCACTTTGTGTCGCAGTGGCCATGGAGATGTTTCTTGGGTCCAGAAATGTCACACTGGCTTTCACTTTGCCTCTGTAGGCTTCTCCATTTTTCCTATAAAATGCATTGGGAGGGATTTCTAATTCAGCGATTGGATCATCTTCTTCCATTTCTCCCAAGGAAATCACGTTGGTTTCAGTGGATTCCAGCGTAACAGGGGCTTTCTTTCTCAGTAGCTTGATCTCGTGAAACACAGCACCTCCGTTCTCCTTGAAGGGCAGAACTTTTGTTGTGTTCACAAACTTCTGCAGCCGATCAACAAAAGTTAGAACCAGTCTCTCTGTGTCTGCTGGGACGTGGATGGAGAAGGTTCCCTTGTAGCCGGTCATACTCACTCTCTTGTTCCCCATGTAGATGTGGCCAAACCTCAGCGGCTCACCGTTATCTGCTGCTGTGGCTCTGCCTCGAACCGTTATTTTGGTCTCGGTGCATTTTTTACAGCCACATTCTATGACGACTTTAGTGGGGAGCGTGTACCCGTTGCAGGAGATGTCTCTGGTTTCCATCTTGGACACCCCGCAGCAGTAGGCAACGTTGTCCTTACACCGGAGTCCCTTATCCAGCTTCCCAGCGCAGGTCTTTGCTGGGCACTTGCCCACGTCGTAGTAGAAGGAGTTGGTTGCTTTTTGGAAGCAGTCATGTGGAAGTCGGATGAGGTGGCTTTGGGGTTGGGAGTTGCAGGCTGCCTCTTGTCTTCCTGTTGGATAGGGTTTCTTAATGAGCAGCATGAAATAATTGCACAGTCATCGCTATGTGGTTTGAAACCCTCAGAGCTAAACATTGCAGTGAGGTTTTCGCAGCCATAAACCAGATGTTTTGCAAGATTTTGGTTAGCTGAATTCATCTGGCTTTTGTTTGGGTGAAGCAGGTGCTCGGCTTTAACTGTAGGTACCTGATTAAGGTTCGTGCTGTCCGCAGGAGTGTCCCAGCTCCTGCTTACTCACCACTGCCATCCAACCCAGCCTCAGCTAGGTGTTCTGCAGCTGCCTGGCTTTTTGGCTATGGACAGACCAAAATGTGTCCCAGGGTTTAAAAAAACCAACCAACCCAAACAAAAATATTCACATGGCAGGCAGCAAGTACAGTGAGAAATCTGCTGAAACCAGCAGACTGAGCTTGGCAGGTCACCTGCAATCCAGAGCTCTGGTTTGTAGAGAGCATCTGGTTCATACCCAGCTCACGCAAGCTTATCTGCTAACTGATGCATGAAACAAACCCCAAATATTTCTCCTGCGCCTTTTCTTTCCTGCATGTATCACAGTTCCTGACTTCTGCAGCCTGCTGCCTCCCCAGCTGCTTGGAGAGCATCGTGCACATTTTCTCTTACCTATGACAGCAAGCGTGGCAGGCTGGGACTTTGCCGACCCCCCGGCACTGCTGGCCTTGCAGAAGTACTCTCCTGACTGGTCTCTGTTCAAGTTCTTCAGAATCAGGTTGTTTTTGTATTTATATAAGGAGGGATCCAGCAGTGAGCCGTTGTGATACCTGCCAGGAACAGGCGGGCAGTTAAGGGGACAGACACTGACCACCCGGCCGGAGCAGGGTGAGGGCCTAATCCTGCATCCTGCCCTGTGGATTTTGCCAGACCTCTTGCCTCAGTTTCCCCACTTGTAGTCTGGCTGGATGGCATCGCCTAAAAGTTATTCCCCTTCCCCTGAGATGTGGCTGGCAGGCAGGCAGAGCTGCCAGTTGTGCCTGCTGAGGTTTTTCAAACTCTTATTTGTATTTTTTTCCAGTAAGTCCCTCTGCAGATGACATTAACCCACCTGCAAGAAATGCCAGCTCTGCACATCTCAAGGAAACCATCATTTCCAGCAATCGGTTCTCGGCGTATTTAGCTGGTTTATAGCTAAAAAACCACCGTTATGGAGATGGCGAGGAGATAAAAATTGAATCTCTGGGTTGGGTAAGACTTCTGTCCGATCAAACTCGAGTTCCTTACCAGAGGTAGCGGTCGGGGGCCGGGCTCCCGAGGGCATCGCAGCAGAGTGACACGCTCTGTCCCACCCTCCTCGCTTTGTCCTCGGGGCTCCTGAAAATGTAGGGTTTGCCTGTGGAAGGAGGAAAAGGCCGTGGCATTACACTTCCCCTCCAAATAAATCGCAGTTTATTTCTGATTACAGCATAAAGTCTCCTGCGTTCCCTCCCTCTTTGGGGCTACCTGATCGTTGCAGCCGCACTTGGATCGCCAGGTTTCTTCTGTTGCTCTTAGGCACGGTGACAGTCGCTGTTGTGTATTTAGCCTTCTTGATTTTAAGGGTGTTTTTGCCATCGGGGCAGACTCCTGGGATCCTAAACATGCCCCTGTTATCGGCCGTTGTCAACAGCTTGAGTTTCTTGGCTTGGAGGTAGACCCGGGCATCAGCAGCGGGTGACCCGTCCTCAAGGGAGACTTTCCCGTGCAGGGTCGCGTCCTCGCACATGCAGGCGTCGCAGTCAGCGTTGACGCGGCCCATGGGGCAGGTGATGTTGCAGGCTGGAGGAGAGGTAGGCGGGTCAGAAAGCAGCCCCAGGTCTCCGTAATGCTCACAGCACGGTCTCGCGCCTGCTTTTAATTTAGACGCAATAAGACAGATACTGCATAAGGAATAAATTGTATCCAAACCATATTTTTACTGATTATCAACAGCTGTGCATTAGAAACACGGGGACAATGTCGTTTTGAACCTGACAATTAGTAGAAAGCAGCCACGTGGATATAATTACAGCTAGGAACTGTTATTTACCTTCTGCAAAGGGCTGAATTTCAGGGAAATTTGAATCCAGATCAGCATGTGAGCTCTTAGCTCAATCCTGGCAAAATTACAAATCCAAATGCCTTCAACTGTCTAGGTTTCTGTTACCAGCTCATGCCCAAAAGTCACGACTTTGGTCTATCTTAAAAGCTGCCTCCCCTTATTCGATGGTATCCCAGCTTGGTCAAGACATAGGTTAATGGCCAAATGAGCACTATGTGATGGATTTAACGAACAGTCTCCCTAACAGCGATTCTGAAACATTTGCGTTACCTGTAGTGATTAATCCTAAATAACAATCTCTGTCTCTTCCCAACACAAGGGCTCGGGTCATCCCTTTTACAACCACAGAGCATCCCTGTACAGCAGCTACCTGATAATCTTTTTGTAGCTGGAAATACACGGAAGAAATCAGGAAAAACCCAAAAGAACTTTCCCAGAGGAAACACAGACTATTTTAAGAGTGAGTTCTTTAAACAGGGATTATAAGAATAATATAATTAATTACAAGCCGCTTTATCAGGGGCTGTGGTGATTCAGTATTCCCAACTCTTCTCCTTCCTAGAGATTGCATGGAGGTGCTGCCCACAGTCACTGACTCCAGCTCGAGAGCTGCTGTTACAACACGATTAATAGGATTTTCCCTATATCCCCAGGATCTTTACGGGTCCCTGGTGATTCCCCATACCTGGATCCCACCCTCATCTTGCTATTTGGCTATAAACTCCCCGTGCTCTGCTCCCTTAGGATTCTCCAGCCCTGCTCTGGAAGGCACCGGCATCACGAAATTCTGGCAAGGGAGAGAGAGGTGGTAAAATGACAGCGAAGGGAGTACAACACCCACGCGGTGGTGGGATCAGGACCTTGTCCCCTGCCCGTAAGCGAGGTTAGAGGAGCACCTGAGCAAACATGTCCAATGCAGAGCCGCCCTTCCTCAGTTGCTTCATTACAGTGCACGCCCCAGAGGCGCTCAGCTAGGCAGGATCTCGTACGCTTCTGCACACCGGTTTGGCCACACATTCCCGAGCACTCGCTCCATTGCGACCATGGAGACAAAAACCGTTTTGAATCTTGCACCAGTGGACCTTGAATAACATCAGCGGTGTGTTACTGAGACGCATGTTACACGCAGGGCTGCCCGAAAACGGGCAGTTGGTTTCTTAGCAGCTTCTATAGAGCTCAGGCTATCCATTTGGATATGACGCACCACATGGATTAAACAAACTCAAAGCATGTTCAGGGAGCTGGGAAATAAAGCATGAGAAGGCGCCTGAATGCTTCTGACTTAATTCCCTGCAGGCTACTGAATTCAGGATGATTAAGATAAACTCGAGGGGAGCAAAGTGCACGCAGCTCATGCTTAGTGTTGAATAACTTTGGCTTCAAGGAAATCAAACACACATTGTCATTTAAATGCTGTCTGAGGGGCAGCGCTCGCCTGCGTTTCAAATGTGGTTAAATAAAAAAAAAAACCCGAAACCCAAAACAAAGAGTATAAAATTTTTGGTATGATCATGTTGAATGTCTTTAACCATACTTCAACATATGTTCTCTATAGGAGAAGCGTGTGTCTTATTGTGAGCACCAGTTTTACTGCGTGCAAACAGAAGCCTAAGATGCTACCGAGCAGGCTGAGCGCGTTAGGGGCCAGCTGCTTTGTAAAACACAAAGAGGGTTTATTGAGAGTTTGAGATGTGGTTAGATTTTTAAAGGAATTTCTTTAACCGGGCGACTAGATGGTATTAATTTAAGCTGCTTTGAATGGATGAGATACATCCCAAGTCTGTGGTTTGGGTTTATTTTCAAATGACAATGTTCTAATAACGTTTACGAGGATGCGTTTGTGACTGAAGTTTCTAAAAATGAGGTCTCTTGGAAATGTGTGCCGTGTCATCTCCCACACCAGTTCTTCCACCCGATTTGTAATAAACCAGGTCGGGTTATTTCCTAGAGAGGCAGACAGGCACACGGCTGGACTATTTGAATAGTGATGGTTGAAAATGAACCCCTAGCTTACAAAAGCGGGGGGCTGGAAAAGACCATTAAAAGGAGAGCAGCCACAGAACCACCATGGAGTGAGCACTTGGCTTAGATGGGCGAGTTTTTAATCTGTTGGCACGTTGGTATCTCCAGTTCAGCATCCCGAGTGGTGCATCCCTAGACCTTATTTAGCAACATGGGGGATGCAGGAGGAGGTTGGCTTGGGAACGTGGTCCCACCCCAGGCAGCACATGGATAAATGCCGATCGGGACTTGCCCCAAGCAAAAAAATTAACATGCAGCAGATTAAAGTGGGGGTCTCAGTAAGATCCTAAGCTTGTTTGGGACTGGCTGCTTTAAACTGCAGGGCTGATGATGATAAGAAAGAAGGAGGGGAGTCCTGTGGAGGAAAATGGCATTATATGGCTCTGGGTAGCACCTTGACAGCAGAAAAAGCAGAAAGCAGAGGACAAGGGAGAAGCCCAAGGGGTCGAGCACTGGTGGGGATGGGGGGAGGGAGAGGGCTACCCCGCGGCACCGGCCGGCAGGAACGTACTGCGTCTGGCGTAGGCGAAGGTCGGGTCTCCCTGGTGAGAGTTGCTCCTTGTACCTGCAGGCAGAGGACGCGTGGGGTGTTTCGGGCAGGGTTTGCCGGCTCCCTGGCTGAGCACCAGTCCCTCCCACCAGCCCAGCTGCACCAAGCCCAATTGCTCAACCCCACCAGGTCTGGCACACCCCATCCTGCAGGCAAAAACTGAGTTTACAGCTCACTGCTGCCAAGGGCAGATGCTTGAGTTTCCAACTGCATTGGTCAACAACTCAAGATTTTGCTTTATTTCTCCCTGGAGAAGCAGAAGTCACCCCCTGCTCTGCGAGTGCGAGTCCAGCCTCAGCATCGCTGCCTTGTGCCACCCGCTTTGAGGGGAACACAACTTTCCTGGTAGTTTTCCTAAAAATACCTCTCAGCAGGTGGAGGGGACCTCTCTGCGTGTCTGTATTTTCAGTACTTTGATTCTCCCCAGTGGCTAAGAGAGCTGGGATGGAAGGTTGGGGGAGTCCCCTAATCCCTCGGTGTCAGCAGGGCCAGCCCTTTCAGTGCCTGCTGGAATTTAAATCCCACGCCCTGGGCGGTAAAGCTTGAGGGGTTGGGGTATCTCCTGGGGATTAATGAGCAGAGTGGGGTCTGTGGGTAATTAATGCCCCACGGGCTTTAATCCCAAAGCAACGGTGTTGCAAGCTGCCCCGGGGCTGGGCTGGGTAGGGGCAAGGCAGGTCAGAGCATGAGCTTGCCCATCCCTGGGCTCTCCTCACCCTCCCAGCCTGGTGAGGGGCCGCGCATGCCTCCCACAGGATTTGGGGCTGTGGTCACGCACTTGACCTTCACTTTTCCAGGAGAGGAGCCAACAGCATGTGTCAGCGATAGCCAAAACCCTACAGGAGGTTGCAGATGATTAACATTTATTCCATTGCCTAAATGTCCTCATCTACCCAAATAATATTGTCCAGTTGTAAATTAAGGCTGAAAAAAATAACCTGCGTGCAAACACCCCTCGTCCCAGCGAGGGAAAGCCGTCGAGCTGGGAAGGCACTTACTCTCCAAGCTGAGCACTACCAGCGGGCTGAAGGTTTTCTGTCCTATCTGGATCCTGCCAAGGGCTGGTTTCAGAAGCCTTTGACCTAGGGATTAATAAATTAGAGGTTAAATTAGATTAATAATAAATTAATTTGAGTCAAGGGATTGGGCATCCTTAGGCTCAGGTTTTTTTGATTTCCCTTTGGGTTGTGGCTGGTTAGAGCTGCTGCTGAGAGCTCCTGTGGGGTGCGGTGCCTCATGTGCCGAGTGAAGGGCGTGATGGAGATGCCCCAGAGCATCGCCGCCGTCTGGCATGATGCAAATTTTCTATTTCCCTTGGTGCTCAAGAAAAAAAGTTTTGTGCTTTCTGTGTTGGAACAGCTCCGATCAAATCATCTTTTTATAGCTGGAGATATAAAATATATCCTGCCTCTCCTTGCACAGGGAGAAATGAACCCGATGTAGACGAGGTTGGACCTAACGAGGACGGTGGTTGCTATAGGACATGGACTGGTTTCTGTGCTTGCTGGCCACCCACGTCCCCAAGGGGAGCTGGTGGTCACAGCTGGTTCCCAGGGTGCTTGCTGGAACTGGTCCCATTTAAACTGGGGAGCTAAGTCTGAAGCTGCCCAGCACCAGCCCTTGCCTGCGCCCAGCTCCTGGGGGCTCAGCAGAGCTTCTGGGCATCTCCGCACTGGCAAATTGACTCTCCCTGTTCCTATCCACGGGTGTCTGGCCAGAGCACTTCAGGGCAAAATTCCACTATAGCCTTGGAAAACAAATCCAAAGAGCCTGCAAACACGTGTGCTCTGCAAGACCCGCTGGAGCAGAGGGGCAGGTTGCTTATCGCTCAGCGCTTTGGTATGTCCGACCCACTGGAGCCAGCAGATCCCACTGCTCTCGAGCATCTTCCCCTGGAGAAGAGCAACGTCGCTGCTTCCCGACAGCTTGGCTCCGAGTCTGGGGTTGTTTCATGCTCGGGCGATGGGTAAGGCACTGGCTGGGGTGGGTCTGCTTGGAGCAGATAGGAGCCAGGGTGCGGGCTGGACAAGCAGGGGGTCTTGGGGTGGCAGGCAGGGATGGTCCCAACACGCCCCATGGGCAGGGGGGCTCATCCCCGGTCAGCCAGAGGCTGGTTACGTGCCCTCATGCCGGTGTGGCTGCAGGCAGGGGACAGCATGGTGATGGGAATAGAAACGTTTAACCTTCACCTAAAATGGACGTAGCTCCCAGGAGGAGGAGGAGGAGCATCAATCCTTTTGCTGTGATCATCGTTGTCTCCAGAGGTGACCAGGGGCTTCTTGGAGTAGTCACAGCCGACTCGTGCCTTCCCCAGACCTGCGGAGACAAGCCCGGCTGTGTTGAGGCTCACCCAGGGTCCTGCCGCCTTCAGGGAGCTTCTCCCAAGCTGAACCAGTCCAAAACATGCTATGGGGCTACTTGTATCCCCTGCCCACCCCCCCACCCCTGACAGCCCCCCCAGGGAGGGAGCAGCAGGGGCTCCAGGTCTGCGCTTGCATCCCCTCTGCTTCTCGCTGTTGCATCCGAGCCCAAATCTATTCTGCAGAGCGCTGCTTGGTAACGACATCTCCTTACGGCGCCTTTCAACAGCTTAAATACTTCTGCAGGGATGCTCTCGCAGCCCGTGCGGCTCCATGGCCCCCCAGCACCCTGCTCTACCCCCCGTGTGAGCGGGGCATCTCCACGCCTGCAAACTGGGCTGAGCGTGAGGATAGCAGCTTGTCCCAGTACATCCCAGGAGCCTGGGGAGGGGGCGGGCTCCTGAGCGTCTCCGAAAGCGGAAAATCCCATGCACAAGCCAAGTCTTTGCTGCAAATGCGAACGAGAAGCCAAATATTTTCTTTTTTTTTACATGCAGAGATGAGGGACTGAGGCTTTGTATTGCTCTTCCCCAGCTCAGCAAATTCAGGTCTTGTTTTAGTGAGCCCCTTAGCCTTGCAGCTTTGAGCATTTGGGTATTTAATTTCTGAAGGTACCTATCGGGCTGGTGTTATCCTAAGTGACACCAGCTGGAATTACAGGTGCTTTGTTTTATGCACCCCAAATTAATGAACTTGGGGGGGGAGGGGATATTGTTTCAGCTTTTCTGTGCCTCAGTTTACCCATAAAATGAGGATTACAAAGAGCAGCCGGCAGCGAGAACACCCTGTTACTTGTAAGCGGTATTATCTCCCCTCCGAGACCGGGGAATGTGGGACTAGGAAATACTTTGATTATGGCTCAGCAAATCCCAGTCAAGCAAAAATAACAAGCAACACATGAGCGGTGTTTTGTGGGCTTAACGGTGGGGTCATGAACTCACAGCCAGACAATAACCAGGAAAAATTAATCCAGGCTGAAAGCCTGTTTCCCACTCGGCAGCTATTTTGGGAGCTGGCTACGACTTGTTCGGTGCTGGGTTTGGAATGGGATGCGTCCCTCTTTCCCCGGGACACGCGATGCTGGGATGGTGGGGGGGGGGGGGTTCAAGCAGCCAGATCCCAGCGATGGGGAGGGTTCGGCATTGCCCGTGTCCCCTCTCTGGCAGGGGGCTGGGGCAGCCGGCACGGGACAGAGCCGTGGGAGATCAAACAGCCCCGGTGAGCCAAGCACCGCTCCCCCCCCGAACCCCCCGCTCAGGCTGTCCCCATAACCCTGCCCCAAACCCATTAGCTGGGATGAGGAGGGGAGAAGCGGGGTGCAGAGCCCCACATCCCCACCGATGTTTTCCAGCCCGCAGCCTCTGCGCCTTCATCTGCCCATCAATTAATTTCCGCCTCGCCCTCAATCACAGCCGCTCTTAATTACGCTGCCTTAATAACACAGCAAAATTATATAACCGCTAGCTGTGACGAAGGGGAAAAACTTAGCAAGGTTAGGGTTTGGTTTTTTTTTTCCTCTTACCTACAAAAAACCATAAAAAGCCCAATTAAGGAGAGTCTCGTCCTCTCGCCGCGGAGCCAGCAGCCGAGCTGCAGTCCGGGGGCGAGGCGAGGGCTCGCCAGCCGCGGGTTAAGGGATTTGCAGCCAGTTGGGAAGAAGAGAGAGAGTTGCAGCTTACCGAAACCTCCCCTGCGCCGCCGCCGAGCCGGGCTGTGCACGAGCCTCCCCGCAGCCGAGGCGGCGAGGTCGCTTATATAGCCCGGCGTGTAGCTTAGGGGATGGCAGCGAGCCACCGGCCGCCGAGCAAAAACAGATCGGACGAGCGAGGAAACCGCAGGCTGAATAATCCCTTAACAAGGTGATGGTAAACACAAACTCATGGCGAAACAGCAGCCGCCGGGGCTGGCGGCGATGCCACGGCGTGGCAGGGTGCTGCCAGTGGAGGGTCAGGGCATGGTGTGGGTACCACGTCCCGGTGTGGGCACCGCATCCTGGCACAGCACCATCGCTGTTCGGGGTTTGCCCTGGGTCTGGATTCCCAATAGATGCTGCTGAGCGTTGAAGATGGAGATAGAGCATAGAGGCATGCAGTGCAATGTGTTTGGGGGATGCTTTTTGGCTCTTGCCTGGTCTGGGATAACACGGTGCCCACCCAGCGTTGCCCGTGGGGTTCCAACGTTTTGCAGGTGTGGGGCAGGGCTCAGCTCAGTGCCATGCCCTGCGCTGCCTGTGCTGCCCACGCTGCCTGCTCGCCTCTGCCCCAGCACTGGCTCTGGCAGGGGTCAAATGAGGATGCTGCAGGGATACAAGGATGTGGGACAAAGCCAGACGGATTGGTTTGGACACCCGGGGTAGCGCAGGGCTGCAGAGGCAGGACTGTCCTTGCAAATAAATGTGACTGCATCTCACTCGAGCCATGGGGAGATCTAACAAGGACCCCTAATGGAGGTCCCTGCCTGCCCCAGGCTGGCTTTAACCCCTGGGTCCTTGCTCCCTCTGCAGCCACGTTATTCCCATGTAGCTCGTGGCAGCCGGTTCTGGCTCGGGGCTCTTGGGTGTAGGACGAAGCCTGTGGCCATGTGCAAACGGGTACCCCCATCCATGCACACAGCCCCGGATACCCTGGGGCCGTGCTGCTGGTTTGCCGCAGGAGCCTGGAGTGCAAGCGTGTGCGGTGCATGGCAGGAGCCATCCCTGGGGGACGGGGATGGGCGTCGGGATGGCCAGCGGGATGTCCGGTGGCGTCCTGGGCTGCCTCTTAGTAATCCTGGCTGGCCCCACTGCCAGAGGGAGCGGTGCAGGAGGAACATCGATCAAGGTGTCACATAAAAAATAATTGGCGGTGGCCTGCACCAGCTCCTGTTTATGTTTACGAGGGAAAAGGAAAAAACACCTGAGATGGGCCAAAAAAATGGCAGAATATTTATCTGGTGGGCAAGGAGCGCCCTCCGAGCCAGAGGCCCCAGACCTGCAAGATAAACATGGAGCTCAGCCGTGTTTCCCTGCCATGATGAGGATGAGAAGTGGGAAAGGTGCTGAGACTGAGAGCAAGGAATTCAACTTCCCCGGATGGCACCTACCTCCTGCTGTAGCTATTCTTTATGTTACAGAAGCCAGGCATTAGCTCTCACCCTGCACAGACATGGGCGTTTCTGCAGGGGTTTTGCAGCCTCCTTAGCGTACGTGTCTCCTCCCCAGCATGGCTCCTGCGAAACAAGCTCAGGAGACACGTGTGTGGCTTCAGGAGTGGGTCTGGGACGCGTGAGTTCCTGCAAAAAACCAAGCCTCTAGAACAGTCCGGTTGCGCAATCTCTCTCGGCTTGGCCATCCCTCACTGCAGCTCTGGCATCTGGCTGACGTTGGATGGAGCAGCACGAGCAGAGCCCCAGATGTTTCCAGTGCTGAGCACCACTGGCTCCGCTGTGGCTCTGGGAGACGCTCGGCTGCTGCTGAAGTGGACGATGCCCCGACCCGTGGGGTGGAGGAGACAGGGGGAGTGCTGCCCTGCACCCAGATGCAGCCAGGCCACTGCTCTGCAGGGCCTTGGCCGGTGGAGAGGGATGCGACCCAGACCAAATTGCTCTTCTCTTTCTGGCTGTGGGTTCAGCTGTCCAAGGCTGGTGTTTCCCAACCAAACCATCTGTGCGGCAGAGCCACGGCCCCACAGATGCATTCCCCTCCTGGATTAACCCCTGGGGGCCCTGCCTGGCTCTCATGGGATTTTTCCATGGTTTCATCACCGATGTGTAATTACAGGGCCATAATAGATTTATGTGCATGCTGCTGTGCTCCCCCAGGGCAGTGCCAAGGATGGGGCAGCGTATGAGGGCTGTGATAGCTGATGGTGTGACAGCACCTCCCTCTCCACACTCCTCCATGGTTGTCTCCATCACTCCTCTGTGTGCCCTTCTAATAAATCCAGGGGAAAACAGGCTACTGGTGCTCACCCCGGCTATTTGTACCTCCCACCCTTCCCGATATAGCATCAGCAGAGTGACCATCACCAAAAGCCGACTGCACGGTGCTGGGAGGGCGGCGGGGCTGGCGGGGCTGCTCTCAGGGCTGTGGGGGGGATTTGCAGGCTGTGGGGTTGGTGAAATGCTCTGCAGGCTCCATGGAATATCCTATGGGCTCCATGAAATACCCTGTGGGGCCCATGATACGCCCTTTGGGGTCAACGCTGTGCTCAGCTCCCCGCCGGTTGCCCCCGTCCTCCTTCCCTGCACCCTCTTTGCTCCACCAAAGGGAGCTGACGGTTATTTTCCCCTGCTGTGTGTTTCTGGGCTCGCTCCTGTTTACGGAGATTGGAGTTAAAATAACTGATTGATGACTTTGTTCCATCCCAAACACTTTGGGGAAGTTCGCGTGGTTTAGGAGGCCGAGCAGGGAGCTGGGATTTCGTTAAGCACTTGGCTCCCGGCACTTCTCGAGCCATGCTCCAGGGGTGGCTAATGTTGTTTTTTAAATCCTGTTTTGCTATCCCAGGAGCCGGAGTGATGATTTCCATGGTTTGTAGGAGAATTTGGAGATGTGGCGGGGGCCCGGGGTTCACTCTGAGCTCTGAACCACCAGCAAACCTCGCAGCCACCACAATATTGTTTCACTTAAGCCCTCCTCCACCGCTTCATCAGCACAAAATCGCACTCCAGCTGCCTCAAAGCTTTGGAAAAAAGCCCAAAAAGTGAACTACTGGAGTTTGGTTTTATTGTGCAGATGAGGATTTACAGGCTGTGGTGGGGAGAAAAGGAGCAAGTGGACCTTCCCCCCCTGGAAGGATTTACTTAGGAGCTAAAGCCTCGACTGTAGCTGAGCAATGCTCATCTCCACGTGCGTCATTTATGAAACAGATACAAAAAGCACTTCTGGGGGGGGGTGACATGAAAGCCAGGAGCCAGGGAAACACTGATTTTTAGATTTTTAGCTCTGGAGGTCAGGAAGGCTTTTTCTGGAGTGGTAAAAGAGGGGGGAGCTGGGGGTGAGCAAGCAGCTTCAGGGTGAGCACCCGAATGTCTGCTGGCACCGGCACACCACGACTGACACCCCAGCGTGTAAAAGAGGGGGTGTCCGCCGTCCTGTGATCACATCTGTCAAGGGAAAGGGCTTTTCCTGGTGCTTTTGCAGGGAATGCTGTTATCTGAGTGCCCAGGGGCTGTTCCCTCCATCCCTGCTGCAGGCGTACAGCCCCGCACCCAGCCCTGCATCGCCTGGAGACGGCTTCACTGCTCAGCGGGATATCCCGGACTGTGGAAGGGTCCTGCTGGGGTTTTCCTCCTGGATGCTGTGTCCATCCCTGCCATCTCCCCTTCCCCATCACAGCACAGAAGAGCAGAGCCGGGAGATGCTATGAGAGCACCAGAAATGTCTACAGTAGCGAATCCCTTTTTAATTACATTGCTGAGCTGGGGAAATTAAGATAAGTATTCTGGCTCATTTCGAAACCATCTGCGAGATGGGAGAAGGCCATTATTTTCAATCCCTCCATGAGTAATGCACATCCCAGCTCTCCCTGCACAGCACCTGGAGCATTAACTCCTCGGGGACACTCGCAGGGCAGCGTCACGGTGCCACGTGCTGGTGAGACGCCAAAATTTGCCGGGAACATCCTGCTGGCAGATGCGGGTTAGCGGCAGGGTCTGAGTTATTGCACAATCTTGGATCGGTGATGGAAACGCGGTCGCAGGACATGAACGGGAGCGATGGGAATGTGGCCAGGTCCTGGCCAGGGCAGCACCTCAATGGGGGCATTTAAACCGCGGAGGAAGAGCAGGAGCGGAGCTCCGACCCGCAGCCCGCCGGCTGTTTGCTTTAGCTCTGGACAGGGCTCGGTGCACAAAGACAGTCCTGTCCTGAAACACATGTTGCAATTAATTGCTCCTGAAGTAATCCTGAATTTATTGCTCTTATTTACTGGCATTAGCTTTGGGCTCGGATGCTCTCTGGGCTGTGCACCCGTGCTGGTGGGAAGGGCAGCCTGGCCTCACCTGGGCCTTTTCCTCCTCAATTTTTTTGCCATAGACAATGTCAAGGTGGGCCGGTTTGCAGCTGATTTACACTAGCAAAGCACTGGCCAGTTTTTCTGAAAAAAATGACAAAATCCTACATGTCCTGTGAGCGTGCTGGGGAGGGCTTGGGTCTTCTAGCACTCTGCGGTTTGTCTCCCTCCTGCTCTGCAGGGATTCCAGCCGACAGGCACCGGCAGCACGTTGGCTAGGCAAGCCGGACCAGAGGATCTGGTGTTGGCAGCAAAACTGGGGAATCAGGTTAAACGATGCTTTTAAATGAGCCTCTGCTTGGGATGGGCAGAAAAGTTGCAAGGGGTGGAGCGGGGCAGGTGGCGGGGCCTCCTCGTGAAACCATGCGTGATTTTATTTCAGGTTAATTACTGCACTGGGCAACACGGAGCTGAGCCTGGGCTGGGGGAATTGGGGCTGATCCACCACCGAGTTGCAGGTCCAAAAGAGTTTGCCAGCATCTGTGTTGGCAAAAGTGGGCATGGAAATGCCTCCCCTTCCCGGAGCGCCTGTGGTCATGGGGGCGGCCGGAGCCGTAAGCTATCTCAAGGCCACATGCATCGTGCCGAGGGCGTGCTCAAAAGCCAGTCTCTGCCGAGCTAATTCTGGCACTGCTGGGATTCCCCCTGGCGTGGCCGTGGCCGTATCAGCTTTCGGCGGAGGGTAAATGTGTTTGCCAGCAGATTGGGCAGAGGGTCAGTGGGGGCCGAGTGCCACCGAAGGGAAGGGCTGGCAGCCGCCCGATGTGAGCATCTGGGACCGGCTGAGATGAAAACCTGGGAAGAGGTTGGGAAGGATAAGCCCTTCCCGAGGGAAACTCAGCGCAACGCTCCCAGCATCGGATTGAGCGCTGCCTCCCAGAAATGCCTCCCTGGGAGCCCAAATCCAGCCAGGGGGAGATGTCAGCACCGATGCTCGTCCCAAGGGACACCGGGGTCCTGCAGTCCCAGGGCTTGGCTCAGAGCAGGTTTATTGCAGGAGGGTAAAAACAGGGTGGGGGAGCAGAAATTATGTTCCTCTGGCTCGTTTAATTCAGCATTAATGGCATCTCTCCCTGCCGAGCCACTGATCCTTTCCTAAAAGGAGTTGTGTCCCCACTTGAAGCTCACCCAGGGGTGTTTCTAAGCCTTGAAAACAGCTTGGAGATACCAAGCGCAGGGAAAAGAGGTGCTGGGGGTGGGGGTGGGGGGTGGTGTTCCCTGCTTCTCGCTCCTGCAAGCTCCGGGTAACGCTGCCAAGGGTCCCGCAGGGGTCTCAGCTTCCCCCACATCTCACCTCTCCCCCAGCGAAACGGAGGGAACCAACCCTAGAGCCTGGCCTGTGTTTGGGAAGGAGCATCCAAAGGGAGCGCAGTGTCTTGGGGCACACAGTCCAATTTGGGAGCACCCAATGTTTGGAGCAACGCAATGGGCAGGTTCCATAGGGAGGAAAAAAAAGCGGAGGATCAAAGAGGGCACGAAAGGCAAAGACAAGGAGAGCACCCAAAACCCATCCAAAAACAAGGGCAAAACTGTTCACTTCCATGGGTTAGTCACAATGAAAACATTGGGATTTCATAATTTCTTCCAGCTCAAGAAAAATACCCAGTGAGGGCAGCGAAAGCCCTGGCCGGGTCAGTGCATGCCGGAGCCAAAGGGGACCCACAACCCCTCCACTGGCCCCACGGGTGATTCTCCTGGTTTACTGGGGACAGGAGCAGCATGGGACTGGGGGGCCAGGTGAGACTTCCCAAATAAATACCCCCCCATCTGGGGTTTCCAGCCTGGGCAAGGAAGCGGAGCTGCTGTGGGAAAGATGCACCGTGGGTGGAGCAGCGATGCACACATCCAAGTTTTATCGCTTGGCGGTGAGCGGATGGGGCTCGGCACCAAAGCCCATGGCGTTTTCTGGAGCTTGGCCTCAGGGTTTGGTCTAGGCTGATAATTTCACTCTTCTCTCTTGTTTAGTTTAGAGATGGGGAAGGGGGACTTTGCTCTGGTCAAGGTGAAAGATGGAAGAAAGACCCCGAGAGCTGCTGCTCCGCATGGGAAGATGTAAATTTGGGGAACCTCTGGGAATGATGCTCTGGACATCTGGGCTCCCCTGCCAGCGGTGTCCTTGTCCTTTACACCATCCTGGCTGAGTACGTGACTTGGACATCCAGCCTGACTTTCTGGGCTCAACACCACCAGGGGCACCAGCCAGGGTATTAAAACATGGGAATTGCCGTGGGTTTGAGCATCAAGAGCATGTTTTCCTCAGCACTGCTGCCCAATGGCATGATACCCCCTGGAGAAGGGCTTTTACTGGTGAGGGTTCCAGCTCTGATACACAAAGCCAAATCAGAAACAGTGCGTTATTTCACCAAGAAACAGCCCAAAGACACCGTTTGCCAAGGTATTGAGCCTGGTGGGTAGGAGAGATCCCTCCCTCTGCTTTAAACAAGGACTTTTAGGAGGGGGACGGGGTGACCCAGTTTATCCCCACGAGGGACAGCAATTATTGTCCCTCTTGGCAGGCTCGGCAGAGCGGCTGGGGCTGGGTGAGCAGGCGGAATGAGCCGCTGGTTTATCCCCAGTGACTGCTGAGCTTTGGTCCTCTGCCTTTTGCTGCAAAGATTTGGGGGAATTTAGGGCGATACCCTGCGATAAGTGGTGCCCAGGGTCCATCTGTAGCATGGAGCTGGAGGCGGCACTGCACCGCACGCAGCCCCAATGCTGTTTCTTTAAGAAGGATGAAAACTGTGAGCTTCAGAACTGCTTGACTTGTGAACTTTGGGTAAGAAGAGAAGCCGTTCCAGAGGTGAGCTCATTTCTAACCCCGGGAAATGACTTCATGGACGCTGGTATTTACTCACAAAAACATCGCATGTCAGATGTCCCTGACTAGACTTTCTGTTTCGAGTCCAGTATGAGACAAAAATTTCCTTGGACGAGCTGCTCCTGAGACAATTCAAGGCTTGGAGGAGGAGAAGAATATTGGAAGAAAAAAAAAAAAAGCATTAAGAACTCTGAAATCATGAGGTTTTTCTTAGTAAAGAGGAATTTTTGGACAGCCAGCCCCGCAGAAGCACCTGCCTGGGGTGATGGTGCTGGGGTGAGGGTGCGAATGATGGGTGCTGCTGTAGGATGGCTCTGCTTGAAGAAGAGCCATCGTCACCCCCCTGTAATGCCCAGCAGCAGGAGTTTCTCTTGGAGGTGAAAAGACAGGTTTTTCTCTCTTTTGTGAAGCCAAGACCCCGGCAGTGATTTTTTAGGATAAACGGCAGCAGGTTCCCTGCCCCGCGTTTGCATTAGCTTCATGGAAATTACATCCCGTGCCACTTCCCCTGCATGAGATCCCGGTTTACACGGGATGACCGATGGAAAAACACAGCGCTTGTGCTGCTGCTGTTCAAGGTCTGCTCGTGCAAAAAATTGCCACCGGGGCTGTGCTACCTGTTGGGGCTTGCTTGTTTCTGTTTCCTCTGGCATCCTGGGATGATCTGTATGGATTTGGGGAGAAAAGTCCTATTTGGGGAGCCTGGAGATGCTCTGACTCCCCGTGACCCAGTGCTGGGCTGCAGATCCAGGGATGTACTGGGGCAGCATCCCAAAAGGAGGGGATTTCGGAAAGAGCCGAGCCAGGGTGTATGGAAACAAGCCCTGCCTGCCAGTACTGTTTCCTAATCCTGGGGACCAAAAACCTCTGATGGTTAAACCAGTGTTCAGAGATTCAGCTGAAGGCTGCTGAGCAGACAACGTCCAAGCTGACCTTTGAGGAGACAAGCAAAAAAAAAAAAAAAAATAAAGAGAAAACACAACTGTGCAAACGGCGGAGAAAAATAGTCATTTTAATAAGGGACCCCACCCTTAAAATAAGACTTGTTGCTAATGAATGCCCAGGACATTTCTGTGTGATGGCATGCTAAAAAAATCCTCTCTGAAGAGGGACCAAGGGCTTTGTTGTGGCATGAGTGGAGCTTACAGTTCTTAAGAAAAATCCTGTCCCTCTCTTGCATCATACAGTCGGGGATGGAGAGGACATTTCTAGACAAAAAGGCAGCCAGCCGGGAGGGAGGACAAACAGGGAATACATTCCTGACTCGCTATTTAATTGCTTTAGTGCAGGTGCAAAGAGCTAAATGAAAGGAAAAATAGGGATGAATGTGCGGGGCCAAATTAATCTCGACTTTAAGCAGGAGTCTAACGCAAGAAGGAGGCATCTGCTGTAATAGATGGGCTCCCACCCAACTTCTTTGTGGTTTCTGTGTTGTTTCTTTTTCCCCAGGGACCAGGCTCCTTGCCACTGCACGGGCGGGCAATGCCCCAGCCAGGTACGGAGGTGGTGGGGACGGTCCCCTCCGGAGTGGCAGGGGTGGCCGGTGCTCGCTGGGCGCCTCTCCCTCCACCTCTGCCTGCCATGGCTTTGGGGTTTCAGCCAGGCTCCGGCAGGACCAGGGGGCTGGTGTCCCCCTCCGGGGGGATAACGTTGATGCCAGCGCTGTGGCTGTTAAGCAGCTTTGAAGCCGGGCCTTGGCAGGAGAACGTGCCTTTGCTCTCAGCTCTTGAGACCCCCTTTTGGGTGGAGGGCTGGCAGCGCCAGGGCTGGGTCTGCTTTTCTCTTTCCCCTCGGATGCAAAGCACTTTGAAGGCATAAATTGCCCTCTGTGGCTCCGAGCAGAGAGTTTCCAGCCTGATCCCTTTCAGCAGTTAAATGCAGAAGTGACGGAGGGTTTGGGGGACCCCAATGATACCTCAAGGGCTGATGCAGTCCAGCATCTGCCACACAGTCTGACTCTTAAACCCACAAAGAGGAAAAAAAAATCCTTTTTCACTGTGCCCAGGAGCGCTCCTGCAAGCAGAGCAGCCTCCAGGCTGGTGCATCTTCCCCCCCCCTGCCCTGTTCAGAGCTCAGGCATTTCCTCCTGAAAATAAACGGGAATAGGTTTAACGATGGAAAACCTCCTATCCCACAAAGCAAACCTCTTGGGGAACAACGTAGAGCCACCACCACCAGCCTGGGACCCGCCGTCCCTCAGTACACCGTGTGTGTCTTAATTTAATGGACTGGGAGATGCAAAGGTCTGTCTGCATGTAATTAAAGCCCCCGCGATGCCCCCAGGAGTGTGCGTGCCGGCCCTGGCCCCAGTGGGGATCGAGGCTGGCCCTCTGTCATCCCCACATCCCCGCTTTTGCTGGTCAGCAGAGCAGGGTGTCCTTGGTTTCCCTCCCTGGCCTTGCGTCGCGCACCCTATTTTTTAAGCCCTTGTGAGCTCTTTGTCCCTCCCAGGGTTTTGCACCGCACATCGAAGCTCTCACTGCGTTACACCGAAAGAAATACAGAAAGAACAAGGTGGGGAACTGCTAGAGCGCAAAGGAAAGAGTATATTCATTAAAAGGGCAAAATGACCCATGTTTCTCCTTATTAATTCCCTCCTTACAGCATTTCCAGGCCAGGCACGTACCTGCCTTCATCCGTGATGCTCCCCCAGACCTGTGTGGTCCAGGAGCATCACTGGGGCACACGTGTGTGCCTGTGTGTGCTGCCAGTCTCCCGGTTGTCTGAGCAACGGGACGTTCATCACTAACTCCAGGGATAATTAACTCATTTTCCTGTATTTATAGAAAACTGATGCAGGGAGTGCTGGCACTTATCCCTGATGGGGCCACATTTGCCACAATACCTTGAATTTTGGCCATTTCTTGCAATACGGCGGCTTTGTCATCATCCCCGCTGCCTGCTCATTAAGCCTGAAACCGGGCAGCTCGTTAAGCCCGCAAGGGCAGGGGTACTGGCCCTTGCCTGGGGGTGCAGCACTGGCCCCTGCCTGGGGGGGCTGCCCGTGGGTGCCCACCTCCGCCTGCCCCGCTCCTGGTTTGCCAGCGCAGGGGATGTTTGCATCAGCGCTGCCATCTCCAGATGCCTGCATACGCCGGTGCTAAAAACAGCGGAGCTCCCAGCTTGACTGCCGGCAGGAGGAAATTTTTCTGCTTCAAGGGGTTTCTTGCAGGGATGTGATGCAAAGAGGCGCTGGAGCATCCTGACTCAGCACCGCGGCGGTAGGAGACCCGTGGAGCAAAACAAGGAGCATCTTCTCTTGGCATCAGGGCATGCGTATGCCAGGTACGTTCCCATCAGCCGGGACAAATCCAGACCTTGACGTGGGGTTCCTCTTGTTTCTTCCGGACAACCAGCGAGCAGCTTGGTACTTTTTCTTTTCGCTGCTTGCTTGTTGGGTTGGATTTTGGGGAGGGAGAGGGGTGAAGGGGCTGGGGGCGTGGGTGGTGGGGCTGGAGGAGGGCGGCTTGCTGCAAGGTGTCGGCGTCTCCATCCCACAGAGCTGGGGAGACAAATTCGATCTCTGCTGCGCGTGCTATTTGTGCAAAGGTGAGGAGTGCTTTATTTTGGTATCAGCAAAGCAGATGGTGCTTGAAACAGTAAGAGACATACCCTACCTGCGGCCGGGACTGTTAGCAGCTCGTGACCCCGAGAGTTGGAAGTATTTGCCCTTGAAATGTGAGTTGTCCCCAAGCTGGGTGTGCCTGGGCAAAAAGGGCAATTAAATCTAAGCCATGGGGGACCGCCATGCTGCTCACCATCCCCTAGCCACCCCCGTATCGGGGTGTTCCCACCTTCACCTCCTCCTCCTCCTGCTTCCCCTCCCAAAGGCAAAGGGAGAGAGGCGCTGAGCTGGTGCTGCCCAGGTCCTGGGAAGGTCCAGGCTCCTAAATGCCACTGTGGTCCTCTCCCAGGAGCCACTGTCAGTTCCCAGACAGCGTGGGATCCCCCTTCTCCCCTCCTGGCCACCCCCAGGTGCTCCCACCTATAGCCCCGGGTCTGGCGCTAGGCATGGAGGTGGACCACTGAGGTTTAATACACTAATGGAAAGTGCTGCGGGGTTTCTAAAAAGCTGAGCTCTGCTTGCAAAGCCCCCTTGGAAGGATGAGTCCTTGAACCAAGCCCGGCTGCCCTGGCACAGGCTCAGCCAGCTCTGGTGTGACCCATTCCCGGCTGGGTGCTGGCGGGCAGCGGCTCGTCCCGTGGTCCTGGCCACCACTCCCGCTCCCCAGCTGCTCAGCCGCCTCGCAAACAGCTAAAAATATATGTCTGTGTGAGCGATCGCTACAGCCACAGCAGGGGTTAGCCAAAGAGGACAGCCAGGCAGTGTCACCGTGACCAGAAGCTGCGGCGGCTCGGCAAAATGGGCAACACGGAGGGGACGGGCAAGGACAGGCCGGGACTGGCAGGTTGCTGCTGGTGCCTCTGGTGCAAATCCCACCATCTCCCCATTTCTCCTCATATCGAAGCTGCAGCACACGGCACAGCCCCTCGGAGGGGGGTCACTTTGCTGCTTGCCTTTCAGCAGGGGATGAGTGACGAGCAGCTCCCCGCAGCTCCCTGCCGCCCCGCTGCAGAGGGGGACGCCAACATCTCAGCCTCCGGCTGCCCTGAGCACTGGGTCGAGCCCCAGTTCACGCAAGCGGCAAGGGTCCGCGTGATCGTCACGGCCGTCTTCTTCTTGCTGGCGGCGGGCAGCAACGCGGCGGTGCTCAGCAGCCTGCTGAGGAAGAGGAGGAAATCCCATGTGCGGCCGCTGATCCTCAGCCTGGCGCTGGCCGACCTGCTGGTGACGGTGGCGGTGATGCCCCTGGATGCCGCGTGGAACGTGACGGTGCAGTGGTACGGAGGAGACATCGCCTGCAAGCTCCTCAACTTCCTCAAGCTCTTTGCCATGTACGCGGCTGCCCTGGTGCTGGTGGTCATCAGCCTGGACCGGCATGCGGCCGTCCTCCATCCCTTCTCCCGTGCTCGCCGCCGCAACGGGCTGCTGCTCCGTGCCGCCTGGGCCAGCAGCGTGATCCTGGCTTTGCCCCAGGTAGGGCTCGGTGCCCTCCCCATGTGGATTGCCCAGGGTGGGGTGGGTTTGGAGAAGGGCTTCCCCATCCCGGCAGCCCCAACAAGTCCATCCCAATCTACGGGCTCCACCACCACCAGATTGGCCTTGCTTGAGCGAAGCGGTGTGGTTGCTCTGTTGGGTGCTCAGTGCTGCTCTGCACCTTCCTTATAGCACCCGCTCACTGCAACGCCATCAGGGTGTTATGCTAAGGGCTAGGAAAAAATGGTGTCCACTATTCTTTATTTCTCACGTACATGGTTACCTTCTCCTAAAAATACATCACTGCAAAACATGTTGGAGCAGACCAAGACAAACCCAAGACATTCCTAACCAAAACAACATTCGGTTTGGCCAGAAAGTGGGATTTCACAGCTGTCAGACCCCATCCATCCTGGCCATAGCCATGAGTTAGGTGCCCAGAGCAACTGTCCCCGTCCGACAGCGGCAGGGAGGTGCTCTCCAGACACAGCCAGGAGCATCTGCAGGATGTGGTGCCCTGTTCCAAAGCCTCTCTGAGTTATTATTTGGTTCTCCATTTCAGCTTTTCCTCTTCCACCTGCACACGGTCCCGGGAGGGAACTTCACCCAGTGTGTTACTCACGGGAGCTTCCGAGCACACTGGGAGGAAACCGTCTACAACATGTTCACCTTCACCACGCTCTACATCACCCCCCTGAGCGTCATGATCATTTGCTACATCCGGATCGTTTGGGAGATCAGTAAGCAGCTAAAGATCAATAAAGGTAAGCAGGTCCCAGCCCTCTAGTGTCCACCGTGGTTCTATGGCTGAACCTGCCCCAGCCTGGAGCGCTGTTGGGTCTGTCCCAATATCCTTTGAAGGGTAACCCAACTAATTCTTGACCCCCCTCCTTGCTGTCTTCTGCCTCCTGTGGATCATGGACCAGACCATGAGATAGTCTCCCCTCTCTGGCAGAAGCACAGTCATGGATGGTTATGTTCTCCTGGTTTTCTCCCATTTCCAGCTATCCTTTTGATTCTCCCTGGCAGGTTTGATAAGAAATCAAAACGACCACATCTCCAAGGCACGCATGAAGACTCTCAAGATGACCATAGTGATTGTTGCCACCTTCATCATCTGCTGGACCCCATACTACCTCCTGGGCTTGTGGTATTGGTTCCAGCCAGCCATGATCCAGAAGATGCCAGAGTATGTCAACCACAGCTTCTTTCTCTTTGGCTTGCTGCACACCTTCACTGACCCTGTCATTTACGGACTGTACACCCCCTCCTTTCGGGAGGACGTGCAGTTGTGTCTCAGGGGCATTGAAACAGCCATTACCAGGCACGAGAGACACAAACCCGTCTCCGTCTCAGAGAAGAACATCAAGGATGGTGCTGTAAATGGTGGGGTGGCATCAGGGGGCTCCAATGGGACAACTGTCAACACGGTCTGCTGAAGAGACATGCCCACAAGGAGGTGGGAGGCACAGCTTTGGGGGATGCTTTGTCCCATAGGATCATTCTGAATACTGTCATGAGGAGGTTTGCCACCCAACTTTGGTGGGTGAGGGTCTCTGGCTAGCAAATGGGAATGTGTCTCCTGCCTGTACTCAGGGTGAGAAACATTTGAGGGTATTATGGTCATTCTTCCATACTCTGGCAGCCCTGTGACAACTAGAAAACCATCCTTTTCGTACCCTATGCATGCTCTAGCCCTGATTCTGGGATCAAATATCTGCCACACTTCTAGCATGGACCCCTGGGAGGAGACACAGTGACTCCTCCATGGCCCAGGGCCACCTCTCCCAGGGTGGCTAATCTATAAGTGCCTCTTGCACCTACACCGACGTGCAGAGCTACAGAGATGCACAGTGCTATGTGGTGTCACCCTGAGAGGCTGCCAAGGTGCGATCACAGCCTTCTCCATTTTCTCCACCTGCTGTAGGAAAGGCGCTCTGGAAATTTCAGCTCTCCTGCCTCAGAGCCTACCTGGTTCTCCCATGGCCATGTATGAAGCCCTGAGAAGGATGCAAATCTTTGGAGAGTGACTAATACAAGGACATAAGGGCCTCCTGGGCCACCTCCATGCTGTGGGGGGAGAAGGTGCAGGGATGGAGGGGCTCGGGCAAGAGAGAACTGCAGTGGGATGGGATGGGATGGGATGGGATGGGATGTCCAGCCCATCTTGACTGTCTCTGTCCCCATGTCCCAGGGCATGAGCTGGCAGGTCTCGGACCACGGGCTGGGCTGTCCCCAGCAGCTAGCACGGGCTGGTAGGAGCAAATCCCCCATTTTCTCCTCTCTGTTTCCTCCTCTCTTGTTTATACAATTTGCTTTACCTTAATGGGCTTGACCCAAAGCCAGCACCTCATCTCTGCCCCGGGCAGGGTGGGTGCAGCCATTCCACAGGTGATGCCTGGGCTGTCCCAACGAGGAAGGTGATAAAAAGCACCTGTGGGTGAAGGGGCTCATCAGCACCTACCTGGCACCCATGGGTGCTGATGGTCTTTGGCTGCACTGTGAGGGCAAGGGAGGCTGCTGGAGGGGATCAGCAGAGCTGCGGTGAGTAAAATGGATTTTTTTGCTTTTCACCAGCGTGCTAGAAGTTGTTTGTGAAGGTGGAAGCCTCTTCTCTGGATGTGGGTTGAAGAAAGAGGTGGCTTTATTCAATTGTGTTGTTCCCTTTCATGCAATTAGGAATAGTAAATTATTTATTTGTGCTTTGCATGCTGATTGTTGTTAAATGCATTTTTTGATTTTGATGAGAAATTTAGTTTTGAGCCGGTTTTTTTTTTTAGTTTTGTGAAATCTTTGGGCAGCTCAGGAGCTCTGGACTTGGCAGAAGGCAGCTCCCTGGGCATTTCTGTGGCTGCCGTAGCTGGACTTTATCAGGATGAAAGAGCTTTGTTTTAAAAACAATCCTTGACTTGCCACGGCTGTGTGCGTAGGGAAGCTGGGAGATGTCTCCCTGCAAGAAAGCCAATCTCCTTTGGGTGCTGAGGGGTTCTGCTCAACCCTCTTTCCAAGAGGTGATGGATCTCCACTGGTCGGAAAGGATCTGGACTGGTCTCCCAGTGTCCCAGCTAACAAATTATTAAAATTAGAGAGGTGGCAAGTGGTGTTTGCAGGTTGGTTGCTGCTGGGCAGTGAGAATATGGGAAGCCATAGTGCTCAGGGTGATGCCAAGCCGTGGACGGGTGTCGAGCACTTGCCTTTCCCCATGCTAGCTATCATTTATGCTAAATGTGCTGCCCAAGGAGCAAAAAATTCAATTAGAGCTGCAGGAGCCCAGACAGGCTGGTGGGGATTAGTGTGAGCCCGTTAGGAAGCATCCAAACTCCAATGAGATGCGTAATCACCATTTGGATTTCCTGGGCTTGTTCTGCTCAAGGCTAATTACACCACGCTAACGGGAGCGGGGCTCGCTGCTGCCGGGCTGGCCCGGCTCAACCAGTGGAAATAAGAGTTTCTTGTAAGGGGATGGGAATGACTTGTGGTAGGGGAAGCTCATTCATTCATTTGGTCTCACTGTTTGTGTTACTGATGATGGCTTATGGGAGGCAGACCTTGAAGGTGTGTTGGGTTTCTGGCAAGCCTCAAATAAGCAGGAAAGTGTCTTTAATCTCCTAAGAACATTCTTCATCTGCTTTCTGCTGACTGGGAGAGAACAGGTCCAGCATTGCTCACGTACTTTAGGCCACTTGTCCCTTCTTGTGCAGCAGCAGGAGAGCTCAGAGACCTTCTCTGAGGAGCAAGAAGCGCTTTTTCCCCTTGTGGGAGGGACCCACTGCCTTTACACCCCATGGGTACTGTGAGAGGGCAGAAGCAGGTTTGGCTTTAGATGAAGAGTAGGAAAATCAGGATGCTGGTGAAAATGTATACCTTGGTCCTTGGGGGAAGCACGGCACATCCCTTGGGATGCTCACAGGCACTCCAGCGCTGCTCCCTCTGCTCTGCCTCTTGATATCTCCCCTCCCATTGCTGGTGCTCAGGGCTGACATTTTGGGAAGCCCAGAGCGTGGGCAAGGTGCCCAAAGTGACAGCTTTCATGATAGAAGGAAAATGTCACCAGAAGAGCGAGCTGCCAAGCCATGCGCCCAACACATGCGGGAAGGGGGAGCAAGCAGGCGGGCAGAAACTCCCCAGGGGAGCCGGGGCAGCCCCCAGGATCAACCCGGCTCTGGGTCCTGCCTGAGATGGACCAAAGCCCAGGCCTGTTTTGAATGTCCCTGCGTTTCTGATTCTGCATTTCTTAAACCCATTCGTACCTTAGAGAGCAAAAGATTTTTGCATCGCTCATCAGGAATGCGAACCCCGGAGCCTTGCTGCTCCTTGCCCCAGGGGTGATCCTACTTTCTGCCATGTCATCTTCTCTCCCCACATTGCCTTAAGCCCTGGTCTCCAACAGCATCTGCCGCCCTCCTCCTCAGCTGGCACCTGAGATCTCTCCATATATATATATATATATATTTATTATCTAATTCCCCTTCTGGGAGTAAAATTCTCCCACTCGCCCAAAATCTGCCCATTCCACCTGGGAAACACCAGCAGCCATGCTTCTCCTTGCAGTCACAGCAGGGTTGGATTTGTCTGACTTGGTAACAGTTCCTTAATGTTCACCACGGTAATGTAACAAACTTATTAATAAGCACAGGTAGCTCTAATTTTACAACTCCTCAACCTCACCCTGGGCTGCCTGCTTCAGACACAGCGGTCTTTTGTTCGGGAGGGAATTCTGATTCATTCCCCATTAGCATTTTTATGGTGCCGTGCACGTTCAAAGAGCCACGCGAGTGGCTTAAGAGGTTAATGTGAACCTTGGGTTAATTCCTAATTTTGTTAGTTAGTTACTCAGCACAATACTCGCATGAATCCGGCTGACTGCATCTCGCCACGTTGGGAAACACATGCTGAAATCAGCAGGGAGCGCAGAAAACAAGCGTGGGAGTAGGATATTAAGTATTTTGCTGGCCCGCTAAGGTAGAAGCTGAGCACCTTAAATGCATTTATTTTCCCATTTCCTTTGAGGGCAGCGTTACCCCGCTCCACAGATGTGGAACTGAAGCACCGAGGAGGCTGTGCCCGGCATCCCTGCAGGCCTGGGAGCGTGAGGACGGGGCTATGAGCCCTGCAAGGGGCACTTGAGATGCATCCAGCCCCTACCTGCAGCCGCCTCTTTCTTGTGGGTCTATTTAAACTGTTCAAAGCAGAAAAAGCAGATTTTTTTTTTTTTCTTTGATACCTGCTGATTTAATGGCAGTGCTGGACTGCTTGAGCCTGCCCCACACTATGTTTCTCTCTGGGGATATAGCCTGGAGCAGCTGGCGCAGAAGATCACCTTGGGAATTATCTCCCTGCATGGATGCTATTGCCCTACACTTTGGGAAGAGAGCTCAGCTGAATCATAGAATCACTTTGGTTGGAAAAGACCTTTAAGATCATTGAGTCCAACCTTTAACCTAGCACTGCCATCCCACCACTAAACCCTGTCCCTAAGCACCTCATCTATCCTTCTTTTAAATCCCTCCAGGGATGGGGACTCTACCACCTCCCTGGGCAGCCCATTCCAGAGCCTGACAGCCCTTTCAGTGAAGAAGTTTTTCCTAATGTCTAGCCTAAACCTGCCCTGGCGCAACTTCAGACCATTCCCCCTCATCCTATCGTCCGTTACCAAAGGGCTGAAGGGTTTAAAGCCAAACACAAGCCCAGGCAGGCATCAGGAGACAGTGCTGAACAGCCGCTATGCATTTTTTTTTTCCTTTTGCTTACCCTTCAGAAACTTTTCCATGCAAAAAAAACCCTAGGAAGAGAACCTCCAAACCCTGCTGCGTTCCTCCCCATCTGTTCCCTTTGCCTGACCTGTGGACTCCCAGCTTTGTGCCTTTCCCTGCCGTGCCAACAGCCATCCATCCCACAACTGCTGCCTAACCTCCTCTTTTTCCAAAGGCCCCCCCCCACCTGGCAGCCCATCTGTTCCAAAAGATGTTTCATTTGCAGATGTACAAGCCTTTTCACAGCACAATACCCTTTAGATAGCATCAAATACCTTGAGGTTTTCTGGCTGGTTTTACCCCAAACCGACGCTTACGTGGCACAACATTATATACAACGTGCTGAGGTGGCCCAGGAACGAGCAAATACTCAGGAGCCCCATGCATGTCTCAACCCCCAAGTCTCTGCACTGGAATATCAAGGAGTAAACTACTGTAAAGGAGTTGAATATGTCGTGCAATAAATTGTTAGTTTATGTATATTTTAATTGCAAATCAACGCTATAATTAGCACATACGTTTCTGGGGCTGAGGAAACGCAATGTGCTTTAACAGGGAGTGTTATTAATGGACTGCAAAAGGCAATGGGGAATTGGATTATAATGTTCTTGTTTTGCAAGCTGTATGGTGAATAAATAAATTTGCTCTGGCAGCAAAATTAACTGGAATAAATGCTTCTAGCTCCATCCACCAAGAAGAGGGGTTGCTGTAAATGAACTTGTTCTCAGCCTTGAGTTAGAAAACCTGATTACCAGGTCATTATTTCTGGCAATTAGGTACCAGAACAACACCAGAGAAAGAAGAGTGTTTCTTTGAAATATTTAATGAGTAAGGTAGTAATCATAGGCTCATTTGCTGGAAATATGTGATGAGGCTTTTTTTTTTTGTTGCGGTTAGGGTTCACTGTGCAATCAAAACCTGCATTTATCAAGTCTACTACTAAAAGCTCTACTGCAAGCTCGAACTGTGGCCCATATCTTGCTTTTCTCTGCCTAGAATCCCTGGGTTCTCCATCAGGCTGATCCCACGCCCCATCGCTAACCAGAGGACAGCCCTTTGCTCCTGTTTTGGCTTCAGGTAGTTGTAGGTTGCTTTGTAATGACAGCCAATGCAAAGGACTTGGGCAGGAGGGGGAGTGTTGCCCATTTTATGTTGCACAACCAACTTGCACGTACCTCAGTGTGTGTTTTCAAACCAACTCCCAAAATGCCCTTCTTCAGGATGAGAAAAGATGAATCTGAGATACGATACAGCATTCAGGCAAAGCCCTTTGTGAGCAGTGTAACTGCCATAATTCTGACCACAGAAAACCCAACCTCTTTGTGAGAACCTAACGTGGACAGTCTATCTTAAAAACATACAGGACTGTGTGCTCGTTGTCACGTGGAGGCCTAAGTGACGTCTCCGTGAAGTTAACAGTACCACAAACGTGTACGGACATAAAATACAACCCCACCAGTTCTGCTGCCATTTTATTCCATTTCTTACAACTGTTTCAGGCAACAGTTGGCAGGTTGCTGCTAGTTAAGTAAGTCCACTTGTTTGTAAAGGGAGGCTGAAAACAATTTGACACAGGCAAAATATTGAACCAGATCTTGAAGCCCAGGCAGCCCCAACCCCCACAGTGGCAGCATAAGCAGACCCCTTCACCTTCCCTCTTCCTGATGGAGAGTGTTTGATAGGAATAACACTTATTCAGTATTGATGCTGAAGGGCCCAATGTTGTCTGATCTGCACACTGACCAAGGACAAGGTAGACCACGGCTGACAGCAAAAACTGTGCAGACGTTTTACAGGGGAAGGGGGAAAGACCATACTAGAAACCATTTAACTTCTTCCATTTTTGTTGTTGTTTTATTTCTTCCTGTTTTCTTACAATCATTATGCTCAAATATAAAAATTCCTGGCCAAAGCCAAAGTTAGTTTTAGAAGTGATCCCATTGGCATTGATACATGCTAAATATCATTACATTCAGTTTCTGAAAACAAACTGGTGAGAATCCCTACCGGTTGCTTTGCCTGACATACAGAAAAATCCTCCCCTCCAACCTGTGCAAATATTACCACCTCAGCCTGTCAGAAAATTGTGACACCTGAGTGTTTCCACACTGAGTTTTCATTAATTTTAAATAACTTTTTCCCATGGACCCTTAACAGTTGATTCATGCTAAGCTGCACCACCATGATCCTTTTCACCTGTACTGGGCATCCTCATGAATCACTGGAACACAGAAATAAGAATAAATGGAAAGATGCCATGAGGATAATATATTGGAGACTGAACTGGAAAGCTCCAGGCACCTCTATTTCCAGAGCTCTGGAACAGATGCAGTGCATTGCAGATTGGCTACTATTAAGGCACGTGGTGAAAGTAACAGTTTTTGATCTCGGGCAATTCATCTCTCGGAGTCAAACATTCTGTGCCAGTAGTAGACGAAGGTTGGCGAGTTGCTGGCCCCTATCACTATTAGCAGCAGTAGGTACAGCATCATCACGATGGCAAAACGGTGGGTGTAAAACCAGGACGATTGACTAGAAGGCCTGAAAAGCGAGAAGTGCAGGAATTCCGTCAGAGATGCATGAATACCTTGGCAAAGAGCATCTTAGGCTTTGTGATTTTAAATGGTTAAGCTAATGCAGTAAAACCAGAAAGTTG
>NW_009259044.1:49205-53627 GCF_000687185.1 Egretta garzetta | reverse complement strand
CAAAATTCTGTCCTTTCTCCCCATGTTCACACCTTCCTCTGTGGTTTGGAGCTGTAACTGCCTGGACTGTAGATGCATGTTGATTAGCTGGGTGAATGCTGCCACTTAGATAAAGGCAGAGCTAAAAGTGCCCTCTCTTTAACAGCTGCACTGCCACTGTTTCGCTCCTTCTTTGGCCACAAACAGATTATTAGAGTTCTCAAAGCGCTTGCAGGTCTGGCGAAAAAGCAAATTTAGCTGAGCCTGGGAGTGTCAGAGTGAGACAGAGGCAATGTGATGGTGTAAGCCTTATTTCACAGGCAACAGACTAAAACCAAATTCTGGCAGGGCAGCGTATCTTTCTTGCTTGTTTTCTGTTGTTTTTCAAGAATGACATGTGCTCTTCTGGCTGTCATCGTGTGCTCATCACTCTGGACAGCTGAACTCTTACCTCCTGTGCTGTTTCTGTGCGTATACTAGCAAGTATTTAACTCGTAAAAGCTGATTATTTGTGACAACGAAGTATTTCTGTGGTACGTCACCCCCTTCGCTGTTTTTCACTCTTGCTCTTTTTCTGTCTATTTCTTCTGAATCTGCAGGGGAAGAAAACAGAAGTGGTCTTTTGGGGAACAGAAAAGCAAAAGGACATGCACAACTTCAAGGAACTGTAAAAAAGCAAATAACCAACACCCCCCCACACATAGCCAAGCAAGAGTAGGAATGAGATAACCAAAGATCCAGTCTTGGTATTCCCCTGAATCCCTTAGCATCCAAGAATAGACTGAAAAGTTTGCTTGAGGCTATACCACTCCTAGTCATCCTTGGTATGGGTGGCATTATGGCCCAGACCGAGGTGAAAAGGAGGCGGGTCTCCCACACAGCGCTTGAGGAGCTGCTAATATGAACAGGGGAAGAAAAACGTCAGGGCTGATGGAGCCCTGCAAGCAGGAAGCAGTCAAAGGAGGACAACCCGAGCAGAGGCTTCCTAGAGGTCTAACGGAGTTTATTCTTGATACATTTGTGATGCTTCTTCTCTACCATCACAGGTGGAACGATCAGGCATTATGGAATATGATATTATCGTAAAAATATAAGAAAAACAAATGATGCCACCAAAATATTTTCTACCCCTTAAATATACTATTTTAAGAGAAGCTTCACAGACAATGAGGCTGTTGTGCTTTTGTTGAGGGGTCAATCAGAAAAGGAGTCCGCAGCCAGTTTCTGCTGAAGGGTAGCCACGCTCCATACGCTGTACTGTTTATATGATATTAGATCTGCAGAAAGCTGAAATATGAGAAGTGCTAAGTAAGATATGAACTACACATAGTTATTATTGCAATGGACTCACCTTTCTTTTTGACCTGACACTTTACATCTGGATGGTCAATGATCTCGCAGACAGCTACACAGCTAAGGATAGAGCCCAGCGCACTTCGCTGCCAACCAAGACCATGAGGGCTATAAAGGAGAGCCAGGCTCAGGTCACTGGTAAGATAGGTGCCTTCACCAAACAGGGACGTCTGAAAAGGAGCAGAAACATATCCTAAAATCCTGTAGCACAAACTCTGATCAGCATACAAGTGTTCTTTACTTTCAGACTGGCAGTTCTGTTTCTGAAGGTAAATTAAGAAAGGCTTTTCTGACCCGTGTTGGGCCTGGTCCATGCACTGTTTTTGTCCTGGCACAACTTCCTCAGGGTGGGGCAGCTGCCCTCTCCCATCCCTCAAATTAGTTGCTTGGCACAGCCCTTGGTGTGGACAGATTCATGCTTTCCCGGATTTGGATTTAGTTTGCCAGTGTAAGTATTTTATATCAACATGAGTGCACTGCTGTTAGAGGCATTTCACTGATTTATTGAGACTGCCGTCATTCAAATAACCCAAGCTCCACAAACAAGACGAGGTTTTACTTGCATTTAAATCCATGCTTTACTAGAAAAGAGGGGGAAGTACTTTACAGTTGTGAATTCCTTTCAAGCCTAACTGTTTTAATAACTTTGAATGAGTGGATTTAGCACTCTGGCTAAAATGATTAGTCCAGTAAGGCCACTGTACCTGATAAGCCATTACTCGTAAAGAATGGCGGAGGAAAAACCTGGCTCAGGTTGACTGGAAGGTTGAGCAGCTCTTGTGTCAAAGCTGCTTTACAGATGACACGCAAAGCCAGGAGTCCCAACCGCCTTCCCACTGAAATAGGAAGAGGTGCAAATCCTACGGGATGTCTCCCTTAACCAGGCTGTTTAAATAAGGTTCCATTTGCAAGTAGCACCTGAAACTTAGTTGATCTAAAGTGGAAGCCAGGCAGAAAGGGAGGATCTCGACACTGCCCGGGCCACTGTCATCTTCCTCCTCTGTGCACAGGCCCTTTCCAGCTGCAGGCTGTCGGACAGGCCAGTATTTTCAGAGGCATAACACCTCCTTACAAAGAAGCAAAGGATAGCTGTAATTTGCCACACGGGAGAAAAGGCTTTCGTGCTGCTCCCAGTTTTTACCCTCAGGCTGCACTAGGAAACCCAACACAACCATCCACAAAGGCCTATGCCGAAGTGAAAACAGCAGTATAAGATCATCAGCACATTTCAAATCCCTGCAGGAATTTGGGCCTATTTTTAAAAAGTGTCTCTAGCTGCAAGCGACCGACAGAAAATGGTGCCAATACCAGGAACCTCACCCTGTTCAAATGGCAGTGCAGGCCGTTGTGCAGTATGGAATGGAAGTTCTCGAGGCGGCTCCCGTGGAAGGCATAGATGAGGTCCCGCTCTCCCTTGGTCTCGGCAAACTTGGTATTCATTTGATCGCAGTACACGATCTCAAAGAGGTAGTCCGGAGCAGGAACCACAGCCCCAGACATCCCTGTGAGTTCTTGGATCTTCTCGTACTTAAAACCAGGAAGGAATATGAGTGTTGGTTTATGAGGTTAGATTACTCACCGGAAATTTTGCGTACTGTACTTTCGTCTTTCACATTGCTTTACGTATTTTGATTAAGCTTTCTGCATTAGCATTCAGCATTGTCACAGTTCAGAAGGAGTAAATTTACAGTGCGAATTCTGACAGTTCCTTGCTATCAAAACTAAATCCTAATTCCTCTTTCCAGGAAAAAAAACCACCAAACTGAATCGTGATTATGATTTTATTGACGATGTAAGGACGGTATTGGAATTCTCCCATGCCACTTTGGCTACTAAGATGATATATTTATTAGCTGATCTTGGAAGAGGGAAAAAAAGTGAAAACAGAAGTTGTTTTCACCTTGCTGCTAATCCCTACGACTATTTTGATCCCTGTTACAGAAGTTCCTCGGTGGCTCTCAACCTTTCCATGTTTGGGGCAGTATGCAGAAGGACAGAGCTGTCTCTCTGTCAGCAGTAGAACCCAGCTCCATGACACCTGAGTCGGGCTGTCTTGGTCTAGAACATGCAGGGACATGCTGTGTTAATGGGAGTAACCCACTGCAATCACCACCCATCATCAACTACTGACAGCGATAATTGTTTCTTCCAAGTAGTGTTCCTGAAAATTTTATTTAAAAACCAAAAATCCTTTCTATATACAGGAAAAAAATGCATTCACATTGAACTGTGAAGCTCTCGCAATAACCAGCTAACTTCTGGCAGGAGGGAATACTTTCTGAAGTGCAAGTTTGCCCTAAAAGACAAGTTCTAATCCAGGCTTTCAGAATTCAGAACTTACCTCCTGTTTCTTACTACTTTGTATCATGAAGACCTTAGATGATAAAATCCAACTAAACAAATCCCAGGCCCTTTTCTCTGTGTTTGGAACAGACTCCAGGAGTTCTTTCAGGCTTGGTAGAGCGTTGGTATCTGCAAGCTAACAAGACAGGCATTTAGTACAAGCTCCTTCTTTGCATTATGATTAAACAGAGACCTCTAGTGAAAACAAAACAATATTTCACCCTAATAGGTGGTAAACTAAAAAACAGTTTCTGTTGTGTCTGAGATATAAACGTTTGTACCCAGTTTGTGGGAAAGTTTGTCATTTGTTCCAACAGCAAATACCAGACAAGTTATAATATATTTACATTTACCGAGAATATCTGTGAGGTATGTGCAAGAATAACCAAACTCCTGAAAGAAAAGATGCCCTTACAGCGCAGTATCTGCCGCGGGATGGGCATAGGGGGTGTCCAGGCCATGTAAAAGACAAACCCTTCAAAATTAATTTGAATTTCACGTAGGGCAAGCACTTCTAATGCTTCGTATCCCAACACGGGAAGTTTCCAGGTGTGGGTTTATTGGTCAGAATCCCAAATGTACTTTAAAACCTGGATTCCTTGACTGGATAAACCACTCCTCCTGCTTTATCCCTAACCCTGAGCCGCCGCTGCCCTGGCCTCGGGGGGCGACCTCGCCGCCTGCTCCCCCAGAGCAGCCCGGGCACGCTGGGCCTGGGCTCCCCCATCCAGCTCGCCCTTGCACCGG
>NW_009259044.1:38709-48332 GCF_000687185.1 Egretta garzetta | reverse complement strand
CCGCCTCCCCCTCGGGTAGGGACCGGGATGGGGCACGGAGGGAATGGCGCCTTCCCCTGGGGTAGAGACCAGGATGGGGGGAATGGCACCTTCCCCTCAGGTAGAGACTGAGATGGGGGCATGGGGGAATGGCGCCTTCCCCTCGGGTAGGGACCGGGATGGGGGCATGGGGAGAAATGGTGCCTTCCCCCTTCAGGAGACCAGGACAAGTCCATGGCCTGTGGGGCAGGGAGGACATGGAGGTACCCACACCACCAGCGTGTCGTGAGCCCGAGGTGGGGGACGGTGGCTGGCGGGGACGGCAGCAGGGTGCTGGGGTGCGAGTTGCACCATGACTCAGTTGGTGGCTTGTGCCCCGTCCCCTGCTCAGGAGGGTCCCAGGCCCTCGCCCCTGGCTGCCGGGGCATGGCAGATGCAAACTCCCAGCTTGGGCATTGCATTCATGCAAAACAGCAGTGCTGATGAGCCAGAACGGCAAATCCAAGGAGGCTGGACTAGCCCTCTTATCCAGGGAGACTGCTTTTTGCATAAAATGTGGTGTTACGTAGCTCTGATTTCAGCAGACTGTTATGTTTAGGGACATGGTTTAGTGGTGGGATGGCAGTGTTAGGTTAATGGTTGGACTTGATGATCTGAAAGTTCTTTTCCAACCTAAACGATTCTATGATTCTGTGTGATAGTAAGTCAAAGGCCATTACTCCGTAGCAGTTCCCTTTATCATCCAAGCTTGTAGCCTCAAAGAATGAATCCAGGTTTGTTTGAGTCATCCCCCGCAGGCTGGCGTTGCAGAATTAAGGGAGAGGAATTTACTTTTTAATTGAGCCTCTTACCGGTGGTTTCACCAGGTTGCATTCACTATGCCGCCTGAGATCGGGGCTTAATCTTCCTCTCTGAATTACCGGCACAGTGTTACTGCTCTGAGGCATCTCTCCAGTTCCAATATGTCACCATTGGCAGGGTGGAGGTCTCCTCAACCCAAACTGTTGGTCTCCTGAGTGTAAGTTACTTAGGCTGACTAATTTAGGAAATGTATAGCCATACCTGATGCCTTGTAACACCTTTCCTGGTTTCTTCATTCAGGAGGGGTATTGCACATATCCATGGAGTAACTGATACAGGCGCCATGCGTGTGGACTATTGCAGATGCTCGGAAAAATGTTAAGGTTATTTGTGGATACCTGTTATTGGGCTCTCATCCTGCAGCTGGATCTCCAAAGATGGTCTTTCTCCTTTTCTGAGCTGTAATTTGCAGCCTTACTCATAACGAGCAGGAACACCAGCTGTATTAAATACTGCATAAGGGGAAACTGATATCAATCCAAACAAAATGTGAGCTTCGTCCCCAAGTGCAGAGTTTGCATTCTTACTTACCTGCTTGAATGGCTTGGGGGTATAAAGAGCTTTCATAATTCTGGATGGAACCGAATAGATCATAGACTGTGCACATTTACATTAAAACTGAAAGTGATTTCACAGCAATGTATATAAATTGAATTGAGTTGTAGGTTTGTTTACTCACTTTTTACCGTTTTATCAAAAATGCATCTTTCAATAATGGCTGCGTGAACAAGTCTGCAATATGAAGCCATCAGTTCTAGGACAGCACAAATACTTGCTTGGCTCTGACATATTTAATGGCAACATGTAGACAAAATGATTTTGAAGGTACCTTTCATTTAGGTTACCCAGTTTGCTAGGCATCTATACATGTTTTTATCTTGAAAACATCCAGCCTGTGAGGACCATCCTATTTTTTCCTTCTTTACATATTGGTAATGGGTTATTATTGCGTGGGTTTTGAGGTTTGTCACGACCAGCACATTTCCAGTTCCCCCCTGTATTTTGTGCTGTTGGCTTTCTTAGACCAGGTAGCAGCCATGCCACGCTTGGTCCAGGGGGTGTCCCGCATGCCGGCAGCGTGCATGGGCGACTTGTGAGAAGAGGTCTGGCACCACACAAAGCTTTTTCTCAGGAGTGATGTAAATTGCCCGGACTTGAAATGCAGCCGGAGAGATTCCTTTCCATATTTCTATATCCTTGAGAGGATGTATTTTACTTTATCTGATGTGGTGCCTTATTCTGCTGTAAATATCTGATATCTCTGACAGGCTGTTAGCGACATCATTCAGTGATTCAGCTCGGGACGTGTTTATTATCTTGCATTATATTAAATTGTTCAGTGCGATCCCTTTGAAAATCAGTCGTTGGCTGTCTAATTGGCTGATTTCAGTGACTAATAAATCATTAGATGTAATAATTTTCAGCGCTGTTAAAGAATAGTATTAGAAAATGGTAGAGATGTCTCTTTCAATGCCTTTGGGTGGAATTTTGCGTTGCTGTTTTGAGTTCTCAAACTGGTATGATTCCAGTGCCCCCATTTAAAATACTGCTTGTTGTGGTAGAGAAGAGAGGAGGAGTACTTCTGATCTCCCTGGGATGGGCAGAGACGCTTCATGTGGCAAAAGGTGTCTTGGTCTCCCGTTCAGGACTTTTGTGACGGGCAGCATGCTGTGCCTTTTGTCACACAGCGTGCCCAGGGCTGTGATTTTGGGACAGAATCTGGTGCAGGGGGCAGGACGCATGTGGTATTGGGAACTGGGGCTCTGCTGTGGGGAGCGGGACGTCCTGGCTGGCGATTAAGGAGTGGGGATGGGCGATAGTCCCCGAGGAGAAGCTGGGAGAGAAGGACAGGGTGGTGAAATGGGATGGGAGAGCTGGAGGGAAAAGGGTTTTCTTGGAACCATGTCAGTTCTGGAGATGCTGGGCTCACCGTGCCGCCGCTCTTGTATTACCATGGGAGAGACTATCGAAGTGAAGCGAAGGCCTTTTGTTGACTTGTCCTGGCATGAAGAAATTAACCCCAAATAGATCTAAAACGTCACTGGCATCATAATAGTTAATGGAGATTCTGAGAGCATTGATCCAAAACTGATGCCTACCTTTGGGATTTCAAATGGATGGTGCTTCCATTACGGCAAGCTCAGCTGAGTTAGGCGATGACAGATATTGATGAGATAACAAGTTTGCTGTATCGACGCTGACTGAGTGTGCTGTCTGGTCAAACTCATCTAACACCGGACTAAAACCCTGTTTTACAAAGCGGCCGCTAAGCTAGAGATGAAGTAATGAAAGCTTTTGGTGCTGGTTTTAAGGGAGGTGCATCTTTGCGTGCTGGTGATGCTGATCATCAACCCACGGTAGACTTGGGCCTGCAAAATATGTGAGGATAAGCCAGGATAAAGTCATCGCTCGTTTGGAGGGGAAGCACAATTTCCCCCTGGTGTTAGCTACGGCAGATCAGGTCTTCCAGCCTGTGCCTCGCGGAAGCCCCAAACCCAGAAGATCTCCTCTCGTCTCATCCCTTTCCCGGCAGCTCCAGCAGGCACCGTGTTGGCGGGGCTGTGGAGTCAGAAGAAATACACAACAGCTGCTGTTTCAGCTTGGGCGTTGCTGCTTTTTAATTAAGCACTGCAAATATGTGCCGTGGGCTGGAGGCTGAGATTCAAAAGCATCCTTCCAGTCCTCTTAAAAACAACCCCATGAACAGCCTTTGAACAATATGGTCAGCCCCTCAGCATCTCCTAACGGCTGCACCCCACATCGCCAAGCTTTCGCACCCCTGCTTGGAGCGCTTCTACCCTTTGATACCTATGGGCAGGCAAGCCTGGCTGGGGGCACTTGCAAGGAGCTCTCTTTTATTTTATTTTTCTTTTTCTTGAAAAGTGCCTTTCAAATGTATTTTCCTTCTCCAATTTTATTTTCCTAGATAGAAAAGCTATCCTCGGTGGTTTGCGGTGATTCAGTGCAAAGATGGTTTTGTAAAAGGTTCTGACAGGGTCATTGCCAGTGGAGGGGTTTGAATAATGTAGCTGTACGGCTTCTTATGAAATTGAAGATCTGATTATTTAACATAGGCTGTAATAAAAATAGTTTCTGGTGTTGGTGGATGCATTTCAGCAGAGAAATGTGGTTTAAATGTCTTCATTTAATTCCAGTGTATTTAAAATTGATCCCATGGACCGGAAAAGAGATTTTTTTTCCCCTTAACTAGGCCCTGTGAAGGAAATTAATATGGGGAAGGGAAAATAGAAATACAATACTACACTCAGTGAAACAAATGCTTATGACTGAGGGCTTCGTTACTTGCTAGCACCACTGGAAAAGCCAGCTGTATAAGGTATGTTTTATTATAGAATTAACCTTGACCTAGGGTTCAAAGAGAAAGGTTAGTTTGAAATAAATCAGTAGTGTGGTCAGGTCACTTCAAAGAGTCTAAAGCTGAGCTTGAAGATTACATGCTGTTTATGTGTATCCACTTGGAATAGAACATATGGTAAAGATAATAGAAGTAAACTATTTATCTCTCCTCCCCGCCCCCCCCTTAGGATTTAACGCCTTTTTGTCCTTTACGTATCTATGCTGCGGGGGATGGTTTTGTCCTGAGAGATTTATTGGAAACAGAAATGTGGAATAAAATCAACCTTCTTAAGTCAGCTGGGTAAAATAGTAGTCTTCAACATTTCCCAATTGCTCAGATAAAAGGAAAAAATTGTTTTGGAAATAGTCAGATGAGTGCGATGAATCATATTTCTCTGTCGCTTGTCTTGGTGAATTCATGTAATCGTAAGAAAATAAAAATGTGGTCAGCTCTGAATTATTGTAGTTCTAATCCAAAAGCAGGGGCACATTTAATTGTGACATGGGAGTTAACGTGGATTTAAGAGCTTCCCAAATGCCAGATAATTCATGCAACATCCCAGCAAAATGGGCATGAGTATCCCAGCTAGCATGGGGCGTGGGAAATCAGAGTCATTAAGGTTGGAAAAGACCTCCAAGGTCACCGAGCCCAACCGTCAACCCAACACCCCCATGCCTACTAAACCATGTCCCGCAGTGCCACGTCTACACATTCCTTGAACACCTCCAGGGATGGGGACCCCACCACCCCTCTGGGCAGCCTCTTAACAAGGTTGGTTGAGCGATTTACCCAAAGCCACTCATCATCTGTGGCAAAACTCAGAGAGTAGTGCTCAACGCTACGGTTGATTCCAACCCTTTTTGGTGGAAAGGGCCAGAATCTCACCTCCAATATCCCGAATGCCAGTCTGCTGCTTTAGCCATGAGACCGTCCCTTATCTTCCGGCCCGTGTTCCCTTCTTTTGCTCTCCCTGCAATTAGGAAGATATTGGGGCTTGCAAGGTGGGGCGTCCCACCAGTCATTTAAGTCCACACTCAGCTTCGTGTAGGTCACTACGCAGGGGGAATAAAGGAAGTTTTTGCTTCATCCAGACACATCAGAGGATACAAAGTGCTGTCAGTTAATTCCTACTGGATGGCAATTTTCCAGAGCTTTCTGACGGCTTATGTCTACGATCAGGCAGCCAGAGAAGCCCCTTTCAGTTATTCGGGTAAAATTCAGGAACAACTCCGCTAAAGCGAGTGTAGTTTTGACTAAAAAAACCCAGCGTGTGCAGGGAGGTGGGCTTACAGCGTTACCGAAAGGCAAGGCAGATGCAGTAATGGGCTGGTGTTCCTTGGCTCGGATCCATCGGTTCTCCCGCTTTGAATTGCCGTAGCATGCGACGTGCCAGGCCAACACCGGAGTTCTTCAGCGCTTGCAGGGAAGCGGTGGGAAGGGCAGGGCTAGTGGTGTTGCTGGAAAGCAGAGGGGTTCTTCTGCCGGAATGAAAACCAGCTGCTGAGCCGAGACGTGGTCACTCGGTAATAGCTTTGCTCCACGGATCGTTTTTGCCCGAATGCGATGCGTGCAGTGTGCAGATAGCAGCATGTTTTCAGATTTACGATTGCCTGATTTTTTCCCATTAATAGGGAAATCTGATGATTATCCATTTTAAAGCAATTGCTAAACAATAGGAAGGAGTATGCTTGTTAAAAGTAAACATAAAAGTGAGCTGGATCTATCTTAGGGTGCTGAGCCTTTGATAGATTTGCTCCTTACAGCAGTCTTTGATCTGACAAATAGAAAATAAACTCGGTGGGAGACTGGCTATGGGATATAGAGCAGTTCACCCCTAGGTCACGGGCTCCAATCCCAGCCAGGTCAGGAGCGAGCCTCGGGGTCAGCTTTGGCAGGAGCTGGGGACGGCAGCACCCTGACGCCTGCGCTGCGCCTGCTGGGCGAGCACAAGGAGGGTGCGGGGCTGCGGGGCCCCCCGGCCGCTGCCACCCACCGCCCACCCCTGCAGCACAGGGGGGGACTATTGCTTCCTCCCCTGTTCCCAAATGAGAGCTTTGCAGCTTTTCCAAGGAGATAAACGATATGATCCTGCACCTAGCCAGCCAGCGTGGGCATCCCCAGGGCAGCCCAGGGGCTGCATCAGGATTCGGCTCTTGGGAACACTCTTGCTGGAGGAGGCTGAGTGCTCTGGCACAGGACGCGGGCGGGTGCAAGCTCTGTGTTCACCTCCATCTTCTCAGAAATGCAACATGAGCTGTGCCTGTTACTTGTCAGGTAATCTAAACAAAAGAGGAGTCTTCAAAGTTGTCATATCGGTCCTGTAGGAAGAGACCTGTGGATGTGCAACGGTTGTCCGGGAGGCAGCAACATCTCCCGGCAAAGTCCTGTTCCGACTGCTTCGTTGGCGAAAGATAGGCAGCTCCGTAAATCGCTCTTTAGTATTGCCACGCTACGGCCCGAGGTGACAGTGTTTGGTATGGGGCAGATTCCCTTCTCCCATAAAAATGGCTTGCGGTATACAGGGACACAAAGCTTCTTTGAAGCTTGCCTAACTTGCCCCTCTACTCTTGGCAACACGGGAACAACCGTAAATGCTGTTCCACCGCCCGCTCCTGCTGCAGCCGAGGCAAAGAGATGGAGCAAGGACTTGTCCATGCCCGGGAGACGCTGGGTGCTGCAGGTGCCCACATGGCAAATGCAGCTTCGTAACCCCAGGGCTGGGGGTTGCAAAGGGGGCTCATGGCCCCCCTGCCCATCCTCCAAGCGTGACACTGCCCAGTGCCCCAAACAGATGATGTTGCGTACAACCCCAGGGTATTTTTTTTTTAAAGTAGTGTTTTTCCATGACCCTGACACAAATCAGGAAGGGCTGCTAGCTCGGAAGCATTTGAGGCCCTGGGTCTCCCCGCCTTTGGAGGGCTGATTCCAAAGGGAAAGTTCTGCAGCACAGGTATCAGGTCGCAAATAAACTGAGCTCACAGCAAGCGCTTACAGTGGATTATCGTAAGGTTTTCTGGCTAGGAAAGATGAATTTCTGGCTACAAACCTGAATCTGACCTGAGAAGGAACATGAAAGAGAAACAGAAATTAAATGTGAGAACCAAAAAGCTTGGGGTTTCTTACTGCTGGGGAAGTCGCTTGAATTTCTTTCTGACGAGCAGAAACAGGGATTTTTGTTGCACTTCAGCTGTGTCCTATCTGGGGAGCTGGTTCTGCTTTATCTCATGCAAGAGAGAGCTGCCAAGATTTGTCTTTGTGAGGTGGTTTGGTTTTTTTTTTTGCAGAAAGGGAAACAGAAGTGAGAAAGGTCTGGAATCTCATGTAGCTCTGGCCAAAATCATATTATCTGAAATAACTGGTTATCTGAAGTTTGGCCAAGCCCCACTCTGCGTGAGACTCTCAGCACCAGACTAGAGCTGTGGGGATGAATAGGAAGACCCAGGCTGTTTGCTAAGGGACCGGGCACCTAAAAAATGAGTTTCTGAGCCCAGAAGAGCAGTCTGGGCTGGTTCCCTTGGGAGCTGGAGGTCTCAATGCAGCTGGTGGTGGGAGGAGCGCACTTTTTGCTGGCTGTTGGCACAGGGAACCCCGTCAGCCAGAGGTGCCCACGCTGGGCAGTGGGGTGCAGGTGAGCGGCTGGGCTCAAGCCCCCAGTCCTCCCCTCTGCACCCCCTGCCTGAGCTTGCCCGGAGCCCTCCTTAGGCATGGGGTGGGATGTGGAGATGCAGCCGGTCACACACCGCTGCCTAGAAATGACTGGGCTCTAGCTTGGGAAACATTAAGCCTCTGCCCATAGCATTTTTGCAATCAGTTTTTGCGTCCCTTTTAACCACTTGTCATCTTCTTTTCTACATTATTTCATGATTCAAACCAGCATATGACAGCTGTGTATTGCGGGAAGGCCAGGAAGCCTTTTGCTTTAGAGGTGAGGGTAGGCAATGAACTGTGAGATGGGCAGCAATCTGCCCAGCAGGAGGCCAGGGAACCACTGCGTAGACGCGATTTCAGGTGGCCCAAGCTGGGGCAGCTCAGTGCCACCAGCTCCTGAGGGCCTCAGCCAGAGATGGCAGATGAAGGGAACTGGAAATCAGAATGTGAATGATGTAAAAAAAAAAAATAATCTGAAAAAAGACACATGAACTGATGATGACAGATGATCCTTCTTGCTTCTCAGGACTGTTTAATCTCTATATCGAATGGGGTGTCTATCTCGGGTGCAAGTTCAGCACTGCATGAATGGTATATAGGGAACTGCCTGGGCAATCCTGCTTCTGCTGAGCTCCAAAATACCCAACCCGGGACCCAGAGAGGCCTGTCCACACCATCACTCCAGCCTTATGCTTCTGCAATTCTCACCTCCGTGGCCTTGGGGAGAGAATAAAGCAGCGCTTAAAGGCAAGTTTTGCTTGGAGAGGTCCAGCCTTCCCCTGCATCTCAGCATCCCATCTGCTGCTTTGCTCGGGTTTTTTGTGCTGAAGGATGCCTCTTCGGAGTGCAAACAGCAGAAGGAGGGCTCGGCGCGTTGCGCGGCACGTGTTGTACCTGCTTTGGCTCTTCTCCTACCAGGGAGGGGATCATGCCCTTGTGCTGGTTTCCATTTGCCGGCTGATGGCAGCAGTGCATCTGCACGCAGGGACCTGGCAGGCAGCTCTGCCTGCTCACCTGCCTCTTCCCTTCGCTGCTCTGGCCACATCACCCCAAATCTTCCAACTGAGGGTCGTAATGCAGCTTCCTGCTGCCCTGGTGCGAACCAGTCGTTGCCTCTCATCAACTAAGTGGTGCACGGGACTGTTATGGGAGAGTGGCAGGGAAATAAGTCTGCTGCTTCGGAGGGGAAAAACTGCAAGAAACTTTCCTTGTCCGTACACCCACCTGCTGATTTGTCCCCTTCAAGCACAGCAGAACCAATGAATCATCTCCAAAAATAAATGCCAGGCGCCAAGTTCCTTGTCTAAAGACAGGACTGGTATTTCCTAGGGAGCTGGGAAGCGACGGGATGATTCCCACTCCCTCGGAGGGGCCGTGGGGTTTGCCCTCCTGTTATCCTGCTTCTCCCTGGGATGTGTCAGTGCATGGCATCCTGTTTAAAGGAAAAGAATATTCCTCTCTTGCTTTCTGAGACACAAACAATGATTTAAAGAAAGAGGACAGCATGCTATTGTTATGTTGTTCCCCACCTCAGCCTGGCACTGAAATATTTAAGCTCCCCCATGAATAATGCAGCTTCAGCCCCAAGCCTGCTTTGCACTTCACACTAACCGGGCCCATAAAACAACAGGATTGCTCCTAGCATACATTATGCCGCATAGGACATCTCCCGCCGAGCAAAGCTTTGTCTTTGCTGCCACGAAGGCTGTTGGGATTTTTTTCCCTGTCTCCAAGAGAGATAACGAGCGTGAGAGCTCGCACTTTAAAATATTGGGGG
>NW_009259044.1:34853-38654 GCF_000687185.1 Egretta garzetta | reverse complement strand
AGTCCGCACCGCATCGGCTGATCCCGTGTAGCTTCCTTTTTATCCAACTGCCATGCCCTATAGCAGGAGAGCTGGATGGCACTTTATGGAAAAAATACACCGTATTTAGCTGACAGGCAAAGACAAAATGAGCCAGGCCGGTAGTCTGCACCTTCACAACAACAACTGCATTTAACAACTGATTTAAAGGAGAAAAACCACGGTGGGTGAGCGCGTCGGTTGAGTCTCTGAGCAGTTTTGCGCTGGCATAATCAGCGCCTGCAAGTGAGTATTAAATCTGATTTACATCCAACCGAGAGCGGTCAATCATTGTCGAGTACTGGGAGACAAACTGATACATCAGGAGTCAGGATTGCTCCGTAATCCAAAATAGGAATTATTTCTTTGTCTTGGCTAGTAATTAGGTACCTAAGATGCAGCAAGGAGCAGGGGCAGCGTGCTAGAATGGCTCTGTAACCCTATCACACAAACCATATCCCTTCCCGCGTCCTCGTGAAGTTCAAGAGAGATTTTTGTAGCATTTTAATGTTGCTGTTCAGAACAGGACCCCTTTGGTGTCGGGTTTAGTCGCTCCCAGCCATACTGGGCGAAGCTCTCCCCTCCTCAAAGGAAAAGGAAAAATGAGGCAAGAGGGAAAAAAAATGTGACACCCCCCTCTCCCCCTTTTCCCATGAAGATACCTTTACACTCACCCCAAACTACAAAGGTGAGGCTCTTGATGAATTTTGGATTAAAAGGAGCAATATGCCTCCCTGGACATCTGGTCTGTCGTCAATAATGACATTAGGATCTGTCACATAGGAATTGCCATCTGTGATCCGGTTGGAGGCCTTTCAAAGGGAAGGAAACAGGAGGCTGGAGATCAAGGAATGGTTTGCTTCAGGGAAGAGGGACTTGCAAGCTCCGGAGGTGCACGTCCCCTTCCTTCAGCGCTGCAAATCACTCCGTTCCTCCACCAGCTTGAGGACAAAGGCAGAAAAAGCTTGGGGTTTGGAAAAACCTTGGGAAGCCTTTGCTGAAGGGAGGACGTGAAGCAGGGACAGGTAGGGTTGTCTGCAAGGTGGTTAAAAAAAAAAAAAAAAGGGCCATACTGAGTGAGTGCAAAGGTTCATCCAGACCTGAACCCTCTCCCCAGGGAGGCTGGGGGTGATGCTCAGAGAAGAATAAAGCAGAAGAGAGGCCTGCAGCGTGTTCATGGCATGCTCTGCAGCCTCCCCTGCGCTCAGGGACGTTCCAGGTTAGACGTGGGGTGTCTGAGTTGAAGGGAATCAACCCAGCTTTGAGGTCTGGTGCAAACTACAGCAGCACAGAAAGCAAATTAAAGGCAGTGCCTGGACAGGGGGTATTGCCCCATTTGCAGGCTGCACACATCAGGCTTCGATTTCTGAAATGAAGCAAGGTTACGGCTTGCCCTCCCCGGGCTGCCCTTGCAGCACGCTGCATGCCAGTGCATCTCCAGAGCCTGCTGCTCCTGACTCCCATGCAGACATTATGGTAGTGACTTCCAGGCCTGTCACAAGTGGAGACCGACAGAAGAGCCAGAGACCTAAAAAAGCTGGGAAAGGTTTTCTGGCTGCTCTGTGAATTTTTTGCATCATCTGGGTTACACCAGCTGCTAACTCTCTCCCAAACCAGTTACACCAGCTGCTAACTCTCTCCCAAACCAGTGCTCTTTGGGAAGATGGGTGTCTCTGGGAACCCACCTGCTGCCACGGCTGCAAAAGCAATAACATTAAAGCCTCCAGGGACCCGGTGATGCTATTTTCTACACGTTTTGTTTTTCTCTTTATTAGCTAGGTATAAACTTTCTCCATAGAAACCTAAGATTAATCCAATCACCAGCCCATCAGCTATTTATTTAAAGAGGTAAGTCCTCATCTTGTATTTTGGCCATCAATCCCCATTAGTTTCCCTATATGGTTGATTGAATAGTCCATTGCCTGTACTAATAAGCACCCATTAGTTGTCCCACAGAGCTTTAGTTTTATTAGAAACAATTCATGTCAGCCTAGGCCAGATGAAATGCTTTTAGCTGGATTGTTTTGATTGCATTACTTGGAAGGTGGCATACGGGCGCCTGGAAGGTTAGAGGGATGCGGCACCCGACGGAGCTGCGTTTGCACGTGTACGGTGCGGGGGAAATGCAGGTGATACGGTTGTGAGCAAGGCGAGGATTTGCTGCAAGGGCACATGGGGTGCATTTAAATCTGCAGAAGCGGCGTTTTGGTTTGCCCCGTTGGGGTCAGTCTAGAAGGAATCGCTTGAAGCAAATGTTCCCATCACCTTCTGTCTGGCTTCGGGCTTTCGAACGCTGGTGGAGCTCAGGACTTGCCATTGATGTTCCTCTTCCTTTTTCATTCTCCCTCTTCATTCCTCACACCACAAGCCTAAGAGATTTCCCTTTCTGCAGTATTTTGGGCTGCATTGAGCTGTTTACAAGCAATTTGGCTCACCGCTCTGCAAAAAAAAAAAAATAAAATAATGTGGAAGGCAGGAATTGCTGCAAATCACTATTCAGCTGCTCTTCATCATGCCAGCTCTGGCTTCCATCTACCCGACAGCCCCGCTAAAAGGATAATAATGCTTTAAAAATTAGAGTCAGCCAAACAACTACTTCATAAATTCATGGCCTTGCCCTGATACTTTCCAGAAGTTTTTCTTTCGGATTGAGTCCACGTCAGACCTTGGATACATTCCCTTTGGAAATGCTGCTGCTTTCCTACTTCCCGAGCGCTCGCTGGGTCACCCAGCTATGCAGAGGGGGCTCCCAATTATCTGTCATTAGCGCAGCGTAAACACGCCTCGTTTCGGGATAATCTTGTGATCTCTCCTTCAGAGAACACAGGATAATCTCTCCGTGATATTGTCTCACGGTGGGATTTTGTCCTTGATAGATAAACCAGTCCTGAAATCCTATTAAGAGCTATTCTGCCTGCCCTGAAAAAGAGACAAACTCGCAGATGAAACAAACTCCCGGCAAACTCGGAAGAGACCCTGAGCTTTGTCTACCTGATGGGAAACAGCTCTGTTTTGCAGCAGCCGTTTCCATCTGTACCACTTCTGAGAGCAATTGAAGATCTAACACAGCCCCAGCTCTTCTAGGAGACTGATGGTCCTCAGCTCACCAAATCCACCTCGAGCGACCAGCAGGCAACCATGGCAAATATCCTGGGGGCTGGCTCGAGACACGGTGGAAAAGCAGCACGTGGTGGAAGGGCCGGCTGAGTGGGTGATTTAGCGTCTTTTCAGTCAAAGGTAGGTCCTATCCATGTCAAGGGATAAGTTGCCCCATTGGGTTTTCCATGTAGCCCAAAGGTATGGAGTGCTAGAGGAGCTGGGCAGGAGAGCCCCCACCATCGCCAGCCCAGGTGAGGTTCAGCTTTATTGGTCTGCTTCTTTTTTTTGGAAGGGCACCTGGCTGGCAGCTTCCAGGATTTTCAGCCTGGTCCCCTAAAGAAGAAGACCTCAGTCTATGTGTCCTAAAAAAAAATCAGAATAACCAAAATAACTCTGCCCACAGTGTCTGACTTTATCTGCGTGAAGAGAGGGACAGAGCTCTCTAAAGCTTTCGGGTTTCATAAAATAGAGATTTCCATCCTTGGAGACACGTAATGGCTCTGCAAACGTTAAAGCTGCTGTAAGACCTAATGTTTCAGGCCCTTTCAACCATCCTGGGAAGCTCTGCTTTGGCAGAGGGGCTGTAGAGGGAATATTTGTTTCTTATTGTGGCTGAGAAAATGGAAAACCAGCAACCGGGCCAACGCTGAGCCTGCCACAGCTCATGACATAGGTAGCCTGGGC
>NW_009259044.1:28866-34833 GCF_000687185.1 Egretta garzetta | reverse complement strand
TCTTTCCCTCCCAGCTCCATGCACCCAGGGACCACGCACCCCAGCACCATCCACCCAAACAGGAGCGGTGAAATCCTTACCCTCACCTTGTTGGGTACAGAGCAAAAGAGGGACCCAGGGGTGCCATGGCAAACCCTGTGAAAAGCATCTCAGTGGCCAAACTGGGAGGTGAACATTTGTGGAGATCAAGCTGGTGCTCTGACTCCTATTGGAGGAGCCCAACGCAAAGCCCATTTAGCTGAGACCATGTGGAAATGCTGAGCGTGACCGGGATGAGGCTGCTTGGTGCCTGTCATGTACCTGGGCGCAGCAGCATCGGCCATCCAAAACTGCGTGTGCAAATGTTGTCTTTGCTTGGTTTGCAAGGAAAAAGGGATCACTGCATTGATGGGTGCTTGGTGGCCGCCTTGCTCCTGAGTTGATAACACGTTACCTTTTTTTTCCTCATAGAAAAATGTGGTAACGCAGCGCTGCTGATTTTCCATGAATAAATAAAATCATAGAATCATAGAATCACTTTGGTTGGAAAAGACTTTTAAGATCATCGAATCCAACCATAGAATCACAGAATTGCTTTGGTTGGAAAAGACCTTTAAGATCATCGAAAAGACCTTAAAGATCATAGAAAAGACCTTTAAGATCATCAAATAACATCAATAACAAACATCCCTAATGCAGTTAAAAACCACCTCCATCTTTAAGGACACCCAGATCTTCCTATGCCTGGGATTAAAGAGGAGCCTTGCAGAGAGGAAGCTTCATAACACACAGTGGAGGTCAGGCTCCAGGGAACCAGGAGAGGTTATTAGGATCCACATTTCCTTGGAGCATGGTTTTGTACCCTGCTTAAGTCAGGAGTTTCTTATTAATACCAATATTTTGCATTACTACACCTCCTCAGACACTCGGAGCCCTTCGCATGGTGGCGGTGTGGCTTTTAGCCCCGGTTTTTCCTGTGGTTTGCTCTTTAATCCTGGGGGGGGGCTTGTTTTAACCTTTTGGTGCCTCTTCTTAGAGGCACAACAAATAGACAATTTATTTTTTGAGTACCGAATGTGAAAATGGCAATGCCTTGGCTGGTTTCCCATAGCAGGTCCATGCCTCGTGGCCGACATGTAGATTTTTAAGCTGCAAAGAAATAGGGTATTAGCAGCAGCCTCCCGGACATCACCGCAATAAATACAAACTGTGTCTTGTTAGCAATCTCTTCTTGCTCTTCAAATTTAGAGTCTTTATGCCATTAAGGAAGTTATGACAATAAAGGAAAAACAAATCCATCAGTCGTGAAGGGGGTTTGAAAAATATTGAGTGAGGTGTAAAAGTGAAATCTCTTATTTTAGAAATCTGACAACTCCAGCAAAGTCAAATTGCTTCTCAAGGGATGTCGATGGGAAGGGGGAGCCTCCCCAAGTCTGGGACTTATAAAAAAGCAAAGAAAGTCGTCTATGTTGTCTTAGATGTGGGTTTTTTTCGTTCACTCAGAGCCGTTCAGCCGTGAAGGACTCCAGTCCCTGCCGCGTGTCTGTAGGGTTCATTGTGCCCGGGCATCAGCATCTCCCTGTAGCTGTTTTCATGTCTGAAGGTAGCGATGGTGATCGGAATTGCCTGGGTTCTTTTCTTTCTTGGCATTTTGCTTCCGCCTTCGCCAGGCTTTGGGAGACAAGGAGTGGGGAAGCACATCTCCCGCTCTTTGAGAGCCACAAGAAGGGATTCGCAGACTTCTCCAGTTTGGGGGAGAAAAGCATGAATACGAATATATATGAATATATCTCATATAACACGGCCCGTTCCCTTCCAGCGGTGCGTTGCCGTGTCCCACCGGTCCTACACTGCCCAACCTTTTCTAGTGCCCGTCAATAATTTCCCTTGGTGCAAGCAATACATTTAAGCCCGTAGATTAATTTTGGTGGAGCTGCAGCAGGGTGCGGGTCTGGCATGCCTGCCGGCAGCGGAGCCATGAGCAGCTGGGCAAAGGGTCTCTCCTCCTCCCCGCAGAAGCTGCTGGGTCTGTAACGTGTCTCCCGCGCAGCATCCTCGCCCGAGGACTGGTGAGCACGCGTCCAAGCTTCAAGAATAAATCCATCACCGGAGCAGGGAGTGGATGAAGCCTCTGCAGATGTAAAGGTCAAATTATAAAGGCCACGTTAAAATATGCTCATAGGAAATGACAGCTTATAAGTACTCTGTTATCTAATTACTTGTGTCAGGCAGATAAGTCTGGACAGCAATTATTTTTAACCTAAATCACGCAAACAACTGCTGCAGGAGCTTTCCTGGTTCTCAACATTTCTTTTAATTGCTATTTTTGGGGTAAAATGTGGAATTTTGCAGGACAAACCGCTGGCTTGAAGGGTTGGTTTTCACTTTCTCTGGAGTCTGAAGGTGGGGATGCTGCTTTAGTTACTTTTTTCCCCCCCCTTCTGAGAAAAGTAAACCCTATGCGTTGTAGTCCATGGGCAGCCCACAGTGCTGAGCCCTGTTTGCATTGCATATGGAGGGGGACTGGGTTTTGTTTTCCTGTTGACATGGAGCAAGGAGAGAGCCGTGGCTGCAGGCAGAAATTCCTCACGCAGCAGGAGGGAAGCCCCTGCGTCCGGCTGGGTTGGTAAGATGAGTGTTAGCCCAGTGATTTGGAGAGGCTGAGAGCTGGTCTTTACCCTGCCACAGAGTACATGACCTTAGGCTGAGCCTGGGATTGAGCGAGGGGCTGCACCCAAGAGCGGAGCCACAAAGGAGTGCATGGGGCTCACGGCCAAACCCACGAGAACGGAGATCACAGTCTCTGACTCCATCTCCAACTGCACCCAAAGTGATGCTGTGGGATGACCCTAAGCCCAGAGCGAGAGCATGGGATGGGGAACCACGTTGCCCTTTCTCAGGCAGGTGACACCACATTTTGCTCCAGCCTGGCACACAAAATCCAGGTCCTCTTGGTTCAGCATCAGCTTCCAGCCTCTGCATGATCTAAAATCTTCCCTCACATTGCTGGCAGAGCATTCTAGCCAAAAATATTTCTCTGTGCCTTATGGAGAGATCTTGGGACCACATATCATCTTACATAGCACTTCAGTCTGGGCTCTTGACCTGTGCCTGGGGGAGCTGCCCCCCCTTCTCTCAAGGTCCTTTGAATATCAGCAGAGACGTTCATCATCCTGGGGCCTCAAGGAAGGTATTGATCACGTATGATGAATTGGCGCATGTGTCGTGCAGGAGGAATGATTAGTTAATGGATGAAAGATGTGAGAGCTCCTGCTTTCATCCTGGGTCGCTGTTTGTTCCTCCTCCCCGACGTGAGGCTCCTCCTGCCCCAGCGGCGTGGGAGATGCAAAGGGGAGCAAGAGACGGGCTATGGGATGGGAGTTGGTGGGTGCTGGTGGCCCCTTCTCCTGGGAACACTGGCTGGGTCATCCTGACTGGCACCGCCACAGCTGGCAACTGGATTTTGGGGAGAGAGGGAAGGTTAAATAGAATCATAGAATCATCTAGGTTGGAAAAGTCCTTTAAGATCATCAAGTCCAACTGTTAACCTAACACTGCCATCCCATGAAACGCTGCTTTGGTCCGTGGTGGTGAAACCAAGAGGACCTGGTGCAGCAGATGACACAGGAGGACCCCTTGATGAAATAAAGTCTTTCTCCAGTTTTCCACCAGTGCCATGGAGCTTAGACACCCCTTTTGTCTGCAATGCAGCCCCTGCAGCTCTGGCTGAACCTGTTACCACCCTGGTCTGAGCAGGGCAATGAATGTCACTCCAGTGGTGCCCTTCCAAACAGATTTCCAAACCAGGGGTGTTCATTCTGCAAGCGGTGTTAGCGTTATTATACCAACCAAAACCGCTAACCAGTGGCTTTGGTAAAGATCTGCTGGTTTAAATTGAATTTTCCCTCTCTCTCCTGCTGTCCAAAGATCTTTTACTTTGAAGAAGCATAATTCATTGCACCTTCAAGGCTAAAATGTCGCCTTCTTTTAGCTTTCCAACTTGGCTTGAGGCATCCCTGAGCAGCGGGGTTGCAGCAACGCTCCAGCCACGTGGCACGGAGAGGTGCCACATTTTATGGTCCATAGGGACCACCAGGGACACGGATGGGTGCTGGAAGCACCAACACTAAAAAATATCCATAGCAGGATAGTGTTGGAAGTCCATAGCTTTGGAGATGAAGCGAGGATGGGGGAGATGCCCCATGCCTCCTGGTCGTGCCGCCCTCCCAGCCTGCAGGAATTACTGCAAACAGCAATTTATTAAATCTTTGTAAACCCACACAGTATCGCATGTCCCCACCAAAAGCTTTTCTGCATGAGACGTTGTTCCAAAGGGCTGCTTCTCATTGATTTTTTTTTTTCACCCCCGATTTTTTTCCCCTTATATGAATGTTTTGGAAAAAAAGCACATTATTCCAAATGCGATTAAGTAATTTGGAAGAGGATTATGGTGTTTTGGAATGACACCCTCTTATTCCAGAATGAGATCAGTCACACGGGGAGTTAATCAGAAACAGCTATTTGGCTCCTCTGGGAACCTCCACCACCATGACGAGCAGTCGGACTGCCGGAGTCGCTCCTCCTGCCCGCTGGTGCCTTCTTGCACCCGTGGGGTACGAGGCCAGCATTATGGCTCAATAATTTAGAGATGTAATTTATTAATTTCTGGGCTTGACTCTGGGCTGTTTGCAGTAGTGAAGACCTCAGCGTTCTCCGTAGATATCGCAGCGGACAGGCATTTCATGGACTGAAAATTGTGGTGATTCATAAAGGGCCGTTGCCTTCAAGAGATGTTTGCTTCTCCCAAAAAGCCTCTCCAGTTATTTCAGTAAGGGCTGGATCAAAGCACACTGGAGGTGTCTGCACTCCCACCCACAGCATCGCTCTTCCCATCAGCCGGGGGGCTGTGCTACCCCCCCGGCAAGCATCGTCCCTTGGCCACAGTCACGAAGGGCATCAGCATCACCCGTAAGGCTGCACCCTCCACCCGCACGCACTCCGCCGCCATCGCACTTCATCATGCAACAACCCAGAAACTATGGGCTTCCCTATGCCACAAATTATTTTTTTTTTCATCCTCTGATATGTATTTATTATTGAAAATTAAAGGGTTTCCTAAATCTTTATTCCCAAGCTGGGCCAAACACAGCTTAGGCAGTAAGCAATGCATATTTATTTCCAGCTCAAGAAGGAAAAAATATAACTTCTTTCCTCGTGTTTCTATAATTTCTTTTCTGTGCATATGCAAATTGCTGGTTTATTTGTACAAGATTTATGCAGCTAAATGATGGGGAATTACAGAGGCAATTCAGCACTTAGAAAGGAGAGAGACAATTGCTGCAATTTGCTTGTGCCATGCGCTAATTCCTTCAGAAAATGCTTTTGCTCATTTATTTGCACCGAGCACCAATTTCTGCACCCCTAAGCAAGCTTGGGAAATTTTCTCCAGGGTCAATACACTGCAAATGGTATATATTTCTTTCCACCCGTGCCACCGCCTCCCCATAATACTTTATAGCAATTAGTAACAATAATGAAATATAGCTGTGATTTCTCCATGCTGGAGAAATGCAGCCAGCGCTTGTGAATCAAGCACATTTTCTGGTCAAATTGGTCATTTAAGCATGCTGCTCAGGAAGCTTTAAATCCACCTCGAGGGATCACTATGAGCTAAGCTCCATGGGGGGGAAAAACACTGCTGGAAGCAAATTTTTTTCAGTGCTAAAACTGAACCTGCTCTGCAAGGCGATGCTGACTGGTTTGGGGGAAGCTCTCACCCCAGCGCAAGCTGATGCAGCAAGATGTTGGCTTACAAAGCCAGTGGCAGCAAGAACGGGGGCATTTCCCAGGTTTTCCTCCACGTACCTCCTGGGTGAGGCCGAGCAGGGAAATCCCACAAGGCTGGGACCATAGAATCACAGAATCATTTGGTTGGAAAAGCCCTTTAAGCTCCCCCAGCCCAACTGTTCCCCTACCCCTGCCATCCCA
>NW_009259044.1:14537-27703 GCF_000687185.1 Egretta garzetta | reverse complement strand
ACAGGGGCATGGTCACTGCCCTGCTCCTGCTGGCCACACCACTCCTGATACAAGCCAGGATGCCGCTGGCCCTCTTGGCCACCTGGGCACCCTGCTGGCTCATGTTCAGCCACCTGTCGACCAACCCCCCCAGGTCCTCTTCCGCTGGGCAGCTTTCCAGCCCCTCTGTCCCACAGCTGTACCATTGCATGGGGTTGTTGTGACCCAAGTGCAGGACCCAGCCCTGAGCCTAATGCCTTAGATCTGATGCCCGGATGCAGGAGGGGGACAGGACAGAAGGACGGAGGTCCAGAGCCCCAGGAACTAACCTGGAGGTCCTGCAAGAGGACTTGTTGTAGTTAAATGTCACGAGACAGCTGGTGCCCAGCACTTAGGAGAAAGGGAAGTGATTTAGCTTTGGCCATTATCAGAAAAACATGTGTGGAGGACGGGGCAATGAGAAGAGCAGCCGTTTTCTATTAGGATAAGAGTAGGTCAGGTGTAGTTAAAACTGGGTAAATGGAGCAGGAAATGTGGCCGTATATTACTCACCCAAGATATATTGCACACATTAGCTTTGTTTGATCGGATTGTTCGGAGATTCGGCGCTCCGAGTGGTGTTTTAGGGTGGCCAAATCCAGGCTTTGTACTCTATTAAAATAAATATATTGCTAGCATTTAATAAAGTCACTGACTTTAAATGTAACTGAAAGTCTGTGAGCGGTCTTTTCTGGAAGTCTGGGGTCTTAATGAGTCCATGCCTGCGATGAGCTTTTGAAGGTGGAAGGTGTGATATTAATATTGTTTATGTAGCAAAATAATTTATGAATATTCATTTAATGATGTTACCGCCTTCCAATGTGTTTCTGCTCTTGGGAGCTCTAATGGTTTTCCTCTCCTGGCGGAGAGCTGCCTCCTGCCAGGGCTGGAGGCTTTGCTGCAAGCACTCGTGGGCTGCCCTGTGCCGTGGAAATGGGTCCGGGCCAACGGAGCAAGGCTGCTCTGCAAACTGCAAGGCTGGTCTGAAATTCAGCTATGAAAACAGTACTGGTTTTGCAGACGGATTAGGAAAATATGCTTTTTTTTTTTTCTATTAAAAAGCCACGTGCAGTGCATACGGCATTATTGGCACCGGGCAAGTGAAAATGTGTTGGGTTTTGGGGGGGTTTTTTGATGCTTGAAGCTTTTGAGTGGTAATGAGGAATTGTGTGGCCTCTCAAGAGCAGGGTGGTGGAGAAGGAGCCGCTAAGGAGGACAGTCATTATATGCTAAAATTAACCTGCGTTAGATGATCTTCTAAAAAATAATACCTTTGATCTCAGCTGTATCCTATGCACCGGCTTTATCTGCGTTTGCCTTTGATGCATTTTGACCTACCCCTTGGTGCACGGACGAGCTCTTTAGCATGTCCCTATGGCTCCTTCCTAACCTCCGGGGCAAATATGTCCAGATAAATGCATGCTCCTGGCACGGCGGTGCCCCTCTTTCCTTTCAGTGATGGAGGACTGAGCCTGGGTCCATTTGCCACGCTTGGGTCCTGCTGATTCCCTACCGGAGACCTCCCAAATCCTGGTCTCCGGAGAGGAGCCTCTGCTACCTCTGAAGATGTTGCTGCACGTGCCAACAGAAAATCAAGCCAAGTGTCCCGGCTTTGGGGAGGCTTTCCCGGCTCCTCGTCCCCGGGCTGCCCCGGGGCGGTGGACGGTGCATCACCCGCAGCCACTGGCCCAGCTGCAGGCAGTAAATCCCGCGGCAGCGTTGGTTCGGGGCCGGCCGCGGCTTCGTTCACTCTTTGCCTCCAACAAAGCTTTATTGTTTCGGCGTGACCTGCTTTTAGGAGCCCCCTGAGTCACAGCCATATATCTGTCCTTGCCAAATCCTGGAGGGCGGCTGGGACCCCGGTGGGGTCAGCGAGAGGGTACGTCACGGCTGGACGGCAATTATCCCCCAGGCTGGGAAAAGCCAGGGCCAAGGCTGTGCTGTGACCTGGAGTCTTTTAAAAAACCTTTGAAGGGTCCCAGGCTAGCGAAGCACGGGGTTGCTCTGCATCAGCGTGTCCTCCGCATCCACCCCTGGGCATCCTCTGCAAAAAAATGTCCCTGCTTCTGCTTAATCGTTGGTTTATTTGGACATCACATAGCCAACGTGTAAGGCTTTGCCCTACCCCAGACACCCTTGGGCTGGTGGGGAACGTCCTTTGACTCTTAGATGGGCAATTTCTGATGAAATCCTGCAGGACTGAAGTACCACGCTTGGGAACCCAGCCTCTAACCGGAGGGAACCCAAAAGAAATGGGCAAACCACGAGTGTGCAAACCGCTGGGCTTGTGATAAATGGGAGATGAGAAGCAGAGCCCGGATGGTGACAGACAAAATAAACCAAGGTGATTTGTTTCCAGGACAGCTTGGGAGGGGACAGCCCTGTCCCATGGGCTGGGAGGGAGGCAGCCGCTCTGGAGGGAAGCCTCTGTGCGCCTCCTCCTGATGCTCAGCAGCACTTTATTTATTTAATCTCCTCCAAGAAAAAGCAGCCCAATCCCCTCTCCTGGCCGCAAGCAAACTCCATCCCCGGGAGCGAGCGGCAGCGCCTGGCCAGCCCCTTCCCACGGCTCCAGCCGGAGTGAAGGCTACTGGCTCCCACCAATCCATTAAAATAAAAAAACCCTGGGCAGAAGGTGCTGGTTTGGGGGGGAAGGATACTGTCGCCCCGGGGAGATGCCAGTGTGTCCTGTATGCATTAATGAAACACTTTCTTTCCGGTTAGGACTTGAAGGATGCTCATTGAAAATCAGGCTGCCATGGAAACCAAAGGTGTTTAGTCTTTTGGGAATGCTGTTGGACGGAGGCAGGGAGAGGTGCGGGAAGGGGGAGGAACAGCCTCTGCAGATGAGGCATTTTAGCAAAATCCTTGATTTGCCGTCTGTTGGTACCAGTCTGTTGCTTGTGGCTGCTAATGGTGGGAGAGAAGGGTTCATCTCTTTGCTGGATGCTTTTCCCAGCCCCAGAGGCCTCCCTGTCCTCTGTGTGTCCTTGCGTGGATGTGGCACACGGATCCTCGTGGCCGGGGAGGCAGGGATTTGTGGTAGCAGCGGTGCGGGGTCCGGAGGGGATCAGCAGTCGCGGAGCCCTGAGCATCCTTCTCTCTTTTTTTGGCACCAGGTCCCCAATGGGAGGCTGCAGGTCGGGGCCCCTTCGGCTGCTCGGAGCCACCCAGTCCCAGCAGGGGTGGGTGCCAGCACCCTGGTCCCCTGCATCCCCTGCCCCGCTCTTCGAGGACGAAGCCCGAGGAGGTGCCAGCGTGGAGACGAATAGTGGAATTATTGCCCCTCCCCTCCCTGCTCTGTCACATACCATTCGTTTTAATTAATGCAGCATTTCCGCGCCGTGACAGCAGTATTAACCAAGGTTAGGAGGTTATTGCAAAACAGGGTTGCCTTCCTACACCTTGTCACTTCCCAGCGCTGTCCCTGGACCAAACTCCCTCTCCTTCGTTCCCCTCTCCATCCTCCAGCGCTTACTGGGAGGCCACGGGCAGGAGCTGGGGGCTGAGCCTGCTCCCCCTCGGCCCCACACAGCCCCTCGCCATGAGAAGCATCTACCGATGCCTGTTTTAATTAGAGTAATTGAGCTGCGCTAGGAAGAAGGACCGGAGTGGGTCCCTGTTGCACGCAGGATGCAGCTCTTCATGGCGGGTCATGCAACACCGGGCTGTGAGCATGGATGCTGCTGGAGGTCGTCGTTAAGTCTAATTAATTGCAAACACACCCAGCACTTCCCGTTGGGCACCTTTCTGTTAGGGGCTGCCGTGCCAGTCCATCGCAGTGTGAGCAAAGTCAGGGAGCCAAGCTACGACTCAGCCTGGGTTTGAAGGCAAAAATGCAAAGAAATAGATAAAAAGAGCAAATCAGCCATCCTCCCGCCCACCAAATGATCCTGAAATGAGCCCGTTTCCACCAAAAACCTTGGTGTTTCAATGGAAAATCCTGAGAGGGACGGGGCCATGCAAGGGCTTTCAGCATCGCCCGCCCAAAGATCAATGAACCGGAGATTTGGGGTTCTCTCCCGCAGCAGTTCATGCACTGCCAGTGGTTTGCTACCACATCCAGGCCCGTAATTTCAGTGTCTGCACAAATCAATTAGCAGCACTTAAAGCCATTAGCAGCCTGGGCCATATAGCTGGTAGCCGCCCACTGGAGCTGGTGGCCCGCGGCCCTGCCCGTGGCAAAACAGCACCAGGAGGGACCCATCCTGCAGTGGGCAGCCCCCTCGCTGACTTTAAATTTAAATTTTAATCTCATTTTCCTCATTCCCCATCAGTAAAAACCTAGTGATGGCCTTAGCAGGGACGCTGGGCATCCCCTGAGTCTGGGGTCTGAGGCTTCGGTGTGGATTCTCTGATGTCTGATAAAATCAGTCTCTGCCCACTAAGGGGCGCGAAGGCGGGCGGGATGGATTTGGTCTGGGATTGCAAAACCTGTTTTTTCTTTTCTTTCAACGTGTGCTTTGTCTGGCTGCGAATGTTTCATTGCGCTGTGATTTTGGTAGTGCCTCTTGGGGTTGGCCAAAAGGTGACATGATGGAAAACAGCACCAGGAGGGACCCATCCTGCAGTGGGCAGCCCCCTCGCTGACTTTAAATTTAAATTTTAATCTCATTTTCCTCATTCCCCATCAGTAAAAACCTAGTGATGGCCTTAGCAGGGACGCTGGGCATCCCCTGAGTCTGGGGTCTGAGGCTTCGGTGTGGATTCTCTGATGTCTGATAAAATCAGTCTCTGCCCACTAAGGGGCGCGAAGGCGGGCGGGATGGATTTGGTCTGGGATTGCAAAACCTGTTTTTTCTTTTCTTTCAACGTGTGCTTTGTCTGGCTGCGAATGTTTCATTGCGCTGTGATTTTGGTAGTGCCTCTTGGGGTTGGCCAAAAGGTGACATGATGGGCTATCGGGTTGGAAATTTGTCCTTGTTCAGTGCTGGATGAAACCCAGAACCCTCAAGGGTCTGGGACTGTCTCCAAACATTCATTTTCAGAGGGAAACCCAAAAATCTTTCCTGGGGTCTCATCCAGGGGGGCAAGGGAACTGGGGTGGGAAGCGGCAGAGTATGTGAATGCATTTTCATACCTGAAGCCATAAGGAAGGACAAATACTTTCTCTGTGCCTCACTTTCTCTGTTGGAAATGTAAATATTGCCTCTACCTGCCCCCGTAACCCACAGTGCTCTGGGTCACACAGATCCAGAGCTCGGTGGCTTAGGTTAAATGGTTTATCAACAGCACGACACCCAGCTCCCGTGGAGTGGCTCAGGTGCAAGGATGGAGACGAAGCTCCAGGCTCTTCATGAAGTCAGTTTGATGTCCCAGTGAGCACAGGCACCTCAAACCCAAGGCTTCCATTCCAAATACAAGCATTTCCATTCACCACTTCTCTTACACTGAGAGAGGACAGCACATAACGTCCAAAATATTCCCCAAAGAGGTAATTTCTTTCAAGGTCTCCCCAAAAATGCAGGTTAAAAAAGTCCCGGGAGAAGCTAGAGGCTGTCAACCAAACCTTGTGATACCCAACATCTCACATGCAGAGACTTTTTTTTTTTTCCTCTTTTCCTTCCTTGGATGAAAGGATTTCCAGGTTTAATGGTGGCACATCCCGACCTGTGTGGCCCTATGGCCAGGGTGCCCTCGGTGGCCTGGCTGTCCAGGGGCAGAGCCCACTGTCCCCAGCAGGGATGGCCCCTCTGCATTTTAAAAATATAAATAGCTGGGAAGATGGGGTTTTCTTCCTATTTCTCATCTTTTTATAATGATTTAAAAAAAAAAAACCAAACAAACCTGCAGTGAAAACCACAATATTTTGAATGGGACTGAGGGACCCTGTATGCTGGAAACCCCATCGGAGCTGTGTTGGTCCGTGGGGCAGCCAGGGGGGGTCCATGGGGCAACTTGGGGGTCCCTGGGAGAAACTGGGGAGAGGGGGATGATTTCCCAAATCATAAATCATGCACGTAAAAACTCACTCAGGGCACTCTTAAACCAGCATGTGGCAACTGTAAATATTTCTCACCTAAAGGATTATTTTCTTTTTGGGAAGTGGATCGTTCTGTGTGTGACTGCTCTCGTTTCCAGCTCGATGTATGCAGGGTTTTATAGGCACACGTGCCCTCGTATCTGCTCGTGCTTAGTCGATAATGCAAAAACCTGTGGGCCGTTGTGTACTTTTTCCGTGTGTTCCTGTTACATGGGATATGAAAATAACTTGAGGGTTAAAAAAAAAATAAAATAATAAAATCTTGAGGATGGTATTGTTCGTGCTGGATAAAATCCTGTGAACAAAGCAATTGGCATCATTTCACTTGCAAATTGAGCAGCGAAGCAAAATACCATTTATGAAACTGTAATTTATTCTTGGAAAATCAAGCACTTAGGATGTCGGCTTGTCGCAGGTTAAGTTACAGAAAAGGGGAAAAATAGATTAATGATGAACGTGACAACATTTCAGGGTAAATCATCACAGCGAAAGCCTTTGAAAAGCTTGTACACTCCCTGCACAAACTGGAGATTTTTTTTTTTTTTCCTTTCTCCCGAGAACATTAAACCAGCGATTGCTTCGGGGCTCAGCAGTGCCAGCTGCAGCCGAGCAAGCAGCAGCAAGGGCCGGGGAGGTCCCTGCACCCATTTGCCCCCGTCCTGCTGCATCCAGTGCTGAGGAGCCCTCACCTCCTTCAGGAGCCAAAAAGCAAAGCCTGGTAATGGATGATAGGATGAGGGGAAATGGTTTGAAGTTGCGCCAGGGCAGGTTTAGGTTGGGCATTAGGAAATATTTCTTCACAGAAAGGGCTGTCAGGCACTGGAAGGGGCTGCCCAGGGAGGTGGTCGAGTCCCCATCCCTGGAGGGATTTAAAAGAAGGATAGATGAGGTGCTTGGGGACAGGGTTTAGTGGTGGGATGGCAGTGCTAGGCTAACGGTTGGACTTGATGATCTTAAAGGTCTCTTCCAACCTAGACGATTCTATGATTCTATGTTTATTTTTTTCCCCTGCCTTCAATTAGTCCATCCCTTAACGATCCCCTTTCTTGCAGATGTGCATATTATGTTCTTATATTTTGGCCCTGTGCAACTAAAACCAGGGAACATGGATAAGCAAAGTCACCCCTCCGGTGGGGACATCGCCGGTGCCACCAAACCCCATCATCAGCTCCTCCAGAGGAACCGCAGGAGATACTCCATGACCTGGTTCCTTCAAGAAGGTCTCCCAAGGTCTCCTTTCTGCCCTGGCTTTTACTCCCCATTTCTCTTAGTCCTTTTTCTTCTGACCAGGACACCACTCCCCACCGCACGGGCACCCCTTGATAGCCAGCAGATGCCGTGGAGTCGTTGCAACAGGGATGGGAAGAAAATTAATGTAATTTGCACAGGATGAGGACAGAGCTCATCAAAATAAGTTGATAGGTGATTACAAGGTCTGGCCTCGTCTCCTGGTGTGGGGGAGTTTCTGAATCACTTAGAGCTGTGTATCCTGGCTTGGGGTCACACTGGATACGTGTTCTATGTCTTTATTAAGGGAAATAGTCCCAATCCCAGCAATTCCTGCACCGGCATTTTAAGGTCTCACCCCAAGCGCTGGCTCCCGCCTCTGCCTTGGGAATGGGGTCTTGGCAGGGAGGGAGGAAATTCCTGATCTTCCAAGCAAAGTTTCAGATAAAGAAATTAAGGAAATTAAAGGAATTAAGGAAATGGCCTCAAATGTGTTATTACTGGTGGTGACAGAGCCGTACCCAACACCCGGCAGAGGGCTGGGGGCTGTCTTGGGGAGCATTTGGGGCTCACAGGGCGACACGAGGCCGGGAGAGCACCCGTGGTCCCCGAGGGAGGATGGGGTTGGGCAGGTGGTGGTGGGCCGGAGGGGACCCTCGGTGGGGAGCCACGCCAGCGCATCCCCGGCAGCGCGGTGCTTTCAGCCCCATCTCCAAAGGGGACGCCCCTCTGTGACGGGCGGGCAGCTGTGATGAGTTTGCAAGTGCTCAGCAGAGGCGAGGGGACTGGGGCCGGATCCCAGCAGCCCCAATTCCTTCCCTCCAGCGTTTCAAATGCTCCGGATAAGCCCCTAGATGAGGGTTTCATGCAATTAAGATTTAATTCTGCCTTTTAGGCTTTGGGTAGGCAGATGGGGCGGTGTGAGCAGAGCTGTGCTTTTTGCACGCTGTTAAATTGCAATCCTGGCAATGAGCTCTTTGGGTCTGGAGCGGGTATTTCCGTAATTCAGGCCGAGGCATTGCTCGTCTCCCCGCGGCCCTTGCCGAAGGTGATGGTAAAACGGAGTTCGCGACCCGAGGAGCTATTGCCGGCTGTAATAGTGTGTCACGTATTAAGGGAGCATGTTTGAAACCACATTATATTATTAAAATTCATAGGAGTGATTTATAGGGGTTTTTAAAAACAGCAGCTTGCCAATATAAATTGGCTTAGGAAAGTCAACTGTAATCCACCCAGGTCCAAATAATGACATTTCCTCCAATATATCCAAAAAGCTGAAAAGCAGAAAATAATATCCAGGCTCCAGAGATAAGGCGAGTGCCCAAGGGAGAGAGGACTCTGAAATATTCATGCAGTCGTAGATTGGATGGTGGAAATGGCCGTTCCCAGCGGCTGTGTTTAGGGACTGATGAATTTAGTTACTGTACCTTTATATTTATCGCTCAATAAACAAGACAAGCTCCTTTACGACGCTGAGCAAGACTAATTTAGCTATTTTAGCACTAAGGAAATGGCTTTCTGGGCAGGACGAGGCTTTGATATTTTTGTATGAAATTAGGAGACAATTTAGCTGAAGCAGCAAGCATTGGTGGGCTCTGGTGGTGCTGAGAATAACAGGGGTGGAGACCCAGATTTGAGGATTGAACCCCCCCGCCCCGGACCAGGTCCGCAGCAGGTTGGGGTGGCCAGCCCTGGGTTTTGGGGGACACCGCACTGAGAGCAGGCGCAGCCTTTGGAGGCCACCTACACCCACTGATAAAGATGTTCCAGCTCTTGATTTTTACAGATTATTTTTCGAGGCAGAGACCGTCGCTATAAAGGTTTTACAGCAGCTGTGCTGGAATTAAGCGTGGCTTCGTAAAAGTGTCAGCAAAGGAAACGGTGGTGCCCGAGTGGTATTAGCGCTAAAATGACCTTTCGGATAGTTAGGGCTTTATGGGATATTATAAATTCCCCCTGTGTTGGCAGGGTTGTAACTAGGACATTAGTGGTAACATCTTCTCCAGCGACACCTGAGGCAGGAACCTGGCATTTGGAGCCGAAAATATCCAGCTCAGTGGTTTTTTTTAGTATTTGTAGAGCTGACGAGTTGATAGGAGATGTTTCCACTTTTATTAAAGATGAGTTTTGAACATTCAGGTAGGGTTGTTTTGGGGTTTTTTTAAGCCTACTTATATTTCCAACAGCCAAAAATCAAAGCGATGTGAACGTATTGCTTGGGCTTTTTTATTTCCTTAGTTTCTAAGACTTTAGATTAATATTGTCAAGCCTTTTTTTTTATTACCATGAAGGCAGGGGAAAGGCCTTTTTTAATGAAAGCCACGAGCTTTATACAATACCTTGACTCGGCAGCTGCTATCTGAAGCACCGTATTCCGCTGAACTTACACGAAAATCCCCCGAGTGAGCACGCTCTGATCTTTTTTTCACCCCTTGCTTTGCCATTGGGAAATAAAATCAGTTTTTATGCTTGTATTTATTATGAAGTATATATTTAGACGATCCGTGCTGCAATTTAGCAGTTTCGAGAGCTTTGGGCAGTTGTTTGAAGTGACTCTTCACTCCCGTGCTTAGTGAATCCCTCTTCAGAAAGTGCTCTGGGCTCGGCTTCGCTCCTTTATTCCCCGCAGCCCTTCCCTTTGACTGTCCCTTGGCACCCACAGTGGTGTCAGGAGGAGGGGACAGGGCTGTTCCTCCAGCCAGCTCGTCCATAAACGCCGTTTTCCCAAAGCAACCTGTGCTGGGGCTGCCAGGGTTGGCCTTGGCTTTGCCATTAACACCAGGGAGACGCCAGCTCCTCCGGAGCAGTTCCCCCACCCCGATCCTCGCTCCCGAGGCAGTTCATTGCTTTCGGCAGCAGCTAATTGCCGCTGCATCCCCCACCTGGCATCAAATCCCTCCGTGTGCTTAGGCAGGGTTTGGGGGGGGGGACTGAAACCGCTTCTGTTGCCGTTAAGATGCTCAAAGCATCAACTGTGTCAGCTTCTAGCATCCCTTGGGATGCGCCCTTTGCTCCAGCATTGGGTGTTTGGGTTTTATTGCAGGGTACTTCTCGTTAGAAGCCCCCATCACTACGAGCACAGCCAGCACTCGGCGATGCCGGCAGTGCAGGTAGAGACCTGACAAACTCATTGCCTGGTGAAAAGGGCTCGCCCGTAGCTTGCGTCACTTCTGAAGTGGCTGGTGGCAGCAGCCGCCCTGGTCCTGGGAGGGACTTTCTGGCTGCTGATGGTGCAAAATGAAGTGAGAAAAAAGCCCCCAAACCGAAAAGGACCTGGAGAAGGTCAAAGGCCTTGCAGTATTTTGATTTTTGGCGGTGAATTGATGCTCGTGGCGGCCAGCTCCTGCAGCTCGGGCTGCGTGGAGGGGCACCATCTCCAGCTCCCTTCCTGCACAGGCAGCACCTGAAAACGTGGCTGAAAGAGTCCAAAAATACAGGATCTCAGAACCAGGTTGGGTTTCTGGCTGGTGTGAGTTGGCCGGGCTCCCTCAGTCGTTGTAGGGCTGTGTCTGCATCACCATCGGGATCAGCTGGGCCCCCCAAAACACCACTATTAGCCCCATACCAACCATCTCTTCAGGTGGAATAAAGAAATGGGACCCAGCATCAACACTCTCCGTGCTCCATGCAGCGCTGCAGCACATGGGACAGGTGCAGAAGGGTGGTCCATGGTTCACAGCCCCCATTTTGGAGCAAGCATGCACCTTTTCCATCAGCCCCGTGGATGCCGCTGTGGCATTTGGGCTTCATACCTGGCTCATGGGTACCTTGCAGCGATGCCTGCGCTGGGTTTAACCACTCTGCCCGAGATTCTGAGGTTTGTGCCCATGGCTCAGGGCTGCCCACTCCTGGGGATGCCCCCCCTGCCCCAGCCATCGCAGACCAGTTTGCAGCTGGAGAAGGCCAGAGCACAGCTTTAACCCAGGGTTTCTGCCAACAGCCACCAGGTAAAGCGATGCCCCGTTAGTGCCCGAGGCAGTGGGAAAAGCAGATGGCAGCAAGAGCCGAGCAAGAGCCAAGATTCACTGGAAATTAATTTGCACCTCCAAGCACGAGGTGTGACACCGCGATGCTGGAGCTCCTCATCTCGACCACCCCCCCCAGCTGCCACCAGCAGCCCCCGACGCTCCAGCCGCCTCCGCTGACGGCGTGGCCTGGGGTTTATGAGCCGAGCAGCAAAACAAAAACCCCTCAGCCTTTAAAAACTGCCTTTTGGAAGCTGCTCTTTGAGAGGAGCCAAATTCACCAGCCCTCTGGATGAAGCCGCCCCGCGCGATCCCCACGCCATGGCCATGCACGTGCTGCGGCACCAAGAAAGCACCACTCAGGCTGAACCACTCGGGCTCATTTATTCTAGCTTTATTTTTCTTGTACAAGTAGCCACAGGCTAAAATCTAAACAGAGCAAACTACAAAAAAACTGGGGTTTATTTATTTTTTTTTTTTTTATACAGAGCTAACAATCGTAGGATCAGTGGGATTTCAACTATCAAGACAGTTCAAAGTAAGAAAGGTAGAAAATAAACAGTAGAAAAGTGCTTTGCAATTTGGGTTTTTAAGATTACTCTTAACGGTTGATTCCCGAAGAGGACTGGGACAAAGGTTTAGCATCGTCTTTATTATTATTTCATTATGAACATAAAGATATTGCAAGTTTAAACGATGGAAATACGATCAAAGTAAAATCCCTCTTTGCTTTGTAAGTAAGACCCTGATCCAAAGCCCCGTGAAATCCGGCTTTCCCCCGACTCGCTGGGCTTTGCACCGGCCCCGGCCCTTCTTGTTACCCGACGCTGAAGCTCAGCCTCGGCTCGCGGAGGAAACCCGGGGCCGTTTCACTGAGTCCCAGCGTTACGGCGGGTTTGGGTGCCGTGGCCCCGCACCAGCAGCGCTTTCGGCTGGGGGGGCTGGGGCTTCACACACAACCATCTCCCTGCCCGCGACTGCAGCCCGAGCATCCTTCCTTTCCTTGCCCTCTTTTTAATCTGACGACTGAGGAAAATAAATAAGCAGGCATCAAGTTGCTCGATAGGATCTTTACTCTGCCTTCGCCGGCGCAGCATGGGGAGGGATAGATTTCCAAAGACTGTTTGCACAGATGAAGTAAGTAGGTAGCTCCCCCCCGTGCTGCCGCCACCGTTTATTTTCATAAGCTTTTAATTTCCTTTTTTTTTTAATGGATCTTCCCAGACTTAAGTGCTGTCAGTCAGCTCAGAGAAGGCTCAGACACGGCACTGATCACCCCCGGCCCCGAAATGCCATCGGATGGTTATCCTGGAGGAACAACCCCCCCGGGCAGCAAAAACCTTCCCTTCACCATCCAGAAGCAACCACGCTTCATAGCTTCTCTCCTCTTTTATTGCCGACTTAAAACATACAGTCCCTTGGTTGAATTTTGGGTGGAAGCTTTAAAATTCCCAAACTGGTCCAGCACTTAAATATTTCAGCATCTTTACAAAACAAGGAAGAAGAAAGATACGGGAGACAAATAAATACCTGAATCCAACAGCGTGAAAATACCCTGTCACAGCATAAAACTATTCCCTGTTCAACTAAAGACAACGTGGATACTATCCCTGAGGTAGCAGCCATCTCTGGTAAACTTGAGAGCTCCAAGAATAGGTTGTGCCCATTATGGGTTACCGAAAAAAAAATTTACAAATAAAAAAAAATCAGCTTTTGGATACTTCATTCCTTGCTGTAATTTCATCTCACCACAGGCAGAAAAGCAAGAAGGGTTTTTTTGGATCTGCCCAGAAAAGGCAGCGAGTTGAATTAGTGGAATTATTTGCTTGGAAAAATACGAGAGGAGGGGATTCCTACCCCAAACGCGGGCGGTTGCCAGCAGCTTGCGCCGATCCAACACCTGCCCGATATCCAGCAGTTTTATCTCTGGATAAAACCCTCCAATTCCTCCCGTCAAGAAAGCGGGGGGGGGG
>NW_009259044.1:0-14466 GCF_000687185.1 Egretta garzetta | reverse complement strand
AGAAAGAAGAAATCTGGCAAGCTGTTGCTTAACTGTTTGAGGTGCATAAATGAATTGTCGGGGCGAGGGGCTGATCCCCAGCAGGTGGGCGAGGACGGGTGCAAGGCACCAGTAACGACTCCTGGGACAGTCCAGCTGCCCTGGCCCTCTGGTTCGGGTACATAAAACGATGCCTGGACTCCTTTGCTAGGGCACAGCCCCATGCCCGCACTCCCCATCCTGTTCCTGGGTGCTGGAGGGTTTGGTCGCCGGTGGGTTTGCACCATGGATGCAGAGGAGCTTTGCCCCATGGCTCAGGAGGGCTCATCCCTCCTGGGATGCTGCCACGGTGGCTGCGAGCGGCACAGGGCTGTCTGGGGGTTCTGCTCCCAGGGCAGAAATGCTCCTGTTCAGCCAACAGCCCAGCCCACACCTGAAGGTGATGCCTTTGAAGAAGCCTCTGATGCATGAAAAGGGGTACATGCTCATGAAAGGCCTGGAAGGAGTGTATTTGACCTGTAAAACTGCAGCCAAACCACCAGTAGCACATGGGGACCTGTGGTCCTACCTGTCTACCCAAGTACAACGCGTCTACCCAAGTATAGCGTGTCTACCCAAGTACAACGCGTCTACCCAAGTATAACATGTCTACCCAAGTACAAAGTGTCTAACCAAGTACAATGTGTCTACCCGAGTACAACTGCGCCCCAAGCCCAAAATAAAAATCCAGCGGTTTCCCTCAAACACCGGGCAAGTTTGGATGAACCACGGGCAGACTCGACGCTATACCCCATGCTGAAACCAAAAACAAGTGCTTTTTTTTTTTTTTCCTCTTTTTTCCTTCTTGTTTTACAGATTGAATCCCAGACCCATTCCAGGGTTTTGGCTTGGGCTTTCCCAAGTTTTCGGTCGGCACAGTTTTGCCTGCAACCCAGCTCTGGGGCTGTTAGGTGTCGCTTCCCCAGCTAAGAGGCAGCTAGAGGTACGCCACAGCACAAAGCCAGAACATGCCTTTTTGAGGTGTGGGGTTTTTTTTTTTTGCCCAGCTTTGTAGACTTGGGAAGCTTGGATAATTCAGGGAAGACCACATCCTCCTGCTGGATCGCCAGGCTCCAGCCTCATCCCTTCGGGGGCTGACCTGCCACAACCGTCTACATTAGGTCCCAACGGTACGGATTGACGAGAGTGGAAAAGAAACCCCAAAAAAGAGGAAAAGCTAAACATCTAAAAAATAGCCTTTAAAGATTCACGTCCATCTTCGACCGTCTCAAACCAACACATAACCTGCATTGGTTTAAGCCATTACATTTCTGCATAATTATTTAAAAAAAAAGAAAAAACAAAAAAAGAAAAGAGAAAGCGCTATTCTTGACATACTTTTGTTTTTCAACTAGTCAAATGGCACAGCATTTCCCTTTAATAAAAGGAAGTAGTGACAAATACTTGTTACTATTACAATATCACAATAATATGATATTAAATTAATAGCATGTTCACAGCTCGAGGACGTCTGAGCTGAAAGCTAGTCTAAATTCTGTGTTCACTTTGGCAACAGTACTTATTCAATGTGAACGTCGGCGTTACACACACAAATAAAAAAAAACAATAAAAAGAAAAGCTGGGCTGGAGCAGGAGCTGGACGGCAGGAGGAGATTGGGATTTCTTTGATATGAGGTTGTAACTCAAGCCGTTTGGTACTCCTCCTTCCTCCCTCCCTTTCCAAGCCCAGCATCCTCTGGCTCCCACCATGGGCTTGCCTGTGCCACTGGTCTCGCGTGGTGCCACCAGCACTGAGCCCCGTGGTCCCTTCCCAGGCTGCCTCCAGGTCCAGCATCGCACAAGAGGGAGCATCCCCCCACGGTGGGTGTGAGCAGGAATCGGTCTGATGGCCCCTTTAGCCTCTTTGGTGGGGTGGGGAGAGGCTGTTTGGGGGTTTAATGTCTAAGTTCAAATCTTCAAATTTTTTCTGTCCTGCAAGTTGTCTACAGGAGGAGGAATTTCAGTGGGAAAGGGCTATGCACACTGAGCCTCAAGAGCTTCTTGCTCTCAAGGTCAATGCCGTTACGTCTGCTTGGGCCAAGCTGGATGATTTGACCTGGAAGGACAGAGTCTCCCTCGCAGCTAACCCAGCCCAGCACCAGGACACAGCACAGGGGAAGAGACGTTTGCCTTATCATCCTGTACATTGTGTTATTTACAGAATTACCGGTAGCAGCCCGTTGCCAAATGGGAAGGTGATGGGGGATGTTTCTGACACAAGGGACTCTCCCACTGGTACCATTTAAAAAAAATACAGTTATTGTTTCTTTTAAAACTTAAAATCTTTTCCTTTCCTGATTCCTTTCACTTTTCCTTGCAAATAGGGTGACATTTGGTTTACCACCACCTACACAAAGAGTTCAAACCTTCACATTCGCCCAGTTTTAAGCAACCCATGTGGCAGGGAAAGGGCTGCTGCCCTCCAGCAGCGGCTGGCTGATGTCCCGGTCCCCCGTGCATGCCCCCATCTCACCCCCCGGACACCATTGGCTGAAGGCTGCACCGTGCCAGGACAACCCAAAAACCATGGTGGCACATTGGTGCTGGTCCCTGGAAGGGGGGGTGGGTCATGCACAAACCCTCTCTTTGGTGTCGGGAGCTCCTCTGCCCACCCCAGGCATGGGGAAAGGGCAGCTGCTGGCAGCCCCCAGCATCCTCCGGTGCAGGGCCCCGCTCTGTGTCGCCACCTGGGAGCCCTCCTCGCCTTGTCCCTCCCAGGGAAGCGAGCCCTTTTTGGCTCAGCTCATCCTTCAGCCGTGCCTGCCTGCCTAGGGATGAGCCCCTGCTCGCTAGAAATACTCTGGAGGAGCTGGGAGCAGCTCAGTAGCATCTCAAGGGGGTTGGGAAGTGCTGTATCAGGGTTTCCTCATAGGCAGGGTGGGCTTTGAAGGGACAAGATGGTGACAACCAGATTCCCACCTCCCAGGGGTGTGTTACGCTGCTCATGCTAGCACATGCATCCTGCGGGGAATCAGTCTCGGGGAGCGGTATCCTGAATATACCCAGGATGGACCAAGGCAGCCACCACCAGTGTCAGATTTGGCCCCTGCAAAAGCAACGGTACCAGCAAGCCACGGAGCATCGAGCCGCGTGCCTGTGATGGCCCCAACAGTCTTTAAAGTAAAAAAAAACCATGACACGAATCTCCGCCACACAAAAAAACCGCACCGGAGCCCCGCTACATGCCTAAAGTAAAGCTCATAACACCGGTGAAGCATCTTGCTTCACGTGGGGCTGGGTGGGAGAGGCAGGAATTGGGGGGGAGGAGAGGACACACACACACACACACACACATACATACGCGCGCGCGTTTCTATCACGCTTGAGGTAGAACATTGCTTTCAAGGTTTGGAAGTGCTTTACATGGGAACGACGACACCAAAACCACCAAGGCGGCAGGTACAGAGCGCGACTGCTGAGGTAGGACCAAGCTTGTACTGACCAAGTGCTACGCTACTTGTTGGTTTTGTTTTCTTTTGAACACGAAGGAAGACGCAGGTATTTCTGCTTCCCAGAAGACATTCATTCCGGTTGAGGTAGGTTCTGAGTTCACTCGGGTTGTCTGTCCAAGTCTTTCAGTAGCCCTCAGGCAGGCATCCTTTGACACACACACACACACTCTCTCTTTTTTTTTTATCCTTTTTTTTTTTTCTTTTTTTCATATTATTTTGAGTCAATCAGCAAAAAAAAGTATCCTGAGAAATAGCGAAAGTGTACAAAATCATCAAATCCACGGAGAGATGGCCTTCCCGGGCCTCGATTTTTGGAGTCAACTTAGAAGGATTTCTCCGAATCCAGTCTTCTGGAAATAAAAAATAGATCCAAAAAGTAGTCCTAAAGCTGCTGATGAGGAAGAAGTCTGGGATGCCAAGAGAAGGAGGCTCCACCGTATCCCCAGTCTGTCAGAGATGGGAGAGTTTGCCAAACTCTGCCAAGGAGTCTTTTACTTAGCAGCTGCAGGGAAAATCCATCGTGACCAGCCTCGATAAAGCCCGCATCGGAAAAAAAAAAGCACCAAGAGGCCTGAGGAAGGTCAGAAAGACAAACTTCATAGAGTTTCCAAAAGGCTGTATACATATATATATATATATATTTATATATATATAAAAATAAAGCAAAACAAAAAAATAACAATCAGACCGTAGAAATCTTCAATTGACCTGAGATTGACGACTCGTTGTAAAGACATCACCAGCCGTGGGTTTGGTTTCTGGTAACTCCTCCAAGAGGGTCCTCCGAGTCTTGGCAGTTTTATCCTTCGTTGGCGGGACCGTGGTCGGGAGCCAGAGCCACGGGGCTGCCACCGCGGGGGCTTTTCGGGAGGGGGTCTGGCTGCTCCTCGATGATGCTGAACTCATCCAGTGGGAGCGTGGATATCTGGGTGTCGTTGTGGGCGGTCGGCGGGCTGTGAGCCGACTGGCAAGAGAGAAGGGGACAAGGCAATGATGGTGGCGGGTCACTGATGCTCTTAGCCACGCAGCCGCGTCTGCATTTCCCAGGCGTGCTCCCAGCCCACTGGACTTACCGTTATTCCCTTATCCTGCTGCTCCTGGGACGGGGATGCTGGGAATAACCTCTCCAGCTCGTTCATATCCAGCTGCTTTCCATTCAAGTCCCGGTCGTCCCTGTCCCCGAGAGCGGCGCCGTTCAGGACGAGGCCCGCGGCGCTCCGCTGGCTCCTGGGAATCTGCGGGGTTGACAGCTGCTCCTGCACATTTTTGCACATCAGCAGCCTGAAAAACAAAAAGGCAGAGCCTGAGGGTGAGCAAAGGCGGTGCCTCCACCTGCTTCCTTCCTTCCCCCAAGCCTGAGTCTGCCTGAGGCCTCTGCTACGTTCCTGCGCTCCTTAAATCCCTCCTATAAAGTCACATCGCTTCCCCTCGCCATGGAAGGGCTTTTGGTTTACAGGGAGGGTCAGGGCTTGCCAGAGTGATGCTCTAGGAAGTACCAGGTCCCTTGATAGGGACTGGAGCTGACAGGGTGTATTCATGTATTCAGAGAAGCCCACTGGCTCCGAGTGCCCGGGAGGGAGGCAGGAGCTGTGCTGCAAACAGCACCCGGCGTTCATGGGAGCTGGGCTGCGCTAGCACACGCCGTGGGATACATCCTGAGATGTGCACAGGAAAGAGCCCATCATCACATTGGGGGTGCAAGACACCCCACCCCACCCCCCCCAGGGATACCCACATGCCATTAGGGACCCTTGCCCCTTCATGAGCAGCGGCACAAGCAACCCCTACCTTCCTCTGTACCCAAACATGAGGAAGAGGACGCAGAATATGATGCACGTGACGCCGATGTGGATCCCGATGATGATGCCAGTTGTGGAGGTCTTATTGTTCTGCTCATCCTTCATGCAGTCGCAAGGGGGATTCAGCACTGCCAGAAGAAAGGGGGAGAGGGGGTCGGTGGTGCCATTTTCCTACTGCTCCTCCAGCTTTTGGTGACCCTGGGCACTTGCTGGGAGCCCAGGAAGGCAGTCACAGCGAGCACAGGACTGGAAGGTCCATAGAGAGCCAGCCCCATTACCTGGGCTGCTGTTATTAGACACAATTAATGAACAAACAAGGCTCCAATGTTAATTTTTGCAAAACGCTGTGCCCGTGGTGGGAGGTGAGAGGCGGCCACCACGCCAGAGCAGGCTGATGCCTGACGGAAAGCACCAAGCAGACGGATGCCAACCAGATTGGTATTTACTCCAACACAGAGAGAGGAGTAATAACTGCCTCTTGAAGATATTCCCACTGGAAGGCTTAAAAGGCTTCCAAGAGCAGCAGGATGTTTTTTACACATAGATGAATATGAAAGGTGTGATCAGTTAGAGATTCCCTCCAGAGATTTCCCCTTTTCTGCCACATTATGCAGCGCTCATGCTCTGCAGCCCTTCTCCTTCCCAAAGCCACGTGTCCTCTGTTCCCGGCACCAGTGAAGGTCAAAATACCCAGGAGAGCTCCAGAAGAGCAGAGATGCTTGGCGCACCATGTCCCACCCGAGGACAGCAGCTCTTAGCTCATGCATGGGGGTTTGTTCATGTTCATGGCCTCACCTCTAGTTCAAGTTTAGGGAACAAAACTGGCAATTACAAAACATTTGGTTTGTCCTCTCTTCTCCCCTCCCCAGTGAAAAAGTCACCAGGCTGAACTGTGCTGTGAAGGGGTGTTGGCTCGCTAATGGCTAACGAAGGCCAGCGGGGATGGTGCAAGCCACCCCTACCAGCACCAGGTGGTCCCAGCCCCAAAGAGTTTTGCTTCATCATTAGTTGTGATGCTGAAAATAAATTAGGGGATGAAAATGAGGCAATGGGATAGAGCCGCGGGTGTCTGGGGGATACATCTGGCCTCGCCACCTTCCTGCAAAGTGGGTTTCGCTAACCACCACCGAGACCGGCATCCTCTCTCACCTGTCCTCTCCACAGTTTCCCTCAAGGACACGAAGCGGACAGTTGAATTTCCATCCCCGTGCTGGTTATAGGCAAGGAGCTTGACTTCATACACCACCGACGCATCTGTTTCGAAGGAGACACGAGAAGGCCATTTCAGCCTTGATCATTAGTGTTATCCCCCGCGTGATGCTCAGTTAGGAAATGCACGTCTTACCAAACACACGTAAGATGCTGCATGTTTCGAAGGAGACACGAGAAGGCCATTTCAGCTTTGATCATTAGCGTGATGCTCAGTTAGGAAATGCATGTCTTACCAAACACACGTAAGATGCTTCCAACAAGTACCTGCTACTGGAAAGCACCCCATGAACCTGGGGGAGAGCTGCAGCATCTCCCATTTAGTGGCTGTGCAACACATCTGAGCTCTCCCATCAGGACAGGCCCTCCCAGGGTCAGGAGGGGATGTGGATGAAGCTGTCATCATACTCACCCAGGTGGGTAATGTTGTACGCTGTCACGTTGCTGGGCAGCAGCACCGGACCTGTGTACTGGGAGAGGTGGACCTTGCGGTAATAGAGCTTGAAGCCTTCGTGCTGGCCCAGTTTGATGGAGGGCTCCCACGTAGCCTGGATGGCGGTGCTGTTAATGACTTTAATAAAGAGGGATGGCATGGCTGGGACTGAAACAGAGAGAGAAAGACAGTGGCTTGCATGTGCTTTTTCAGTCTGCATGATGAGAAATTCCCTGGCAGCCTTTCCCTGCAGTCACATGGGCTGGATGAGATGATTGAGAAAAGTCAGATCAGACCAGATCCTGGTTGGTTTAGCAGCTTTGAACTTCTTCAGGGAGCTGCAGGAGTTTCCAAGGGTTTCCTCTGCTTGGTTCACTAAGCAAAGAGGCTACTTTTACACTCCGGTTGCAATCTGATGCTCAGCCCCCCCCGGGCAGGGCAGGGAAGCTTTTTATGCATTCCCAAATTCCACTTTTCTGCCCTCGCCCTGAGGGTAGCGAGGACCTTTCAGCATGATGAATGCCCCAGGGAGGAAGGAACCTGAAGGGATGGAGCTGGAGCCATCCCTCTTAAAAGCGTGCTAGGTACCTGCACTGGCTTGCAGGGTGCATGGGAGCTTGTTCTCCCCGTCGGCTTTAGGAGGGAGGTTTGTGATTCTGTGCCAGGGGCTTAGGAGAGAAAGGGGGCATCTTCATTAACAGCCCTAAATACCTGGGCAGCCTGAGATCCCTGCGCGGCTGTGGCTGGCTTGGTTTGGCAGGCAGGCACTTACCTGGCCTTAGGGGCGCATGGGGGATTAGCTGGGAAGATGTCCCTGCTGCTGCCCGGTGTCACCGAGGCCTGATTCAAAGTCCACCAGGATGCCTTTTGCTCCGGTCAATGCCCCCAAAACCCTGCCCTCATGCTCGGGGTTTGCTGTGGCCGTTTCCTCCCCAGGTCCCCAAAAAACAGCCCTGCCCCATCCTGCCCCATCAGCCTGAGCGGAGAGGCAAAGATTTGCAAACCAAAGCCAATTTTCTTGTGATGTAAATATCTGGGTTTTCCAAAGCTGGTTCTGCACCACACCCAGCCCTGGGCAGCTCTGGGGCACACAGGACCACGCTTCCCCAAGCTTACTCCTTCCCCTCTCCCTCCTTTTCTCATGCCCAGATCACCCCAGCGCAGAGACGTGTCTCAGCAGGACATTTCACTGATGTTTTTTTTTTTTTTATTTTCACCTGATTTCCACAAAGCACTCCCAGGCCAAACGCTGCCATCAGTTCCCAGCCTTTGGCACCATTCAGAAGGTGCAAAGCGCCGGGTGCTGTAGGCTCTGCCCTGCCTCTGCTCCAGCACAGGGAGGGAGAAGGGGATTTGGGCACTGCTCTACCAAGGCAGCGAGCTCGGCTAAACCCTGCAGCAAAAACACCGAGCAGAACAACAGCCCTGCTTCTCCAGCAGCCTCCAGGCTTTGAGGCAAAGCTATTTTTTCCAGTCCCACATGATTACAAGCTCAGAAATCCCCAAATATAAGGATTGCAGGGCTTGCATTAGACCGATGCTGCTTTTTGTCTTGTTTTTCCCCAAAGGGTCTCTCTAAAGGATGAGCAGTGCAAACCCGGCCTTGCCAGCGTCCTTTGGCAGAGAGTTTAGCACAGTCATGTAGGAGCAATGATGAAAAGCAGATGAAACGTGGCCGTGTCAGTCTAAGACTGACAAGAGCTAAGAAGGGCACGTCCTCCGTTTAATTGTAAAGGCAAAAACCGCACAGCACAACCATTTGCCTTTTCCCAGGCACTGAGAGCTCAATCTTTCCCACGAGGAGATTTAGGGGAAGCAAAGACATCTCTCCTGGTGAGCAGGAGGGTCTGGTCAATCCTGCCTCTTCCCAAAGGGCTGCCCTCCTGCGGGTTGCAGGGGCTTTCCCTGATGTCCTCCGAATAAGCGTGGGGAGGGGAACAAGTCCCCGCGGACTGGTGAGCATCTCCATGCGGATTCAGGAGGAAAGGCTCTGTCCTCGGGTCTGGTTGATGAGATCCCATCCTGCCTGAGTACTGCCAAATGGGAAAAAATGGGTTGAAGTACTTCTTGCTAGGATTTATTCTGATTTCATTGATGGGCAGGCCGTGCTTAGCAATTTCTGGATGCAAACCGGAGTAAATTCTATTTATACCAGAATGTACCATTTGTCCCGCGGCTGCATATTTTTGCAATCCAATTCAATACTCCTCTTTTCTAAGTCTCCCAGTTCCCTTCAGGGCAAAATTAGGAATTGTCTGGATCCCCCCTCTGAGAAGATGGACTTTTGCTTAAAGCATCGTTTTCCAAATCATGGGTGAAAACGCCACGGAAAGGGACATCGCATTATCCCATGGACAAAGAAACACTGATGTGGGCCATCCTGATTTGCGAAGAGTTGGCTTTATTTTACGGTTGCAGAGCCTTACATTTTAATAAAAACCACAAGAATCTCTCTCCTTCAAAGTACGGAATATATAGTATTTATTCAAACTTTGCGTATATATATATATATGTATAATATTGGTTATATGTAGGCACTCGCAGAATGCATGTGCTGTTTATAATGTTATTACACAAATAAGTGTATACAGATGGAGTATATCTGCGTGTGTGTATAAATAAATGTACACACCCCCCAGCGTATATGTGCTTCACAGAAGTATATATAAGACATAATACGGATCTACTATAAGTGAGGCATGTCCCTCATGCTAAGGGCTGGGATACTTTTTTTCCTCTTCCGTGCTGTTTGGAATTTTCCCCAGGTCATTTCAACTTTCTTCTTGAAGGCGTCTTTAGCCGAAGATGACTAAAGGAACAGTCTTCATCCTAGAGAAATGTCAAAAAGTCCTGGAGAAAACCCTAAAAAGCATTAAAAGACAAGAACAAGGAGTGTCTGCTGCTTAGTGAAGCGGAGAGAGTTTGAGATTTAAAATACCATGGCATTTGTGAAATGGCGCAAAGGAGAATAAGAAGGAGGAGACAGGAGGACCTTCCTAGCAAGAGAGGTTTGTGGAGGACAAGGATCACTTGGGTACTTTCTCTATGGCGTCTTCCCTTCTACTTTTTATCCAAAATTATCAGTGGCACAGAGGAAGGAGCATGATGCTTCTAGAAAGCATCAGAGGCTTCAGCCAAGCGCATTCTCAGCAACTTCCTAGCCCCGAAAAGCTGACCTCCCTGAGCCGAAAGCAGCCCTGCTCCTCAGCACCTTCACCATACACCTACTCCAGACAACACCAGTATAACACGGTCACCCAGACCAGTCCCCAGCTGGCAGCATCTCTGCTGGCCGCTCCGACAAGCACCGCCCCGGCGCTGCCGAGCTGTGTGTCCTTTCCGCACAAGGCAGAACCAGGCAGCATGGTGGCACAGGGGGTCCTGCCCCCGCGGGGCTTCGCACATCTCTCTGGGTGTGTCTCAGGCACGTCACGCTGAGCCAGGATGGCAATGCCGAGACACGGCGTGTTGGGGAAATCCCATCCAAACCTTCCCGAGGCTGTTAGCACAGATCCAGGGGCTGCCCAAGCCCAGGGGAGTCACACTTCTTGGGAAGGCACGAGGCGAAGTGGCTTGGCTGTGAGGAGATGAATCTGCAGCAGAACCTTAATTTGGTGACAAAAGCCACTGGATTCTGGCTCTCTGACCCGCACTCTCCTCTGTGAGCAGCAGGCAACAGGCACCCGAGTGAAGCAAAGCAAACAAATCAAGCCAGAACTGGGGCTTTTAAATCTCTTTTTTATCTTCCTACAAGGCAAACGTAAGCTGGGGTTGAGAGATCTTAACCAGGCCAGCTTGTCCATCCTGAACATGGAGCTAATTGCTGAAGCTTCATTACACGGCACAAGCCTTGAGCAGGACAGCGATGCCTTGAAACTTCAGAGCACTGGGAAATTTATGATCCCATTACCAGATACCTATTTCTGTCATGACTGAAGGTAATAATGACAAAAAGTCCTCTCTAGCTTGACCCAGACTTCTGCAGAAAGACCAGGCTCTACCAAGCATGGCTGGCTTCTAGCTCCAGTAGCTGAACTCAGAGCATCAGGTCAAGGAGTTCCAAGTTTTGCCTTAGTCCATCCTTCTCTCTCTCAACTGGAAGGAAAAACAAACTTCAAGGGTGACCGATTTCCTGCAGAGTACCAAGGAAAATAAGCTTGCAGGGAAAGCACCCAGCAGGGCAAGGATTTATTGGCATTGCTGCTTAAATGCTGTAGTAAACATCTGCAAGGGCTGAAAATGGAAGGAGAACTGGATCCCCCGCCTGGAAGTCAACACACTCTTTTATCTGATCCTAAATATCATCCTCACACCCACGGCCCTCTCGGCTGCAAATTGATGATTACTGAGCGTTCACGAGAACGATGCAATGCTCCTCAGAAATTGGTCTCCGTATGCGAGATGAGCCAGGATTCAGAGGTGCTGGAGAGGTACATGAGTCTCTAGGAAAATGTTCCTAAAAAGTTCCTAAAAAGATGGATGACACTGGGGCTGTGGTTCCTGTCTGGTGTCTACGTGCAAGGGTCCTGCATTAGAGCACCCGCTTTCTTACTGGGGAAGTTAACTGGTGGCCACATCCGAGAGGCCAAGTCAGGGAAAAAGCCTTGGAGATCCCCCGCCGTGTCCTTTCCGCACAAGGCAGAACATGGCAGCATGGTGGCACAGGGGGTCCTGCCCCCGCGGGGCTTCGCACATCTCTCTGGGTGCGTCTCAGGCATGTCACGCTGAGCCAGGATGGCAATGCCGAGACACGGCGTGTTGGGGAAATCCCATCCAAACCTTCCCGAGGCTGTTAGCACAGATCCAGGGGCTGCCCAAGCCCAGGGGAGTCACACTTCTTGGGAAGGCACGAGGCGAAGTGGCTTGGCTGTGAGGAGATGAATCTGCAGCAGAACCTTAATTTGGTAACAAAAGCCACTGGATTCTGGCTCTCTGACCCGCACTCTCCTCTGTGAGCAGCAGGCAACAGGCACCCGAGTGAAGCAAAGCAAACAAATCAAGCCAGAACTGGGGCTTTTAAATCTCTTTTTTATCTTCCTACAAGGCAAACGTAAGCTGGGGTTGAGAGATCTTAACCAGGCCAGCTTGTCCATCCTGAACATGGAGCTAATTGCTGAAGCTTCATTACACGGCACAAGCCTTGAGCAGGACAGCGATGCCTTGAAACTTCAGAGCACTGGGAAATTTATGATCCCATTACCAGATACCTATTTCTGTCATGACTGAAGGTAATAATGACAAAAAGTCCTCTCTAGCTTGACCCAGACTTCTGCAGAAAGACCAGGCTCTACCAAGCATGGCTGGCTTCTAGCTCCAGTAGCTGAACTCAGAGCATCAGGTCAAGGAGTTCCAAGTTTTGCCTTAGTCCATCCTTCTCTCTCTCAACTGGAAGGAAAAACAAACTTCAAGGGTGACCGATTTCCTGCAGAGTACCAAGGAAAATAAGCTTGCAGGGAAAGCACCCAGCAGGGCAAGGATTTATTGGCATTGCTGCTTAAATGCTGTAGTAAACATCTGCAAGGGCTGAAAATGGAAGGAGAACTGGATCCCCCGCCTGGAAGTCAACACACTCTTTTATCTGATCCTAAATATCATCCTCACACCCACGGCCCTCTCGGCTGCAAATTGATGATTACTGAGCGTTCACGAGAACGATGCAATGCTCCTCAGAAATTGGTCTCCGTATGCGAGATGAGCCAGGATTCAGAGGTGCTGGAGAGGTACATGAGTCTCTAGGAAAACGTTCCTAAAAAGCCAGCTAAAAGATGGATGACACTGGGGCTGTGGTTCCTGTCTGGTGTCTACATGCAAGGGTCCTGCATTAGAGCACCCGCTTTCTTACTGGGGAAGTTAACTGGTGGCCACATCCGAGAGGCCAAGTCAGGGAAAAAGCCTTGGAGATCGCCCTAACTTCCCACTGAAACAGAAGGCTGCTCCAAGGCAGGGCTTTGTAGGTCAGGACAGCTCAACTCTAGAGTGATTTCTCCAAGGTAGAGCAGAAAAAAATCAAATTCAGAAAAGCGTGGCACCTATCAAGTAAGAGCTGTGAGTACCAGAGTTGCTGGAGGATGCCGAGACGCTGCTTGACCAGGAAATCTGCATTTAGCAAGCAGTTCAGGAAAAGCCCAGAGCAGCTGCAATGCACGAGACCAGCCAGACTTGCACTCACCCCCAGCTGTGAGAGGCAACGCCACGTTTAAGACCATCAGTCAACCCTCCCCATGTAACAATTCAAGTGAGTTTTACACAATATCCCAGAGTATGAGGTACGGGAACAAGGAGCATCCGCACCGCAGGCTACGTGCCAAGGCGCTACGGAGTGGGTATCAGGGTGATGGGCGCTGCTGCTACGCACAGCGGGTTTCAGCATCTGATGGTCCAAGCGCAAAGCGTTCCTTACCTTCTCCCAGCGTGCTCACCACTGTGACTTCTGAGGCTTTGCTGGCACCCCGGGAGGTGTAAGCCTTTATATAAAAGCTATAGCTGGTCGAGGGCTCTAAATCAGTCACTAGCTGCTGGAAGGTGCTCTTGCTAACAGCCTCCTGATACTCCATCTCTACGGGATCTGAAGTGCGAAGAAAGAGAGAACAGAGCGGCGTTAGGCTTTGCAAGAGGTAAAGAGATTAAACAGAAGGTTTTGCAAGAGGTAGAGATTAAACAGATGTTGCAAGCAGTAATTTTGGTCCCTAACATGGATATGTATCTGCCCACACCATTTTCTGCTTACATTTCTGTGTGCTTTGCCAAAGACCTAATTGGGCAGGAAGATTTGACTACGTGGCCTCACCCTCCCCACCCTTTTGGTATTTACAGCAGCACTACTGCCTCATCTCCGTCTTTCGGAAACATGGAGATGATGGAGAACATGGGTGGCAGCACTGTCCACTGCAGCACAGACCTGGTTTTCTAGGGGCCCGCGTTGCTAAATTACGAATAGGCTGAGGATGCTCTGAGCATTAGGTAGAGCTCTGTACCTGCAGCTTTCCGAATGTGCAGCACGTAGCCGATGATCTCCTTGGTGTTCTGCAAAGGCTCTTTCCAAGACACCTGGATGGTGGTTGCAGAGACCGTCTCAGCCTTCACGCTCTGCGGAGGACCGGGCAGCCCATCTGACCACAGGACCGTCAGGCGAGCGCTCGCTTGCGTGGAGCCGGCGCTGTTCTCGGCGATGCACTGGTAGATGGCTTCGTCCGCCTGGTTGATCCCATAGATGGAGAGAGTGCTGCATGGGGACATGAGAGGGACAAGCATCTCACTGAGCGCTCCACAGCAGACATCCCTCCCCTCCAGCCATGCCATGGCCCCCATGCTGGCTCTGATGGCAGGCATCCCATGTGCCTTTGTTTCCATGGAAAGCTTCCAGAAAGCTGTGGGCTGGTGTCCTTATGGGGAAGGAAAAGCCCAGGGGGTAGCTGCGTCACTCCCCAGATCCCGTGACGGGGTAGATTATCTCTGTCTCAACTTGCAGAGGCTGTGGTTCAAGTACAGCCAGATGGGGACGCAGAGTGGGACAGGGAACGGCAGCATCTGAAGCCCTGCATTCAGGAAGAGCCCA
>NW_009259043.1:1741691-1743939 GCF_000687185.1 Egretta garzetta | reverse complement strand
GGAATTTGAAGAGGAAGGAGAGGAGGATGAGGCTTAAGTCCCCTGGTATCAAGGGAACTTCTGTAAAGCAGGCATGTGTACTGAATGACTTCTGATAGTGGTGGTGAAGCATGTTCTCTAGAAACTGTGTACCCAGTTGTCCTCTCAGCACTTGTAACTTTGACAGATTTCTCAATGTAACAGTTCTGAATCCCAGTTATTACCATGTTTTTTGTCTTTTGATGGTAAGAGCACATAAAGGCATGTATTCTATATTATGTTTTCTGTCTTTCTTAACACCTTTATTGGACACAGAACAGCTATTTGGCCCATGTGGCAAGAAGTAAGTTCAAAGATGTTGGCGATCTTGCAGCACAATGGTGCGCTCTGACCCACTGAGGCTTACATATTCTCAGAATGTATGGTTCTCATGCAAGTATCTTTCATCTTTTTTCTTACAGGACTCAAACCTACCTGTAGCTTGAATGAAAATGGAAAGCCAGCTAAAATGCCTAAACAAGGCGAGGACAAACACCTCTAACTTGTTTTACACTTTAAGTCATTGCAGGAAAGCTTCCACTTGTCTATTGAAGTCCTCTGCAAAACGCAGGTGTAGATTATGCTTTCCTTCTGGCATCAGAAGCAACCTTAAAAGAGGGGGGGAAAAACATCAAACACTGAATATACATTATATTCTGTGAGTATAGGTAATTAAAACATTTGTTGCCTTTTCCTTGCTTGTGATTACCCAAGTACAGACCCGGTGTAACTCTTGGTTTAAGTACAGTCCCTATGTATATCGTTTGGAATGTGAACCACAGCAACAGCTGACGCAACAAGCATACTACTTGCTCTACTTTGGGGAGGATAAACTAAGCTTAAAACAAATTTTTGTGTCCTAGACCCAGTTTCTAGGAACCTCTCTGGTGGTCTGCACAGAAGATAACATTCCAAAACTTACGTGAGCAGGATGCATCTTTGAAAGGTATGTGAAGTACCTGAGCTCTTTTGCTTCTTTCAGAGAACAGCGGTTGTGCTGGCCAGTGAACATACTGAAGAGATCACTACAGAAATGTAGATTTCTTGTCACCACCCAAACTTAGTTTGTGTTTGAACTTTGTCTAATCTTTCTACAAAAAGACAATCCCAAACTAACACCATTCATCCATCCATTAAAGTAAAAAGGGAAGTCAGGACTTCTTCAGCTATAACAAAAGCTTAGAAGTAGTATCTGTGAAAGAATTTAAATCTTTGTAATACTAATGCGAGTGTGACAAGCCTAAAATGCTACCTCCCATTGCTTTCTGAGAAAAACTTTACACAGCAGGTATGTACCTCTAACACCTCTTTTCTTTACGTGGGAAATTCTTTACATTATTTTATCCTACCACATACTAAGCAGTTTCAACAGCGCTAAAGCTGTCTTGACTTATACTTTGCTATGTTGCCTTCATGTCATCTAAGCCCCACTGTAGCAAGGGCGATTTTTTGTCTTTTGGTGGTGACAAGCAATATAGTGTGTGAACATACTCAACTCTTCTAGCACTTCTGTCTGACTTCCATTAAATCTCTTTCTTCAAAGACCAAGCAGCACACAGATGCACAAACCTATAGCACTGTGTATACTATTAGCTACTGCCATTAAGCCACTGTAACGCTACCTAACTCTAGCCATACCAGGCAAATACAGAATGATGGCACACTCTACCATGAGAGAAACGAGCAATGTATCTGCACTACAATCGGCAAAAGCTTTTTCTACTTTACTACTAGATAAAAATCAAGGTGAGAAAAGCTGACGGTAGAAGCGTGTGTTACTGAAAATACATTAAGGTTTTGCTTCTGCTTCACAATGGAACATGTCATCTTCAGTGCAACAAGGGAAGAAGGGGACCATCTAGCTAAGTATTAATTTCTGAGAACACCATTAGTCTGATTTCTGATAAATACACGTATAGGGGAGCACTTCAGCATGAAGATGCGTGAAGAGCCACTTTAAATTTTCTTGGACAGCAAATTCTAATGCTGTTTCATCCTTGGCTTGCCTTCTAAAGAGAAGCTATCAGATCCTTGCCTAGTTTTCGTGACTACTTGCCTTAGTCAGCATCTGGAGCTCTGTGAAACTGAACAGGATGATAGGTGTTCTGAGAAGGGCATGTGGGAGCATGAAATAAAGCACCTGCATGTGACTGTTGGGAAGGTCGCTTGTTCTCTTTCCTGTGGCATAATGCATTTCCATGAACAGTGGGGCTGACTTTGAGATGAATAT